>NC_083754.1:11133252-11433252 GCF_033458585.1 Syngnathus typhle
GATTCTGCCAACCGTTCCACCGGCCTGTGTTTAAGGAGGCGGCCGGTCCTCCCCGTCGTTCCGCCGGCCTGTGTTTAAGGAGGCGGCCGGTCCTCCACGAGATTCCGCCAACCGTTCCACCGGCCTGTGTTTAAGGAGGCGGCCGGTCCTCCACGAGATTCTGCCAACCGTTCCACCGGCCTGGGTTTAAGGAGGCGGCCGGTCCTCCACGAGATTCTGCCAACCGTTCCACCGGCCTGTGTTTAAGGAGGCGGCCGGTCCTCCCCGTCGTTCCGCCGGCCTGTGTTTAAGGAGGCGGCCGGTCCTCCACGAGATTCTGCCAACCGTTCCACCGGCCTGTGTTTAAGGAGGCGGCCGGTCCTCCACGAGATTCTGCCAACCGTTCCACCGGCCTGTGTTTAAGGAGGCGGCCGGTCCTCCCCGTCGTTCCGCCGGCCTGTGTTTAAGGAGGCGGCCGGTCCTCCACGAGATTCTGCCAACCGTTCCACCGGCCTGTGTTTAAGGAGGCGGCCGGTCCTCCCCGTCGTTCCGCCGGCCTGTGTTTAAGGAGGCGGCCGGTCCTCCACTATTCCTTCCTTGGCTGGAAAACATGTAGTACTGTGGCACTTTGAAAATTTTCGAGAGTTTTTGTACTTGGAAAAATTTTCGCTTTTGCACTTCCAGAGTGCTTTGCCTTTGGCTCCTAGGTTGGCTGTCCGAGCAGGTGAACGCTTTTGGGGGGGAACACAATGCTAGAGACACCAGCCGCCTGGTTCTCGGGACAAAATTTCACCTTCCCCACACTCGTTCTGACTATATTTTGCGATTTGGGGGTAAAGGTAATGAGTACAGTGACTAGGGGGACCAACTCATCGTACTCTGGCGCACCAACAGACCAAAGCTGGTACTGCACCTACCCCTGGTACCCCAACCCCTGGTACCTGAAGGGACTTTGAAAAATCTCGCCAAATTTCCGAGGGAGCTCCAGGGCGAGAGGCTGATTTTTCGCTATTTGCGGCCGACCGCGGGAACCGGCCAGACCGGACACTTTACGGCGCAAGAGCCGTTGGCACTTAGAAAATATTCGCCAGAGTTGGCGTGAGCTCCAGGGAGAGAGGCCGAATTATCGCGATTCGTCGCCACTCGGACAAGTTGTGCGGCAGCCCACGCTTGCACTTAGAAAATATTCTGAAATTCTCACCGACTTCCGTGGTGGAGAGGCCGAATTATCGCGATTCGGATCCGACAGGGGAACCGTCGCAATTCGGACAGCTTGTGTGTCAGCCCTCGGTGACACTTAGAAAATATTCTGAAATTCTCACCGACTTCCGTGGTGGAGAGGCCGAATTATTGCGATTCGGGGCCGACAGGGGAACCGTCGCCACTCGGACAAGTTGTGCGGCAGCCCACGCTCGCACTTAGAAAATATTCTGAAATTCTCACCGACTTCCGTGGTGGAGAGGCCGAATTATCGCGATTCGGATCCGACAGGGGAACCGTCGCAATTCGGACAGCTTGTGTGTCAGCCCTCGGTGACACTTAGAAAATATTCTGAAATTCTCACCGACTTCCGTGGTGGAGAGGTCGAATTTTCGCGATTCGGATCCGACAGGGGAACCGTCGCAATTCGGACAGCTTGTGTGTCAGCCCTCGGTGACACTTAGAAAATATTCTGAAATTCTCACCGACTTCCGTGGTGGAGAGGCCGAATTTTCGCGGTTCGGATCCGACAGGGGAACCGTCGCAATTCGGACAGCTTGTGTGTCAGCCCTCGGTGACACTTTGAAAATATTCTGAAATTCTCACCGACTTCCGTGGTGGAGAGGCCGAATTATCGCGATTCGGGGCCGACAGGGGAACCGTCGCCACTCGGACAAGTTGTGCGGCAGCCCACGCTCGCACTTAGAAAATATTCTGAAATTCTCACCGACTTCCGTGGTGGAGAGGCCGAATTTCCGCGATTCGGGGCCGACAGGGGAACCGTCGCCACTCGGACAGCTTGTGTGTCAGCCCTCGGTGACACTTAGAAAATATTCTGAAATTCTCACCGACTTCCGTGGTGGAGAGGCCGAATTATCGCGATTCGGCACCGACAGGGGAACCGTCGCCACTCGGACAAGTTGTGCGGCAGCCCACGCTCGCACCTAGAAAATATTCTGAAATTCTCACCGACTTCCGTGGTGGAGAGGCCGAATTTTCACGATTCGGGGCCGACGGGAACCGTCGCCACTCGGACAAGTTGTGCGGCAGCCCACGCTCGCACTTAGAAAAAATTCTGGAATTCTCACCGACTTCCGTGGTGGAGAGGCCGAATTTTCGCGATTCGGATCCGACAGGGGAACCGTCGCCACTCGGACAAGTTGTGCGGCAGCCCACGCTCGCACTTAGAAAATATTCTGAAATTCTCACCGACTTCCGTGGTGGAGAGGCCGAATTATCGCGATTCGGATCCGACAGGGGAACCGTCGCAATTCGGACAGCTTTGTGTCAGCCCTCGGTGACACTTAGAAAATATTCTGAAATTCTCACCGACTTCCGTGGTGGAGAGGCCGAATTATCGCGATTCGGGGCCGACAGGGGAACCGTCGCCACTCGGACAAGTTGTGCGGCAGCCCACGCTCGCACTTAGAAAATATTCTGAAATTCTCACCGACTTCCGTGGTGGAGAGGCCGAATTATCGCGATTCGGATCCGACAGGGGAACCGTCGCAATTCGGACAGCTTGTGTGTCAGCCCTCGGTGACACTTAGAAAATATTCTGAAATTCTCACCGGCTTCCGTGGTGGAGAGGCCGAATTTTCGCGATTCGGATCCGACAGGGGAACCGTCGCAATTCGGACAGCTTGTGTGTCAGCCCTCGGTGACACTTAGAAAATATTCTGAAATTCTCACCGACTTCCGTGGTGGAGAGGCCGAATTTTCGCGATTCGGGGCCGACAGGGGAACCGTCGCCACTCGGACAGATTGTGCGGCAGCCCACGCTCGCACTTAGAAAATATTCTGAAATTCTCACCGACCTCCGTGGTGGAGAGGCTGAATTTTTGCCATTCGGGGCCGACCGGGGAACCAGCGCGCCTCGGACAGATTGTGCGGCAGCACACGCTCGCACTTAGAAAATATTCTGAAATTCTCACCGACCTCCGTGGTGGAGAGGCCGAATTTCCGCCATTCGGGGCCGACCGGGGAACCAGCGCGCCTCGGATAGATTGCGTGTCAGCCCTCGGTGACACTTAGAAAATATTCGCAAAATTTGATTGGACCTCCAGGACCGCTTTTTCACCGTCGCTGTCCGACCGGGGAACCGTCGTAGCTCGGACAGTTCGTGTGCCAGCATCCGCTGGCACTTAGAAAATTTTTAAAAAAGAAAATAAAGTCTTCTGCATATACGTGCCGACTATATTTTGCGATTAGGGGGTAAAGGGGATGAGTACAATAACTAGGGGGACCAACTCATCGTACTCTGGCGCACCAACAGACCAAAGCTGGTACTGCATCAGAGCTTACCCCTGGTACCTGAACGCTCGCCCCTGGTACCTGAGCGCTCGCCCCTGGTACCTAAGAGCTACCCCGGCTGCCGCGAGCGATGCCCGGCGAGGCTTCCAGGGCCGCGGCTAAGCATTTTTAACCAATTATGGAGCTTTCTTGGGACTTCCAGGTAGAGCTCCAGGGCCGTTCCGCCTAGCTTTTTACGCCCGATTGGGTTTCCAGGGACGCGGCTAAGCATTTCTAACCAATTATGGAGCTTTTTTGGGACTTCCATGTGGAGCTCCAGGGCCGTTCCGCCTAACCTTTTACGCCCGATTGGGCTTCCAGGGACGCGGCTAAGCATTTTTAACCAATTATGGAGCTTTTTTGGGACTTCCATGTGGAGCTCCAGGGCCGTTCCGCCTAACCTTTTACGCCTGATTGGGCTTCCAGGGACCCGGCTAAGCATTTTTAACCAATTATGGAGCTTTCTTGGGACCTCCAGGTGGAGCTCCAGGGCCGTTCCGCCTAGCTTTTTACGCCCGATTGGGTTTCCAGGGACGCGGATAAGCATTTTTAACCAATTATGGAGCTTTTTTGGGACTTCCATGTGGAGCTCCAGGGCCGTTCTGCCTAACCTTTTACGCCCGATTGGGCTTCCAGGGACCCGGCTAAGCATTTTTAACCAATTATGGAGCTTTTTTTGGGACCTCCGTGGTGGAGCTCCAGGGCCGTTCCGCCTAGCTTTTTACGCCCGATTAGGCTTCCAGGGACGCGGCTAAGCATTTTTAACCAATTATGGAGCTTTCTTGGGACCTCCAGGTGGAGCTCCAGGGCCGTTCCGCCTAGCTTTTTACGCCCGATTGGGCTTCCAGGGACGCGGATAAGCATTTTTAACCAATTATGGAGCTTTTTTGGGACTTCCATGTGGAGCTCCAGGGCCGTTCTGCCTAACCTTTTACGCCCGATTGGGCTTCCAGGGACCCGGCTAAGCATTTTTAACCAATTATGGAGCTTTTTTTGGGACCTCCAGGTGGAGCTCCAGGGCCGTTCCGCCTAGTTTTTTACGCCCGATTACGCTTCCAGGGACGCGGCTAAGCATTTTTAACCAATTATGGAGCTTTTTTGGGACCTCCAGGTGGAGCTCCAGGCCCGTTCCGCCTAGCTTTTTACGCCCGATTACGCTTCCAGGGACGCGGCTAAGCATTTTTAAATGATTATGGAGCTTTTTTGGGACCTCCAGGTGGAGCTCCAGGGCCGTGCCGCCTAACCTTTTACGCCCGATTGGGCTTCCAGGGACCCGGCTAAGCATTTTTAACCAATTATGGAGCCTTTTTGGGACCTCCAGGTGGAGCTCCAGGGCCGTTCTGCCTAGCTTTTTACGCCCGATTGGGCTTCCAGGGACGCGGCTAAGCATTTTTAACCAATTATGGAGCTTTTTTGGGACCTCCAGGTGGAGCTCCAGGGCCGTTCCGCCTAGCTTTTTACGCCCGATTACGCTTCCAGGGACGCGGCTAAGCATTTTTAACCAATTATGGAGCTTTTTTGGGACTTCCATGTGGAGCTCCAAGGCCGTTCCACCTAACCTTTTACGCCTGATTAGGCTTCCAGGGACCCGGCTAAGCATTTTTAACCAATTATGGAGCTTTTTTGGGACCTCCTTGTGGAGCTCCAGGGCCGTTCCGCCTAACCTTTTACGCCCGATTAGGCTTCCAGGGACGCGGCTAAGCATTTTTAACCGATTATGGAGCTTTTTGAGAACTTCCATGTGGAGCTCCAGGGCCGTTCCGCCTAACTTTTTACGCCCGATTGGGCTTCCAGGGCCGCGGCTAAGCATTTTAACAGATTATGGAGCTTTTTGCGGACCTCCAGCTGGAGCTCATCCGCGCGAGACCGAAAGAAAAAAAACGGCATGAAAATGAAGAATCGAAAAAGCTCGATTTTTTTTTCAACCGGGGCGCAGGAAGTCCTAACCGGTGCGCCGCCCCGGCTCGCCCCGGCTTGGCTACACCTCTGCCAGGCCCTTTGGCACAAACTACCCCAGACCCACCATTTTGAAAAAAATGCATCCCCCTGCTGTTTTGAGCAAGCATCATGCTAACTCTATGGACTCATGATGTAGCTTACTAAAGCACTAAAACATGTGTGAACTGTTTTCAAAGTTGTTTATAATTGTTCAAACACAGCAATAAAAAAAACCTTAATCATAGAAATTTTACTTTTGAGAGCAAAAAAAATGTTTTTGAACTTAAATGTGCTTACCTCTCAAGCCATGTGTCTCCCTTCTCTGCAGGATGAGTGAAATGGATGCCCCTTCAAAAATAGGTGGTCACATGACCAACTTTTTCCATAGTTTTCTGGAAAACAAGGGTGGTACTACTTGCCCCTAGCACAAATTTCCCCACTCTCCCCTATGGGGTATGTACGTATGTATGTATGTATGTATGTATGTATGTACTATGTATGTACTATGTATGTACTATGTATGTACTATGTATGTATTGTGTATGTACTGTGTATGTACTGTGTATGTATGTGTATGTATGTGTATGTATGTATATGTATGTATATGTATGTGTATGTATGTGTATGTATATGTATGTGTATGTATGTGTATGTATGTGTATGTATATGTATGTATATGTATGTATATGTATGTATTGTTGAGTTACATGGTGGATCGGATGGTAAAAGATGGTGTGTGAGTGTGTATTGGATTTGGCCCAGACGAATTGGCTAAGATGAAATTCCAAATTTCAAAGCTTGACATGGAGGACCTGAAGAAAGGGGGCTGAGTAGGGGTTACTTAAAAGTTAGTTCTTCAAAATTAACTATAGTTAAATTGGTAAAGGGGAATTTGTTGGTTGAACCAGTAAACCTCCATTCCCATTCCAAATTTCACCAGAAAATGGTGCCAAAGTCAGATTGACCTAACATAGTAAATTAATAGTTTAAAAAGTCATCGATTAGATGAAGACTTGTTCTGAAGCACGGCAACACACAAATTTGGATTATGTTATATTATTTTGTTTTGCTATAATATACTTTGAAACTGCTTGAATATTTTAATTTGCTAACTAGGGAAGCCCATGCTCATCGTTAGGTAATGAGAATGAGACATGTTAAACACTAGGGGTGTAACGATTCATCGATACACATCGATTAATCGATATAATGCTTTACGATTTATTGGCATCGATGCTAAACGTAAACATCGATTTATATCGCCGTGTTTGACCTCGGACATTAGACGCAACTTTATTTTGAAATCTAGTTCATTGTTGCTTGCTTCCTCTTTCCGGGAGCAGTGCGCGGCGAGTTGTGTTGTGAGCAGAGTAGGCACGTGAAAGGGGAGCCGACAACTACGGGGCTCCTGGGCTGGTGCTATGGCTAGTGTCCAAGAAGACGAGGAAATTCGCTGCCCTTTGGGCTTCAAGTCATTCGTTTGGAAGCACTTTGGATTCCAAAGAAAAGATGGCTCAACGGACAATTAAACTTATTGTACCGTTTTTCTTTCCGTGTATAATGCGCCCCCATGTATAATACGCACCCTAAAAATGGCATGTTGATGCTGGAAAAAAGCCTGTACCCATGTATAATACGCACCCAATTTGTTATTTATTTTATTTTATTTTTTTTAAGTCCCAATGATCGTCACACACGCAGGGAGGCAATGGGTCCCATTTTTATAGTCTTTGGTATGGTCTTAACTAGGCTGGATGTAATTTTTTTTGTTGGCGATGATTTCTCCGACTGCCCGTAAAGGCACCACCGCGGTCAGTGCGGACATGTGAAAAAGGCGCGCGGACATGTGAAAAAGGCGGCTCTGTATGGGAGAGACGTTGAAGAGGAATAAAAACACCCTTGGAAACCAAAACTTGCCCCTCGTCGTGACTCGGAGCCGCAACAAATGTTTCAGATTTGTGTAGGGTACATTGTGACAGCAAGCAAGCAGGTGATCGAGCAAGCGTCTGATACGAGAGCATTGCGGTCGTATGAAGCGTGTTTGAAGTGAACAGCAGAGACGAAAGGAACAAGACAAAGTGTTGTGAAATAAAATATTACCTGTAATACACATTATGTTATTTGCTGATTGTATTAAACTATCACATTCATTGTCAGTCAAGAAGAGAAGAAGACTATTCGCATCGGATCCATAGTGCGCATGCGCTGTGATACTGCCTCGGTATGACGTCCGGTCCGCGATGGAGATTAAAAAACAAACAATATTTGACAATAACACACCATCAAGGATTGCACCATCGCATCAAACGATGTGTCGTCAATTATAAATTTTACTGACTAAGTGTGTTGGGCAGGATGGCTGAATGCGATGCGCGATTGACAACAAACAAGAAGAAAGGTGATTTCAAGTTTTATTTCGAGGGAGATTTGTCATGTCTCGTCCCCAGTTTTGCTATGTGTCTAGGTTGCCATAGTTTCTGTTCGCGTCGCCCCTCCCTTCCTGTGTCACCTCAATCAATGTAACGTGTTTCGTATTTAAGTCCTGTCTGCCCCTCGCTCACCGTCGAATCATTGCACGTGTTACTGTCATGATGTCTGTTTGGTTTCTGTTCCTGTCTTTGGTAATGTCACCCTGTCTTTTTGTTCCACGTCTTTGTCGGTCAGTCCTGTTGTTAGTTTTGTTGTACCATGATTTTCTTAAAAAAAAAAAAGAAAAATTAAAAAAAAGAAATTTTGTACCCATGTATAATGCGCACCCCAGATTTTAGGACAATAAATTAGTTAAATTTCGCGCATTATACACGAAAAAAAAACGGTAAATAAATAGTTCAGTAATGCACTTTAAAGTTAATGGTATTACAAAAAATGAAAGAATATTCATTTTTCTTTACTTGTATGAGAAAAAATATAGGAATTTGATAAAGTTCAGTGTTAAAATAAGCACTTTGTATACTACAATACTCTTGTAATTTCCTAAATAAAGAGTTTGCAGTACCTTGTTGATTTTGCGTATGAATTGTTCTAAATCAGGATATTGTTCTATATTTTTTACTTAAAAAAAATAAATAAAATAAAAATATCGATCGTGGAGCACTATATCGTGATGTATCGTGAATGAATCACAGCAGGCTTTAAGATATCGGCAAATATCGTATCGCGGTCCTTTGTATTGATATATCGTATCGGGACAAAACCCGCGATTTACACCCCTATTAAACACAGTTAGAGTAAGCTGCAATATACTTTATTTTATTTTGTTTTGCAATATGGTATAGTTAGTAGCAACTTGAGCAGCATCATAGCACTGATGTTTCATTTACACATGAATGTGTTAATAGTTGAGTAAGGACAAGGGGCTGACAGTGATACCGTGGGCGGAAGACGGCAATCCCACGCTTGAGCTTGACCTAGAGGTCACCAGCTTGTCAAAATACGTTTTGAAGATGCTTCAGTGTTTTAACCTGCTAACTAAGAGAATCCACGATCATAGTTATGATTATGTGTTAAATTGATTATTGTGAAAGTATGTGTTAGTATTGTCACAATGTTTGATCAGTATCTAACATTGATGTTCCATTTACACATGAATGTATGAATGTAAGCGAAGACAAGGAGGCGGAAAGGGTTAATGATGATACTAAGTGGTGGAAGACGGAGGTCCCACATATGAGCGTGACCTCGGTCACGTGCATCCAGTTGAAGCCTAAACAAAATGCTGTTCGACGGAACACAAGTCAGAGAAAAAACATTTGCAAATGTCACATTGATAGACAGTTGATAAGATTTGGGAGTGGGAAACAGGATGAAGTATCCCTGAGAAAATTGTTACTTCCGTGAGAACATGGTCACCTCATCTGGTTGAATTCGGTTGAGACCGGCTGAGATGCAGGTGCAGTCAATTCTGGAAGCATTTGGGTCATCTGAGGCCAGTGTATGACATTATGGAAAAAAATTGGTATGTGACCAAGCAAGCATAGTACCCACGAACTGGACTGGTATAAAAGGTTCGTTCAGACAAAGAGCATCGCTCTCTCTCGCCCGGTGGGCTTTCCCCGTCAGGGGTATGGCCCCTGCGGCTACTGCCGTGGGTCGAGAACGCCGATTAGACAAAGATAGATTTCATTCTTTATGAGATTAACCCTAGGTCCGTTAAAATGAATTTATACTATCTTCAAATTGGATTTAGTCAAATTTTAAGCTCAAAGACAGGCTAGGAGATCATCTCCATTCTTTAGGCCAGCCTGTTCTTTTAAACAGAATTCGGATTTTGGAACAAGGAGAACTGATCACTCGACTTTTCTACCAAACAGCATTTTAGACCTCTAGCCTCTTAGCCTTTTTTACTATATATATTTTTTTCAATCGAGAGAACTTAGAAACTGAATAATTTTTGCTCTCTTGAGAATGGTGAGTGGAAATTATTTATAGTTGTTCGAACAATTGAAACTTGGAACGAATCTTCTTTCCGTACCGGTTTAAATAAATTTTCGTCTCCCCTCCAGGCTGCGTTACTGCAGAGGGGCTAAAGTACAGAATTCTACCCTTTAAACCAGGGGTCTCAGACTCGCGGCTCGCAGGGCAATTGTGACCCTCAGGACAATGTTTTGTGGTCCCCTGCCTAAAATCAAATGTTTGTGTTAGTGCGGCCCGCGCATTTTTTCTCACATGCATCTGGGGGTTTTATATTTTTTAACACCTGTGGGCTCCCGTAGCTCAGGCTCGTGACAACAGCGCGAATTAGCAATTGGTCACTTTAACATGTTTGAATGAACAAGTGGAGGGAAAATATATCTTGTCACCTAGTGCTATACGTTTTTTGTCAGCCCCAGTCATGTCTTTTTCAAAACCTGTCGTGAAGAGAAAAATTGGCGATGAGCACAGACAAATTCAGGAAGAGTGGGAGACGGACTATTTTTTTTGTTGAGCACAGGGGCATCCCAACGTGTCTAATATGAATGGATAAAGTTGCGGTGCACAAGGAGTATAACATCAGAGGTCATTACTCAACTACACATGCTGAGGAGTATGGAAAATACCTGGGAGATGAGCGAGAGGACCGGGTCGCCAAACTTAAAAGATGTCTACTGAGGCAACAAGATTTTTTCAATTAAGCAAGCAAGAGAGTGAAGCGGCTATCAAAGCTAGTTACGTGGTGAGTGAGATGATTGCTAAAGCAGGGAAGTCATTCAAAGACGGCGAGTTCATCAAACAGTGCATGTTACAGGCTGTAAGTATAGTCTGGCCGGAAAAAAAGGCTCAGTTTAGTAACATCAGCATTTCAGCCAACACAGTGGCTGTCAGGTTTATTTCGCTGACTGAATAACTATTAAAGATTAAAGATTAAAGATTAAAGTCCCAATGATCGTCACACACACACCTGGGTGTGGTGAAATTTGACCTCTGCATTTAACCCATCCCCGTGTGATTTTAATCCATCCCCTGGGGGAGAGGGGAGCAGTGAGCAGCAGCGGTGCCGCGCTCGGGAATCAGTTGGTGATCTAACCCCCCAATTCCAACCCTTAATGCTGAGTGCCAAGCAGGGAGGCAATGGGTCCCATTTTTATAGTCTTTGGTATGACCCGGCCAGGGTTTGAACCCACAACCTTCCGGTCTCAGGGCGGACACTCTACCACTATGCCACTGAGCCGGTGAGCCAGTATTAAGAAGAGCAACAGCAAACAAACCACAAGTGAGACAGATATATTAAGTCTTTTCTCGCGAGGAGTGCAGTACAGATAGCTTGATACAATCTCTACACACTGAATATCTGTAGGCACTCCCGCTCTTTTTATTTGGATTTGCCCTACCCACGGTGTGAGACATAACCACTAAAGGGGGGAGGAAAGCATGTGGGCTTTGTCTCGTAAGCAAAAATCACTAGGTGTTTACATACTGATAAGAACATCTGGGAAGAGGAGTTTGAGTGGACTGGATACAGGAGAAAAAACCTTTGACCTCTAGTTAAAACATAGCAAGGGAGGTTTTACGACATTGTGTAGGATGCAACAAGCTAAGTTATTTATTACTGGTTATATACATTACAACCTAATCCTACGATCAAGATAGTTGGAAAACCCTGACTTTAATGGTCACTTGGAGGTTCATCTGGGGTGCAGGACAGCAATGAGGCACGTTGTCTAACAAAGTGGTCTTTGTTAGAAAAGAACTGTCCTTCTGTGGTACATCATAAAAACAGCAAGGCCAAACAGCAAGCATATATTGCAGTAATATTGCGGTAAGGCATTGATTAGAGAACGCATGATAACATATATATACATTCTTCTAACAATTCCCTCCTGTTTATCATAAGTTCTCAGAGACCATCTTATCACTTAAAAGCGGCCATTTCAAAAAGATTTTCAGCCGTAGGATCACAATTCATAAGAACAAATTTAAACACAGGAGGAGATCGAACCTTAATAATCAATGTCAGAGTCGGGAAACAAATCGGACAGGTTTACCACAGGAGCTTCACAGATGGGGCCATCGCCAGAGCGACAACCCTCGTCAGTCGCAAAGTCTTCCCCTTCGAGCAACGGAAAAGTCTCAGCTGGTGGAGAGATAGCAGTTGT
Organism: Syngnathus typhle; assembly: GCF_033458585.1. NCBI lineage: Eukaryota > Metazoa > Chordata > Actinopteri > Syngnathiformes > Syngnathidae > Syngnathus > Syngnathus typhle. The sequence continues at coordinate 11,145,234 of NC_083754.1, forward strand.
AATTAACCTGTTAATTAGAGACTGTAGACACGGAATACTACAACATCCACACAAGGTCAAAACAGCAGAAAAAACGGCAAGGGAGACTAGGATCGAGGACACCAGGGTACGGTACTTTCCGAACACGTTTAGCCAGTCGTTCCAAACCTCCGTGTTCACTCCACTGTGTTCCTTCATTTTCCCATTCAAGGTCCTCAGGCCCTCAAGGGCCTGGGACAGGCTTCCGTCAGCGGCAGTATTATTTGGAATAAATGTGCAGCATTGCTCACCAAACATGGCGCAGACACCACCCTCTTTTGAGAGTAGCATGTCAAGGGCCATTCGGTTCTGGAAAGCCATGAGGGAAGTCGCGGCCAGTTGGGAGTGGACCGCCCTGAAACCCGCCTCGGTACAATTTCCAAGCCTCTGCACGTTGTAATGGATGTAGTTGATCCTGTCGACATTTTTGTTAAGAGTACACCACCAACACAGGGTGGATTCAAAACCAGCTATCTAATTCACCAGCTTACACTTATCCGGCACTCCTCCGGGAACACCAATTGCATCAATTTCGGTCAGATCATCATCGGCTGTCAAATTCAAAGATATTTTGGTTTTTACGAGCTTTTTTTTTTCTTTTCTTTTTTCAGATCTTGGGATGTTGATACATATACAATTTAGCTTGACTACATTCTCTGAAAGCAATGGCTTCTTTTTTCTTTCTTCAATGGATATTACTATATGGAATGCTCTGTCACACATCTTACAATCCAATCGACGTGATAGACTTCACACGATCTTTGATCAATGGTGACGGTAGAACATAAAGCAATGGTCGCAAACCCATACACATGACATATTCAATTGTCTTTACAGCTTGTTTTGCCATTAGCAATCAATTGTTTCGTTTAGCAGTTTATTCTTATACTAGTTACCTGAAACAAATTATCCACATTCACTTTAGATATATTCATCCCATTCTTTAACATCTACAGCGGTTGTTGACAAAGTATACATATAAACATCATACTCTCATGGCAGTCCAGATCTGACACAGCAGATCATCCTGCAAAGGTCAAATTGATCTTTTAAATTGCTACAATGCACCATAATTAAAAAATATTTTTGGAGTGATCAATATAAGTTGTTCACTCATCTCTCCCCTACTCATTATGACTTAGTTCCCACAAATACCATATTGCTGAAGTTAACAAAGTGGCAATACATGCAATAACGTCATTGTTCCATTTTCTTGTTCCCGGCATTTCTCTAAGAGGTAAGGCTCCCTTTGGGTCACTTTTTCCCGATTGAACGTTACCTCAAAAGAAATTACCCTTTTGTAATTTGCAAGGACTACCTCAACTGACCTTTCTGCTATTTTAATGGCAGTTGATGTAATTATCAATATTCAATGTGGCCCTTCCCCCTTGGAAGAACACCAGCGTTTTGTTTTCAATGCTCTTAATGAGAACGTGCTTTGTTCTTTTTGTCTTTAAAATATTAATTATAAATATAAAATGTAAATGCCAAATTTGAATCATCCTTAGTTTCCCACTTGGTTTTAAAACATGGTAATCTATATTGTCGCCCAAACAATTTTTCATACGGGGTTAAACCCACAGTACTTGTAATATTTATGTACAGTTTGACCAGGTCTAAACATTCTGTCCATGATCTTCCATTTTTCCCATGCACATTTTCACAGTTTATACCAATTCTGTCACGAGAATTAATTTTCAAAATCCCATATCTCGGTATTATTATTATTTTACATAACGTTTTTGCCACTGTTAAGGCATTCAGTGTTTTTGTTTAAACCAAATCAAACCATTTTGAGAATGCATCTATTATGACCAGGCATTATAACCCTGTGGATTGTGTTTAGCACACGTTAAACAAGCTCTACAATTGTTTTATTTTATTTATTTATTTATTTTTTTGAAAATGTTTTGAATATGAATCAAATCCGTATGTTGTATAAAGCTGACTGACCTGCCCCACTATCCCTCCTCTTGAGCCATGTGACATACAACCATGGCTCAATATTGCCGCCCATTTGTATAGGTTTCTTGTAGGATAGGTCAATCTTCTGGTCATTTATAGACACCATTCTCCACTCATGCCCCACTTTTCGTCCATAATTGAGTTTCAGTCTATGGACTTTGCCGCTGCACATCTTCAAGCAAAAAAAAAAAAAAATTCCAGTAATTCAATCTGCTTCTTGTGTGTATAAAATTTGAAGCGTCTTTTGCACCGCAGCTATGCGGTTCCGTCTGCAAGCTTGTTACCTCTTGACACCTTATCAGTCTCGTGCGTGCCCTGCACACGTGCATATAGCTATTTGTCGTGGCAATTGGACTGCTTCCACAACTAGCTTAGTTGTAGTTTCTTGTAGTTTTTTTTTCAATTAGTTTCTCGTCGTTTATCACAAGAATCTTAGTAATTTGAACAAAAATCAAAAAGTATGTTTTATTTTACTCAATTGTACGATTTAGAGAATCCATATGTAGTAAAGTGTTGTATTACTACATATGATTTCATCTTCATTTAATTTGACACACCTTACAAAATGCTTCTCAGTGTCCCAGTGCACACATGTTTTGCGTGTGTAACTGGTTGTCTCAACCCGTGTTCCACATCCTAATCTTTCCTCCCTCCAGGTGTCAAACCAATCAAGATAAAGATAAAAAACAACAAAGTAACCGCCAGTAAATTAATATAATAGTCAATTGTTGTTGTTTCTTAACTTTAACTAACTCAATCACTCTCTTATTCTCAAATGTAAAAACTTGTGTAGTCTTGACACAACCAATCGACTATTTCTTCTAAATTTAGCTTTGAAATGTTATTTAATAATTTTGCTTCATCCAATTCCAGAAAGCAAGTTCTTTCCATCTTTCAAATTTTGTTTAATCAGGGCTAGGCATTAATGCAGTGTGGACCAGTTTCTGCCCACAAAAAAAATTGCTTGCCTTTCTTCTCTTCTTTTCAAAATTGCTTTTGTTTTGCGGTGCAAATCAATTCTTTTGTGCACCTACATTAGCCAATTTTAACACACAACACTGACAGCACACAGACAACACAAAAACCTACAGCAGAGACACAGCTCACAAACAATACAAACAAACAACGCTGCGCAAACGTCATCCTCTATTTTGACGTTTTGGTTATACTTTTGTTTTCTCATCAGTGCCTTTTATCCTTCATACAAATATTGTCACATCTTCCTTAAGCATCACTCTCTGAGAAAATCACACTGTCCCTGCTTCGCCTGCAGCCACAGCACCTCTCGTGCGAGGGGTGGGGGCACAGCATCAATGTTGATTGGTCACAGGCTGGCCATTTCCTGCAACAACCATGATGCCGGCCCACCGCTCACACGAGCATAGCAATGGCCCCGCGACAACGCGCGAGCGCAGGCACGCTTATCAGTTTCACCTTCTCAAAGGGCAGGCCAACTTTGCCGTTGCCCCCTTCATCATGTTCACCTTCAACATCTTTCAGTCTTCTACACAACATTTGCTGTCTCATTCTCGTCCTATCAAGCCACCATTCTAGTCACTGTCTGCCACACACATCTTATTTTCTCTACTGCCACACACTGCTCATCTTAGTTTCTCCAACCAACTTAAACACACCATCATCCACTTCTCAATTTCCCTATTATTGCTCAACAGCCCCCAGAACATTCTCCATTACTGATTTCTTCCATAGAACACACATCTCACTCATACGCACACCCATTCATGAGGATCCTCTGCGCGCACACGCACACACACACCAGCACAAAAGGATGACGCACAACATATAAGAACACATAGAACGCACTAAGAACACCTTTTTGCTCGTATTACTTGTCAGATTTATTCTCTATTTTACTTTTAGAAGCTATTTGTAATTCCTTTCCATTTATTTTGCAAATTCTAACTTCAGTGTTACTTTATATTACTTTATCCCTTTAACATAAATAGCTCCTTATATTTAAGCTAATTTCTCCTTAATTTTGGCAGCCAGGTTCCCACTTCATTACATGGAAACCTGATCTGATTTGATTTTGGCCTAGTCATAGTGTTTCTGTTAATTTGTGCAGTCACGTGCCGTTTTCTCCGCAATTCCAGCATTTTATTGGAGGTTGCACAACTCCTGTTCCTCGGCCTCTAAAGCCTCCTTTAGACATTCCTCGCCCTCTCTGGCCTTTCTGTCCTCTGCCTGCATTTTGGTAAAAAGTGTCACTATCCTGGTCTACCAGAAAAGTGTGTTTTGAAGCTTTCATTTGTTTTCGTTTTTGTACTGCTTCTAGTTCTCCCTCAAATTTATATTTTTTAACCCATTTATCGAAATCTTTTTTTTAATCGGTTGGGATCCTGCCTTTCAATTATTTTCCAATCTTTGCATTTTAGTTCATGTCGGGGTAGGGGCTTTCGCTTACTATTTAAGAGGAGCGCTCAAATGAGATCACTCTCAGTCAAACCGTTCACAAGCATACCACGCGCGTTTTTTAATAACAGAGGAGTCCGCCCCTCCTGCTGCGGAATTTAACTAACATAAAACGTTAGGGGGCTCCACATCCGCCCCTGCGGAATTTAGCTGTTTCTAATTGTACTTGATAGGGTCTAGAATTCTCAAGGTTATTTTTTTTTTTTTTCAATAACAGAGGAGTCCGCCCATCCTGCTGCGGAATTTAACTAGCTTGAAAGCTAGGGGGCTCCACATCCGCCCCTGCGGAATTTAACTGTTTCTATTTACCGTTCTTTTCCGTGTATAGTGCGCAAAATTTAACTAATTTATTGTCCTAAAATCTGGGGTGCGCATTATACATGGGTACAAAAAAAAAAAAAAAATTTTTTTTTTAATTTTTTTTTTTTTTTTTTTAAGTCCCAATGATCGTCACACACGCAGGGAGGCAATGGGTCCCATTTTTATAGTCTTTGGTATGGTCTTAACTAGGCTGGATGTAATTTTTTTTGTTGGCGTTGATTTCTCCGACTGCCCGTAAATGCACCACCGCGCTTCATTCAAGATTCAAGATTCAAGATTCAAGAGTTTTTTATTCGCCATGTTTGAGCGTGCCAAACAAGGAATTTGACTTCGGTAGAAACACACCCTCTGTTCAACATTTAGGTGACTAACAACATTCAGGACATGTGAATAATGCAAAAACAGTGTAGACAAATTCAAGAAGGTGTGAGGAGCAGGATGTTATTGCACAGTAATGTCTCTGAGACTCTATGAGTGGTGTGAGTTCATCAGAGCAACAGCCTGGGGGAAGAAGCTGTCTCTGTGTCTGCTGGTTTTGGCGTACCGAGCTCTATAACGCCGTCCGGAGGGGAGTAGTTCAAACAGACTGCAACCCGGGTGAGAAGGGTCTGTAGAGATGTTCCTTGCCCGATTCCTGGTCCTGGACAGGTACAAGTCTTGGATAGATGGGAGGTTGATTCCAATTATCTTTTCTGCAGTTCTGATTGTCCGTTGTAGTCTGTGCTTGTCTTGTTTGGAGGCCGATCCAAACCAGACAGTGATGGAGGTGCAGAGGACAGACTGGATGATGGCAGTGTAGAAGGTCTTCAGAAGCTCTCGCGGCAGGTTGAACTTCTTGAGCTGTCTCAGGAAGTACAGCCTCTGCTGGGCCTTCTTCCGGACAGAGTCTATGTGGCCGGTCCATTTCAGGTCCCGAGAGATTGTGGTTCCCAGGAACTTGAAGGTTCCTTGAATGCGCGCACGGGACAGCAAACGAGCAGGTGATCGAGCAAGCGTCTGATACGACAGCATTGCGGTCGCATGGAGCGTGTTTGAAGTGAACAGCAGAGAAGAAAGGCAAAGTGTTGTGAAATAAAATGCACAGAACGGATGCGCAAGACACGTCAGCTATATAAAGAGCGAGAGTTGTTTTCTTCCTATTAGTTTCAATTCACAGTTTAATTAGCAGTTTCAATCAGCAAATAACAAAATGCGTATTACAGGTAATATTTTATTTCACAACACTTTGCCTTGTTCCTTTGGTCTCTGCTGTTCATCCTAAAACACAAAGGCGCTCTTTAAGCAATGCGACAGTGAGCGCCCGGCGCGCTGCGGTTGCGCGACCGCACCAAATTAAGCTCCCTGCGCAGTGCGCACTGAGGTCCACTTAAATTTTAGAAAGTACATCAGGACTTTAAAAATATCTTCTAAATTTCAGCGACGGCTCTGTCACAATAATCGACCAGCCCGGTGCAGTTGGGCGGTCGGCGGCGCGCTACGGTTGAGTGTTCTCTCGCGCGCTCTCTCTCTCGCTCTCTCTCGCTCTCGCACACACGCAAACCGGATATCATACGGAGGCCGCCATTACAGATGCGCAGAACGGATGAGCAAGACACGTCAGCTATATAAAGAGCGAGAGTTCAGTTCTCTACCTAAATCCGTATTACAGGTAATATTTTATTTCACAACACTTTGCCTTGTTCCTTTCTTCTCTGCTGTTCACTTCAAACACGCTCCATGCGCACGGAGCGCGGTGGTGCGTTTACGGGCAGTCGGAGAAATCAACGCCAACAAAAAAAATTACATCCAGCCTAGTTAAGACCATACCAAAGACTATAAAAATGGGACCCATTGCCTCCCTGCGTGTGTGACGATCATTGGGACTTAAAAAAAAAAAAAAAAAATTCATAAAAATTGGGTGCGTATTATACATGGGTACAAGCTTTTTTCCAGCATCAGCATGCCATTTTTAGGGGTGCGTACTATACATGGGGGCGCACTATACACGGAAAAAAACGGTAGTAGAATTAATATTCCTACTCACGGTCTGCTGATTCTCTTCCTCGGAAAATCTCGTCAACCCTCCCGGTGTCCAGCCGGACTGATCGAGACAGTCCCGTCAAAGGGCTTTTGTTTACCTCGGCCGAGGATTGTCACCTGCGTCGAAGAGCCCGCTGGAACCGTTCAGGGCGTGTTGAGATCCCGGACGAGCCCCCAATTTCTGTCAGGTTTATTTCGCTGACTGAATAACTATTAAGAGGAGCAACAGCAAACAAACCACAAGTGAGACAGAAATATTAAGTCTTTTCTCGCGAGGAGTGCAGTACAGATAGCTTGATACAATCTCTACACACTGAATATCTGTAGGCACTCCCGCTCTTTTTATTTGGATATGCCCTACCCACAGTGTGAGACATAACCACTAAAGGGGGGAGGAAAGCATGTGGGCTTTGTCTCGTAAGCAAAAATCACTAGGTGTTTACATACTGATAAGAACATCTGGGAAGAGGAGTTTGAGTGGACTGGATACAGGAGAAAAAACCTTTGACCTCTAGTTAAAACATAGCAAGGGAAGTTTTACGACATTGTGTAGGATGCAACAAGCTAAGTTATTTATTACTGGTTATATACATTACAACCTAATCCTACGATCAAGATAGTTGGGAAACCCTGACTTTAATGGTCACTTGGAGGTTCATCTGGGGTGCAGGACAGCAATGAGGCATGTTGTCTAACAAAGTGGTCTTTGTTAGAAAGGAACTGTCCTTCTGTGGTACATCATAAAAACAGCAAGGCCAAACAGCAAGCATATATTGCAGTAATATTGCGGTAAGGCATTGATTAGAGAACGCATGATAACATATATATACATTTTTCTAACAGTGGCAGAGCGCATTTCTGACATGTCAGGCAACATTTATGATCAACTGCGTGAGAAAGCTAAACATTTCCATTCATACTCACTTGCTCTTGATGAGAGCACAGACGTCACTGACACGGCGCAGCTTGCAATATATGTCCGTGGCGTTGATAACAATTTTGAAGTTACGGAGGAGTTGCTCTCAGTGATTGCAATGCATGGCCAGACCACTGCCCAGGAGATATTCCTCCAGCTGTGTGATTCCATTGAGGATGCCAGCTTACAATGGAAGCGATTGGCTGGAATAACTACCGACGGAGCGCCGTCAATGACAGGGAGGAAAAACGGACTTGTGGCGCTTGTTCAAAGGAAACTGGAAGAGGAGGGTGTGGAAGATGCCATTGCTCTGCACTGCATTATCCACCAGCAGGCCCTTTGCAGCAAGATCATGAGGTTTGACAATGTGATGTCTGACGTTGTGAAAACCATCAACCATATCAGAACGAGGGCTTTAAAGCACCGGCAGTTCCGCGACTTTTTGGCGGAAATAGAGTCAGAATACGAGGACGTGCTCTACTTCACCGAGGTACGTTGGCTCAGCAGGGGGAAGGTCTTGAAGAGTTTTTTTTAGTTAAGAGCAGAAGTGAACGCCTTCATGGAGAAGGATGGGATGACTGTTCCTGTGCTAAATGATCCTAAATGTCTAATGGACTGAGCTTTTCTTGAAGACGTCACACAGGAGCTGAATGTACTGAACAAGAAGTTACAAGGTCAGGACCAGCTTGCCAGTGCTGCATATGACAATGTCAGAGCATTTTCCAAAAAACTTGTGTTATGGAAAGCCCAGCTTTTCCAGACAAACCTCTGCCATTTCCCAGCATGCAAGACACTCATGGATTCAGGAACAACATTCAGTGGTGAGAAGTATGCTGATATCATTGGAAAGCTACAGGAAGAATTTGATCAGAGGTTTGCAGACTTCAAGACACACACTTCCACTTTTCAGATTTTTGCTGACCCCTTCTCCTTTGATGTGGAGGATGCCCCCCCTGTCCTGCAGATGGAGCTATTTGACCTGCAGTGCAATACTGACCTCAAAGCCAAGTTCAGGGAGGTGAATGGAAAAACAGTGGAGCTTGGACAATTTTTGAAAAAACTGCCCCCTTCCCTGAGCTTTCCAGGATGTTCAAGCGGACCATGTGCCTTTTTGGCAGCACCTATCTGTGTGAAAAGCTCTTCTCCACAATGAACTTCAATAAGTCAAAGTTCAGGTCCAGACTTAAAGATGAGCACCTTAAAGCCATACTGAGAGTCTCAGTTGCCTCCTCCCACAAGCCAAATGTGGCTCAGCTGTGTGAGAGGAAGCACTGCCAAGTCTCTGGCAACAAGGATTAGGAGGAATTAAATGAAGCCTATGTTCTGAAGAACTGTTCATGTTTTCTGCATGTTCTGACTTGTTAAGATTGAGAAGATTGGTTCAGTTGAGTCGTCACCTTATTGTGGTGGAGGGGTTTGCGTGCCCCTATGATCCTAGGAGCCATGTTGTCTGGGGCTTCATGCCCCTGGTAGGCAAACGGGTCCTAGGTGAGGGGCCAGACAAAGCACGGCTCACACGAGCCCCTTATGACGAACAAAATAAATGGATCTCGTTTTCCCTCGCCCGGACGCGGGTCACCGGGGGCCCCCTCTGGAGCCAGGCCTGGAGGCGGGGCTCGAAGGCGAGCGTCTGGTGGCCGGGCCTTCGCCCATGGGCCTTCGCCCATGGGCCGGGCACAGCCAAAAAAGGAAACGTGGGTCCCCCGTTCCATGGGGTCACCACCTGTGGGAGGGGCCAAAGGGGTCGGGTGCAGTGCGAGCTGGGCGGCGGCCAAAGGCAGGGACCTTGGCGGTCTGATCCCCGGCTGCAGAAGCTGGCTCTTGGGACATGGAATGTCACCTCTCTGGCCGGAAAGGAGACCGAGCTGGTATGCGAGGCAGAAAAGTTCAGACTAGATATAGTCGGACTTGCCTTCACGCACAATTTGGGTTCCGGTACAAGCCCTCTCGAGAGGGGCTGGATTCTCTTCCACTCTGGAGTTGCCCACGGTGAGAGTCGTCGAGCAGGTGTGGGTATACTTATTGCCCCCCGGCTGGGCGCCTGCACATTGGGGTTCACCCTAGTGAAGGAGAGGGTAGCCTCCCTCCGCCTTCGGGTGGGGGGACGGGTCCTGACTGTTGTTTGTGTCTATGCACCAAACGGCAGCTCAGAGTACCCACCCTTCTTGGAGTCCCTGGAGGAAGTGCTGGAGAGCGCTCCGTCTGGGGACTCCATCGTTCTACTGGGTGACTTCAATACTCACGTGGGCAATGACAGTGAGACCTGGAAGGGCGTGATTGGGAGGAACGGCCCCCCCGATCTGAACCCGAGCGGTGTTCAAACATAAGGGTGTCCATGTGTGCATTTGGCACCAGGGCACCCTAGGCCGCAGTTCGATGATTGACTTTGTAGTCGTGTCATCGGATTTGCGGTTGCATGTTTTGGACACTCGGGCGAAGAGAGGGGCGGAGCTGTCAACTGATCACCACCTGGTGGTGGGTTGGCTCCGATGGAAGATCCCGGTCCGACCTGGCAGACCCAAACTCTCTGTGAGGGTCTGCTGGGAACGTCTGGCGGAATCCCCTGTCAGGAAGAGCTTCAACTCCCACCTCCGGCAGGGCTTTTCCCACGTCCCAGAGGAGGCGGGGGACATTGAGTCAGAGTGGACCTTGTTCCGCGCCTCCATTGTTGAGGCGGCCGACCGGAGCTGTGGCCGTAAGGTCATTGGTGGCTGTCGTGGCGGCAATCCCCGAACCCGCTGGTGGACACCGGCGGTAAGGGATGCCGTCAAGCTGAAGAAGGAGTCCTATCGGGCCGTTTTGGCCTGCGGGACTCCAGAGGCAGCTGACAGGTACCGGATGACCAAGCGGAACGTGGCTTCGGCGGTTGCTGAGGCAAAAACACAGGCGTGGGAGGAGTTTGACGAGGCCATGGAGAACGACTTCCGGACGGCTTCGAGGAAATTCTGGTCCACTATTCGGCGTCTCAGGAGGGGGAAGCAGTGCAACGTCAACACTGTTTACAGTGGAGATGGCGTGCTGCTTACCTTGACTCGGGACGTCGTGTGTCGGTGGGGAGAATACTTCGAAGACCTCCTCAATTCCACCTACACGCCTTCCATTGCGGAAGCAGGGCCTGGGGACTCTGAGGCGGACCCTCCAATCTCTAGGGTCGAAGTCACTGAGGTAATTAAAAAACTCCTCGGTGGCAAGGCCTCGGGGGTGGATGAGATCCGCCCGGATTTTTTAACGGCTCTGGATGTTGTGGGGCTGCCATGCCTGACACGTCTCTACAACATTGCGTGGACATCAGGGACAGTGCCTCTGGATTGGCAGACTGAGGTGGTGGTTCCCCTCTTTAAGAAGGGAGACCGGAGGTTGTGTTCTAATTACAGGGGAATTACACTCCTCAGCCTCCCTGGTAAGGTCTATTCAGGGGTGCTGGAGAGGAGGGTCGGTCGAGAGGTCGAACCTCAGATTCAGGAGGAATAGTGTGGCTTTCGTCCTGGCCGTGGAACAGTGGACCAGCTCTTCACCCTCAGCAGGATCCTCGAGGGTGCATGGGAGTTCGCCCAACCAGTCCACATGTGTTTTGTGGACTTGGAGAAGGCGTTCGACCGTGTCCCTCGGCAGGTTCTGTGGGGGGTGCTTCGGGAGTATGGGGTACCGAGCCAACTGATAAGGGCGGTTCGGTCCCTGTATCACCGATGCCAGAGTTTGGTCCGCATTTCCGGCAGTAAGTCGGATTCGTTCCCAGTGAGGGTTGGACTCCGCCAAGGCTGTCATTTGTCATCGATTCTGTTCATAGTTTTTATGGAGAGAATTTCTAGGTGTAGCCGAGGCGTTGAGGGTGTCCGGTTTGGGGACCTCAGCATCGCGTCTCTGCTTTTTGCAGACGACGTGGTGCTGTTGGCTTCTTCAGGCCGTGATCTCCAGCTCTCACTGGAACGGTTCGCAGCCGAGTGTGAAGCGGTCGGGATGATGGTCAGCACCTCCAAATCCGAGTCCATGGTCCTCGATCGGAAAAGGGTGGAATGCCCTCTCCGGATCGGGGATGAGATCCTGCCCCAAGTGGAGGAGTTTAAGTATCTTGGGGTCTTGTTCACGAGTGAGGGGAGGATGGAGCGCGAGATCGACAGCCGGATCGGTGCAGCGTCGGCAGTAATGCGGACTCTGTACCGGTCCGTCGTGGTAAAGAGAGAGCTGAGCCAAAAGGCAAAGCTCTCAATTTACAGGTCGATCTACGCTCCTACCCTCACCTATGGTCACAAGCTATGGGTAGTGATCGAAAGAATGAGATCCCGGATACAAGCGGCCGTTTTCTCCGCAGGATGTCCGGGCTCTCCCTTAGAGATAGGGTGAGAAGTTCGGTCATCCGGGAGAGACTCGGAGTAGAGTCGCTACTCCTCCATGTTGAGAGGAGCCAGATGAGGTGGCTCGGTCATCTCATCAGGATGCCTCCTGGACGCCTTCCTGGGGAGGTGTTCCGGGCATGTCCCACAGGTAGGAGACCCCGGGGACGAGCCAGGACGCGCTGGAGAGACTATGTCTTTCAGCTGGCCTGGAAACGCCTTGGGATCCCCCGGAATGAGCTAGATGAAGTGGCTGGGGAGAGGGAAGTCTGGGAGTCCCTCCTGAAGCTGCTGCCCCAGCGACCCGACCCCGGATAAGCGGAAGAAGATGGATGGATGAATGGGTTCAGTTGACCTTTCTTTTTGAATACTTGAAGCCTTTTTTTGTGGAATATTTGATGCGGCCCAGGCTCACCCAGACTCTACCTCCAGCGGCCCCGAGGTAAGTTGAGTTTGAGACCCCTGCTTTAAACGGAGAGCCGGTCACTTACATCAGATAAGTGCACGATTGACAGTACGTATGTATGTATTTCCGTCCGTCCATCCATCCATCCATCCATCCATCCATCCATCCATCCATCCATCCATCCATCCATCCATCCATCCATCCATCCATCTTCCCTAATCAGCAGTATAAACAACAGTTTGTTTCACCCCAAACATCAGATTCCGACCAAGAAGTGGAGACAACTGGCTTTTGGGCAAAAATAGCAGCAACTACGTATGTACTAATTGATTCTAATAAAATGAGATTTGCTGCCATAACTTTGTCATAGGGTGAATTCAGACCTTACTGGTCCGCTTTAAACGAACCAGGGTTGGATTGTAACAGTGGTCCAGACCTTTTGTGCAGGTGTGAATACACGCAAACAAATCCTTGTGTGGATTAAAGAAAACCCCACTTTTTCAAGTGGACTTGGTTGGCTTCCAAATGAACTCTGGGGCGGTTCGCTTCAAGTATGAATACAAACAGCGTAGATCCGAACCGACAGCACAAATATGCAGAGCAGGAACACAGTGCGTAGAACTCGCATGTTTTCCTCCATTCTGAGTCTGCGCTCTGTGTGCCGCCTGCTGTCCAATGGGAGCACAGATCGTCACAAGCGTGGATGTGTATACTTCATTTGCAAAATTTACAGTCTGAATAGGAACCGCACCAAACGAAAAAAATTAAATCCGCTTTTGGTCCGGACCAAACAAGCGGACTAAAGGATTTTTCTGGACTGAATACTCCCATAGTATTTTCCTCACGGTATCTTTTTGTCCCTTTTTCGCAATCACCTTTTCTATGTCCCCATTCTCAGTATCTGTCTGCTCTGACCCACTGAGAGGCTGCATGGGCCCTGATTGTGCTGAAGAGGCATTCTGCAAGCTCTCCAAATGGACTGCGCTCGCTCGCTGGCTCAGGCCAATAGCACTCTGAGGTCCGAGAGGCTTCTCGAAATCAGAGATGTGAGAAGTGGAGAAGAAAACCTCTACCAAGGTCAGGAGGATAGCTTTTTTCCATGCTAACAAGATGTTGAGAGACTTTTTTCAAAAGCCTTTCAAACCCCACCAGTTGAATTTGCAGTTCCAGGAACCGAGACGCTTGACCTTAAATTCAGCTAGACCAGCAATGTCCAAAGTCCAGCCCGCGGGCCAAATCCGGCTCCGGTCAGATTTCGATTTATTATTATCTGCACTGTCAAACTGAATAAAAAAGATCATGAAACTTGAAACTGTAATTCTTATTACCAAAAGGTGGAAGCACCACCCATCTCCGCACATCTCTGCCATGTCGACTACAAAGAAAACAAGGAATGTTGACATTGAGGGCCGTCGCTTTAAAGAGAAATAGGAATTACAATACTTCTTCACTGAAAATCAAGGCAATTGTGTTTGTCTTATTTCTAAAGAGACGGTTGCCTTGTTTAAGGATTTCAACCCATCAGACTAAACATGCTAACACATACGACAAGCTGACAGGGAGTGACCACGCTGATAAAGTGAAGCAGCTCCAAACTGAACTGGCATCACAACAACGATTCTTCACGCGGGGCTGTGAGTCAAAAGTAAATCAAAAGTAAATATTGCTTAATAATAAATATTACGAAGTGGCCATGTTAATATTGTTGATGTTATGAATCTGTAGACGTGACACAAACTATTACTTTCTGGGATATATTGTAAATGACAAGAGCAAAATTCACTTGTTTTGAGTTTTAATAATAACAGCTTTGCATTACTTATAGCTCCTGTTTAAAATGTTCATGAGACAAAAATAATTTTAAACTCATGTAAATTTAAGGTATGTCATACAGTTTGTTCAATGTTATCTGACTCTTCAGATATGAATGAAAGGCAGAATTTGTGTTTTTAGAGTTGTTCACATCTGCCTGAGTGGCTTATACTTGGTTATTTTGTCATTTAAAAAATAAAGACAATTGGGACAACGAAATTTGTTTTATAACAGTGTGTAGTTGCATTAAATCTTTGTATATTAACATTGGGGACTCTTTTCTTAAGCAATCAGATTTCACTCCGGTCCTTACAGAGCTAGAACACTGGCCCTTGATGACATCAGCATTTTCTCAGCATCCATTTATGCATTTAATAATTAGCATGACTGTGACATATTGAATAGGCGCTAGATGAGTATTTTTTTGTGCTGCTCCAGATATGTGCTGTTCCATTGCAGTCCTCAATAGCATTGATAGAGCTGAATTGAGCCGAGTAAGTCCACAGCGATGGCGCAAATCCAACTATGCAGCTTCAGCCAAAATGTCCTTTCTTCCCGCTGCGGCTTGAGCCAAAATGTCCTTTCTTACCACTGCAGTTGACGCGGCTAGCAAATTTGCCGTTGATTGGCAGAACTGGCTTCATATGACATAGCGCCCATCCTGGCCACATTGCATCTGACCGTCACATCTCAGTCTCGGTACTTGGCTACATGCGGCACTGCCAGTGGGGGGCAACTCGGCCACTTGTCTGCGAGCCCACGGTCACGTGTCTCTGTACCTTCTCCCACATTGTCTGTCTGTCTCCTTCATCCCGCCTCCCTCCCTTTCTCTCGCCCCCTCGCTTTCCCGACACTCTCATCTCCCAAGCCCGTCTCCCTCACACACACTCACGCGGCGTCCTCCCCTCTCACACATCTCTCCTCCTTCCTCTTCCCTCATCTGCCGGCACATCTCACTTTTTGCATCGCGCTCCCCCAACCCGGCCACCTCCGCCCGCCTCCGACTCGCCCCCCCCCCCAACCCCCCATCTCCCAACACTCGTGCATGTGCCAATTGTCAGACGGAGCGCAGAGCAACGGTCACCTCACGGTTTGCTGGCACCATCCGGCTTCTCGACACCGAGCGCAGCTGAGGAAGAGGACGCGGCCATGGAGCACAGCCACATCTTCCCCGTTGCCGCCCCCAACGAGAGCGGTCGCACCGTCGGGCAGCATCCCTCGGAGGGGTGTCCCCTCGGACCGCTGCCCGTCATCTACTACAGCGTCTTGCTGTGTCTCGGCCTGCCGGGTAAGACACCCACGCATAAATGCGCCTTTCTCGTGGCTTGCCAAAGTTGATTTGGTGTCTCCGTGAGTCAGACTGACCTTGTGGCTGTCGCATGCGTCTGTATACTTTGTCGTTTGCCGCTTTTATTTGCAAGTCATCAAAAGACTTCAATAAACGTGACCATGAGACCAAAATTTACGTTTGCTGTTGGAACGCCCCAACCAACACCTTGAAGCGTGCAATATCGGCACAATGTGCGGGATGGCTCAGCTTTGACCTCTGCCGGTCAAGAGGCACCTTCGTGTCTGTGTGGACATTTTAGAGTCTTGAATGAAGCTAGAAAAGGAGCGTACTTTTGGAATGTGGCAGGAAGCCAGGGGGCTGAACATAGCTAACGCTGAACTGTGGAGCGTTACGCTTTGCACATCCCAGCTTCCGAGTTGCGATCTCGGCTCCGGTTGGCTAGAGCTGTAGTAGTCTGTCCTGCCCCATCCTTGCCTCAAAATAGTCTGGCAAAAACGTTTGCGTTTCATTCAGTCTCTGCTTGAAATGTGCTGCTCTGTCCACGGTGTAGCTCGCCTCTCGCCCAGTGTCAGCTCGGACTGGCCTCGGCTCTCGGTTGACCCTTGGCATACAAAATGGCTGCTACAGTGGTACCCTGACTTAAGAGCATAGCAATATTTCAAGTTCTGAATCATTGCTCAATCACCTTTGAGAAATTCTGAAACGGAAGCAAATGCGAGTCTTGAGGTGCCGCTTATGCCTCGGATTTCACATGATAAATTCTGCATGTGTTGCGTCACAAGGTCAGTCAAATTCAACGCAAAAATCAAGGCCCCCGATCTGTGTGCATCTCTTGCAGTCGAGCGTTGCCACATTAAAGTTGCAGTGCGACATGAAGAAGGCACTTTGGAGCAGCAACTTTCTGTCCCCGCCAAATCCCTCTGCTCAGATCTTGCATTCCCCTCAAGATGCTGCAGGAACAATTTCCTCTGTCGCCACCATTCGATTCCATTCTGCCCCTGCAACCGAGAGATTAATGGAATCCCGCTACAGTTGTCGGAATTAATGGCCGTCTCGAGTGCGGCAGTCGCTGCAACTTATTCAATAGTTATGACTACGCTCGTCACTCTCCGGCGGGGCCCATGAATGATTCATGAGCGGCGGTGCGAGTGTCGGCGTGAGTGGCAACGTGGCGTGACCCACCAACCCAGGTAGAATTCACGCTGGGAATGTGGTTGCTACTTTAATTACGACCTTGTGTTGACCATCGCACCGACAAGGGTCAAGAGAAAGTTGAGACCACTCAATCTGGATAATCTCACCACAATTTGCTCCGAGAAAAGACGCAGTGCAAAATGTTTCCTGGGTTTGAGGTATGGCACGTTGGTATCTTGTTCAGGAGTGGCTGAAAGCTGTAGCGCAGTGGTTCCCAAACCTTTGCAGGCTGGCGCCCCCTTTGGCTCCCCAGTGAATTCCTAGCGCCCCCCTCCTACCCCCCCCCCCCCCAACTCTAAAAGATCTGAATCTCTTTGCGGGCTCGACTGGGGAAACATGTCACGTGACCGGGACGAGCGTCTTGACCTGAATTAATTGATCGTCGATAAAAAAAAAATTCTGTGCGGCTTGGCGGCCCGGTACCAAGTGACCCACGGACCGGTACCGGGCCGCGGCCCGGTGGTTGGGGACCATTGCCCTAACCAGCTCAACACAACACAACACGGCGCGTTCTGGCGAGTCCCCAATTTCATGTTGACTTGAACTCAAGATGATGTTGACCGCCAGAATGCGGTTTTTATTATAAGATAAAATTCTGAACATTACAAACCTGAGCTTTTGCTTTTGTAGCTATGCTGTCGTATCTGACTGGGCCAGAGCGGCGTGCGTGTTGTGTACAAATCGACTGCCGCCCCCCTACCGCCCCCCTACCGCCCCTTTCTTCCTCACCGCCCCCCCAGAGCTTTCCACCGCCCCCAGGGGGGCGGTACCGCCCACTTTGGGAACCACTGCTGTAGCGCAAGCTAGCTCGACATCCCATAATGCATCTTCCTGCCAAATGATTAGGGTGGTAACCTCGATTCTGTCGAGGCGCGAGCCCTGCATTGTCAAATGTGCATTTTGCAGCTGACCTTTTCAGGGAGGTCATGTCAATTACGCCGATGTAAGGGCGGCTGAGGGTGACGGCAAATGGGATTACGTGGCTTTAAGTAGCACGGAATGATTACACAGCGACAGATCCGCCTGCGACACGCGCACGCACGCACGCACGCACGCACGCACACACACACACACGCGCACACACACACACACACACACAAAAGGGGATCAAGGACAGCCAGGCTGGAGTTGGCTATCAGAGCAGAGAAGCCACATTAATAAGAGGCGAAGCAGTCAAGTTGCACCTCAACACTGTAAGGGGGGGGACTGAAGGCGATGGCTGAGCTGAGACAAATTGCCACCTTAATTAATGGTGCTGCCTCTCTTCTTCTTCTCCTTCCCCGAGCTTGCATATAAATCGATGTTTACCTTTAGCATCGATGCCAATAAATCGTAGAGCATTATATCGATTAATCGATGTGTATCGATGTATCGTTACACCCCTACTTTTTAGGGTACCGAATGCAGGCACATCCACGTTTCATTTTGTTTCTCATAAGTTGGCCGTCAGCCGTTCACAAATTCAAATGGACCTCTTTGTGGACGTTTTTGGGCGCCGTTATTTACTGCGCAAATAGGTGCGTGTTGCCACTTTGCGTTTTTGAAAGTAGCAGTTGTTCAAAGGGGTACGCCCGAATATCTATGCTAATTCCCCTGGTCGCTCTGTCGCATTTCGGATACTAATCTAGCACTTAGCTAGCTGACTTTCATTAGAGTAGTATACTCATAAATTGTTTAGTTGATGTCTGTTTTTTCAGTTAACTGGGATCGACAAAAAAGCATACATTTTGTCAAAGTCAAAGTCTGCTTTATTGTCAACGTCTTCACATGCCGAGACACACAAAGAGATCGAAATTACGTTTTCTCTATCCCACAGTGACAAGACACCGATTATTACACGATAGACATACAAGTAAACAACGCAATATAAAAAACAAGAAGGCACAAACAATAAATAATAAGAGTAATAATAAATAATAAATAAACAGATAACACAACAAATAAGAGCCAGTGTGCATACAGACAGTAAAAGTACAGGATGCTACGCAGAACGGGGAAGCGAGTTCAGGATCCTAACAGCCTGGAGTATGAAGCTGTTTGAGAGTCTGTGTTAGGGATGTCAGGCTGTGTTGTGTGACGTCATGAGGGGAGGCGCGGCAGTTCAATACAGAAAGTGACTGAAACAACAGCTGTCGTCTTGGGTCTGATTCATATCAATACATATATCACGCACAAACATGGTGTCAGAAGTGGCTGGACGGCGCTGTGCTTCGCTGCGGGGCCAGTGAAAGACGGTGAGGAGAGACAGACGGACAGAAGGCAAAGACGAGCGAAACGGCGGTTAGCGGCCTGCTAGGCTAACGACACCACCCGCCATGGCAACGAATATACCACCGCCGGAGGAGATGAAGATGAGCGGCGACCTGGCGAGCAATTGGGACAATTTCAGAGGGGAATTTGAAGACTATCTACTGGCAACGGGATTATCAGAGAAAGAGCAACCAGTGCAAGCAGCAACCCTACGGAGAGTAATGGGTAATGAATGTCGTCACATTTACAAGCATAACTTGGGTCTCACGGTGGACCAAGGGAAGGACGTTAAAGTTATTCTTGATGCTTTAGAGGAGTACTTCAAACCAGCTAGAAACGTCATATTTGAGAGATTTGTTTTTGGAACCTGCAAGCAAGATGAAGGGGAGCCCATTGATGTGTTTGTAACGAAACTGAGGGAGAAAGCTGCTTCGTGTGAGTATGGACAACTCAAAGAGGACTTGATCAGAGACAGACTGGTGCTGGGTGTGATTGATGAAAGTGTGCGCCGCCGGCTGCTCAGACAAAAAGATCTCACACTGGCATCGGCCATAGACATATGCAGAACGGCGGAGATGACAGACACGAGGATACAAGCAATCAC
This sequence comes from Syngnathus typhle, assembly GCF_033458585.1. Taxonomy (NCBI): domain Eukaryota; kingdom Metazoa; phylum Chordata; class Actinopteri; order Syngnathiformes; family Syngnathidae; genus Syngnathus; species Syngnathus typhle. The sequence goes on from NC_083754.1 coordinate 11,164,794, forward strand.
GCAGGACAGGCCTCCGGAGACAGTGCACAAAATGGATGGCCCGCGGCCACGTCCCCCGCCCAGGCAGGAGCGTCCGGACGGAATCCGAAATCAGACACCTAACACATATGACAGCGCTATGTGCAGATTCTGCGGCATCACGCACAGGTGTGGGCGTGATTTTTGCCCAGCCTTTGGAAAGAACTGTAGGAGCTGTGGGACCGCAAATACTTTTGCCAAGGTTTGCATGAAGAGGGGCCAAGCCACAAGACAGCTGCACGCGGCAGACGGTGAAGTTCCCGAGGACATGGACAGGTCTGACATGGGAGCACACATTTACACAATGGAGAGCATAGGGGCAGTTCAGGGGCGAGGGAAGAAATGGTTTGTTAACTTGAAAATGCATGGTGGGTTTCAGAGGTGCCAGATAGATTCGGGGGCCACATGTGATGTCATGAGCATAAAAGACATGAGAAGACTTGACCCTGGGGCAAAGCTACTACCTAGCCAGACCAGGCTAGTATTGTATTCAGGCCAATCCATGCAATCCGCGGGCATATTCCACACAAAGTGCGTAGTGAGGGGTAGAGTACACAGACTGCGGTTCGAAATAGTGAGAAGTGGGCAGAGACCTCTGTTGTCAGGCGAAACGAGTGTGCGGCTAGGATTGGTGCACTTCACCATCCCAGAAGAACTTCTTATGGTGAGACACAGCAGCGGACGACATTTTGATTGTGGGGTGTGGGGGGACAGATGAGATAGCCACACGGGACCATGATGCAAAGCTGTTAGCGCTCATGCAAAGATGCAGGGAGGTAAAGCTGAGACTGAGTTTAAAGAAACTAGTGTTCAGGGTCAGAGAGGTCAACTTTCACGGACACATCCTATCAGCGGAGGGCCTTAGAGCAGACCCGGAGAAAATCAGGGCGGTCCGGGACATGCCACACCCCGTGGACGCCAAGGCCGTGCAGCGAATCATTGGGTTTGTGACCTACCTCGCAAGGTTCATGCCACGCCTATCTGAGATGTGTGAGCCACTACGGAGATTGTTGGACAAAGATGTCCCATGGCATTGGCTGCCAAAACACGACGCAGCGGTCGAGGAGATTAAGCGACTCGTCACGTCGGCCCCGATCCTGCGATACTACGATGTGACCAAGCCAGTCACCATACAGAGTGACGCGAGTCAGAAGGGACTTGGCTGTTGCCTGCTGCAGGAGAATCAGCCGGTAAGCTTTGCTTCGCGGGCACTTACTCAGACGGAGCAGAACTATGCACAAATCGAAAAGGAATGTCTGAGCATAGTGTTCGCGTGTCAGCGATTTCATTACTATTTGTATGGGCGGGGGGAGATCACAGCTGAAACCGACCACAAGCCACTCATCTCCATTTTCACCAAGCCACTCCTCTCAGCGCCCAAACGACTCCAGAGCATGCTGCTCACACTACAGGGATACAATCTGAAGGTGGTGTACAAGCCAGGGCCCGACATGCACCTCAGTGACACCTTGAGTAGGGCCACGGCTTCGCCGCAGGGGCCTGGCTCGAGATATTCGAAACAGACTGTTTGCTGCATGCAGGAAGCACAAGTGGACGCTGAACAGATAAATCAGGCTGAGCATCTGAACGTCACCAGCCAACGGCTGAGGCAGATAAAATTGCACACAGTGAGTGATGGGAGTCTTCAGCTGTTGCAGGAGGTGGTGCTCCGTGGTTGGCCAGATCGCCGGGAGGACACTCCACTGGCAATCAGAGAGTACTGGTCCATCAGGGACGAGATCAGCGCACAGGATGGAGTGCTTTTCAAGAGTCAGCGAGTTATAGTGCCCAAATCATTGCGTGCTGAAATGTTGAAACGCATCCATGCCAGCCATGTGGGAGGAGATGCCTGTTACAGACAGGCCAGAGACACGCTATACTGGCCCAACATGCACGGTGAGATCGTGGACTATGTGAGCCAGTGCTCAGCCTGCAACGAATACGCACACGGACAGCAGCGGGAGACGATGATGTCCCATGCACTCCCTACTCGACTATGGCAGATCCTCAGCATGGATCTGTTCACGCAGGCTGGCAAGGACTTTCTGATCATGGTTGATCATTATTCGGATTTCTGGGAAGTAGAGTTGCTCCCAGATCTTTCAGCTGAGACCACGGTGCTGAGGTGCAAGGCCCAGTTTGCACGGCACGGTCAGCCTGATCGGGTAATTACAGACTGTGGTGCCCAGTTCGACTGCGAAGCGTTCAGGAGGTTTGCGAGAGACTGGGACTTTGACCATGTCAAATCCTCTCCCAGGTACCCAAGGTCGAATGGGAAGGCTGAGTCAGCCGTGAAGATTGTCAAGAGCCTGTGCAGGAGGGCAGCAAGGGCGGGGACCGACCCTTGGCTGGACATCTTGCAGTGGAGGAACACGCCTACGGAAGGCATGCTGAGCAGCCCCGCGCAGAGGTTGATGTCTCGCAGACTGAGGACGCCACTCCCGGTTGCTGACACACTTTTGGAGCCGAGTGTGGTGGGGGGGGTCCCAGACCGGCTGCGAGTAAAACACCAGACAGCCAAACTCTGGTATGACAAATCGGCCAGAGATCTGCCCGAGTTGTGTATCGGACAGGACATAAGGATGAAGCCCCTGCCTGGGGACAGGACGGGCAGGTGGCGGAGAGGAGTATGCTTACGGCTGGTGGGCCCCAGGTCATACCTGGTGGACGTCGAGGGGACACTGTACCGCCGTAACAGGGTGGATCTGCGACCTGCGGAGAGTAGCGCCGCAATGCCGGGGCAGCACGGGATGCAGCACATCAGCCCACCAGCTGACAAACCCGGGGATCCACCTGACACCGCGATCGACACTACGGGCGACACTGACACAGTCGCCCAGGACGTCGCACTGCAGGGGCAGAGTGACGTCCGCCAGCCTCAGAATGGATCGCCTCCACATACACCTGTGCCAGGGCGCAGGACGGCCAGTGGCAGGATTATAAGAGCGCCGAAGAGACTGGACTTGTGAGCTGTGTGGGTACTGAGGGGCCTCGCGGTCAATTGGATTGTTGTTGAATGTGGAAAAAAAAAAAAAAAAAAAAAAAATAGGGTTATATGTTGTACACTGCTCTTTGAAATGTGAGTTACATGTACACTGTTCTTTGAAATGTGAGTTAGGAGTTGTTTAAGTGTTCGCTGATACGTAAAGACAAGTGGGGGGAAATGTGGGAATTTATCTTCGATCTGCATGTATAAGTTGCCATCTATGGAAGGTGAGATGTTAGGGATGTCAGGCTGTGTTGTGTGACGTCATGAGGGGAGGCGCGGCAGTTCAATACAGAAAGTGACTGAAACAACAGCTGTCGTCTTGGGTCTGATTCATATCAATACATATATCACGCACAAACAGTCTGGTGGTGCGGGAGCTCAGGCTTCTGTACCTCTTCCCAGAGGGCAGAAGCTCGAACAAAGAGTGAGCAGGCTGACTCACATCACTCACAATCGTGGTTTGTAAATTTGTAAATGGGGATTTGCATTTTTTGCCCAAAGGCGGAGCATTGGTTAGCACCAGAGATGGGGACTCGAGTCACTGTGACTTGGACTCGAGTCGACTCGAGTCGGTGTTTTGGTGACTTGACTTGACAAAAAATGAAAAAACTTGAGACTCGACTTGGACTTGGAAGTTAAAGACTCGGGACTTGACTTGACTTGAGACACGATGACTTGAATGACTTCAGTGTTTAGTTTATGTTTTCAGTTTGAATATAAAATTAATAATACATTTAAAAAAATAATATCTATAACACGGTAGGAGCGCAAGCTGAGAATGGCGTTGTCATGTTTGGATCACTACCCTGTCAATCAATCAGTGGTGCACTCTCTACCTACCGAACATGTTTATTGGAGAATCACGCCCCTTTATATCAGACATGCGCAAACATGTCAGCGGTAGCGGTACCGCGAGTCGACACCTTGGCTATCGCAAAAGACGGACAGCACAGAGCGAGATATGCAACAAAAACATTTCGGACAGCCAGACGACAACTTCAAACTTTGTCCGTCATCTGAAGATCCATTCTGCCAAGTAATTGCTTGTCATTTATGTAAATAGGTGTGTGTATATTACGGCTTGTATTTAATGCAATGAATATGATGATGAAACTGAATTAAGTAAATATGACTTAATATGGAGTAAGTTAATGAATAAAAACTACAGTGAACTTGACTTGGACTTGTCTTGACCTATTTAAGGACTTGACTTGGACTTGACCTATTTAAGGACTTGACTTGCCCAAGAAAAAACTGACTTGGGACTTACTTGACACTTGAAGGTTAAGACTTGAGACTTACTTGAGACTTGGTCCCATCTCTGATTAGCACATCCGCCTCACAGTTCGGAGAGTCCGAGTTCCATTCCACCCTTCCGGCCTTTCCTGTGTGGAGTTTGCAAGTTCTCCCCGTGCCTGCGTGGGTTTTGTCTGGGTCCTCCGGTTTCCTCCCACATCCCAAAAACAATGCACGGTAGACCGATTGAGCACTCCAAATTGCCCGTAGGTGTGAGTGCGAGTGCAAATGGTTGTTCGTCTCAGTATGCCCTACGATTTGGTGGCAACCGGTTCAGGGTGTCCCCCGCCTACCGCCCGATGACTGCTGGGATAGGCTCCAGCACACCTGCAACCCCCGTGGGTACAAGCGGTACAGAAAACGGATGGATGGATGCATGGATGCATGGATGCATGGATGCATGGATGGATGGATGGATGGATGGATGGATGGATGGATGGATGGATGGATGGATGGATGGATGGATGGATGGATGGATGGATGGATGGATGGATGGATGTGTCCAAAGGCACAGAGCGGTTAACACTAGCTGCGTTGGTTCCGACACCAGCGCTGCAAAGTGGCGGCTTTAGTGTTGTGGATGAGTCAGGCGGATTAGGCAGCTCGGGAACTCATGCTGTGCCTCGCCAAGTCAACGGCGTCTCACCCCGTAATTTCACCAGAGCAGCGAGAGCGGTGCGGGGCTACGAAAAAGCACTTGGACATCACAGGGACAGGGGTGACCTGTGCAAGAAAACATGCACACAAACACGCACGCACGCACCACGCACACCCACACACACACACACACACACGCACGCACACACACACACACACACACACGCACGCACGCACTCACACGCCCACACGCACGCACACACACACACGCACACACACACACACACACACACACACACACACACACACACACACGTGCACAAAGCACACGTCTGCACACGCACTGCATTACATTATCGCTTGCGCAGGTCATTCGAATGGCCTCTCAGCTGGAGACATGCTAGCTTTTTACCTGCACCTACGCATAGGGATATTGTGGAGCTGCGTGTGTTTTCGTACGTGTGTGTGTTTGTGTGTGTATGTGTTTGTGCGTGTCAAAATGCACGCACACGCGCTTGTCCGGGGAGCTCCCCGGAGTCACTCTTTGTACTTCCGATTTGTTCGGCTCTACAATCAAATTTCACGTCATTGCCATCGTCCTGTTGATAACAAGTAACATTTTAAGACTCATTACTCACAAAATCATTTCGGCTTTCGACATTTATTCATTTATATACTGCACAGTCACTCACAAAACATATTATAAAAACTTATAACAAATTACCATGAACTGTAAAAACTAACCCTAACTCTCACTTTAAAAGAGCAGCTGAGCCCCCCCCCTTTTTTTTTTTTAAATAGTAATGTAAGGCATAGGCCAAAGATAGATATTTATGAAATATTATGACAATTTGTAACCTCTTGTTACATAAAATTCAATGTGTTATTTTTCATCCAGTTTTCTTCACACAGATGCTACTACTTAATTTCTGTGCGTGTCTGGATACCACTAAGAGACCAGGCCTTTCTTGGGCACCTTATAGCTGTAAAATGACGAGCACTTTCAGCTTGATGCTGCCTCCCTTGTGTGCGCATGGGGGCTGTCATCCATCGAAATTAAGCCCCGGGCCAGCTTGCCTCCGCTAGATGAAAATGTAAAACTCAACGTGAATCCCTTTTGTTGGTCGCAGGGGAGCTCGGGGAGAATAAGACGCGAGAGCCCGCTGACACTCAAGAATTGAGTGCCCCGCGTCTGTCTCCGTCCCGTACATGTAGAAATAATTGGCGGGTGGGCCGATTTGAGAAAGCCATCTCTATCTATCTCTATCCGAAAATGGTGGACGGCGGGTGAGCGGTGGCAAAGTGGCACGCGAGCCATAAATCATGCGTAACGTCACGTTCAAATGTTGAGCAGAAGTGCTCATTTTGCGTTGGCGACGCTCCAAACAAATGGAGATCATCTTTGGTGCTCATTCTCCAAGCGATGCTGCCATATGACGTTGTTTGGCTTGTTGCTGTTTTACTTAGGCCCTAAGTCTTAGGGCCTTTCGGTGTCCTTTCCAACTGTTGCCGACTGGCAAAAGAAGACACTTGCATCCTCATGGCCTGCTTCGAAGGTTCGGATCGTCCAGGAGCACGTGCGCAAAGCCGAGCCCTTTTAGTTGGAAGGAAGTGTCAGAAGAAACAAAGGACGTGTTGATCAGTCAATGATGCAATCACGCACCCTATCACCTGAGAGCAATACCACACGTGGCTGCGTCATCATGTATGTGTGTGTGTGTGTGGTCATTTTCAGTCTTCCTTGTAGTGTGTGTGTGTTGTCACATTCTTTCTGCTTCCCGGTTGTTGCTGGTGTTCACGTGACCAGCATTCTTGTTGCACGTTTGCGTGTCATCTAGTCTGGCAAGGATGTCGCATTGATAATTAGCTGATAGTGGCTGTGAAGTGCAGCTACTTGAAGACGGACGCTTTTAATCCCGTCTGGCTTCTATTAGCAAACGGCGGGTGGCTGCGCAACGGCACACGCAAGGCGCTGTCGAGCTGAGTGCTTTCTTCTGCTGGAATGCAAATCAATGTCAAAATGCAGGTTCATCTGTAAAAACCGGTGCCATCAGCTTTCCACTTACGTATGTAAGCCATCGTTTGGACTCTTGGCATACACTGACGACACAAATGATGTACTTTGGAATCCGATGCCCCTGAAATGAGACATCAGCATTTGAAGTGCGAGTAGATTTGGCGAGGCTACCTCACTCTCATGAGAACCGAACAGCGTTTTAGAGCTGACTGCGTGTAATGCAGTCAGCAATGAGTCCAAAAACATGGTTGGCATTTTGCTTGTTTCAAGTCTCTGTCAAGTGGAAAATTAATAATTTGACAGCACAGGGACGAGTGTTGGTAGCAAACATTCCAAATTGGAATGGTAAAAAAAAATAAGCTAGATTTTAAAATGAGGCTTGAACGTCGTGAGCAATCGGGCTTTTCTTGCGCTCAAGTCTGCAGTGCGACACTCTGACCCTTTCCAGCACTTAGCTTATAATACATATATCAATTCTCTTTTCATCATATTTTTACAGATCCAAACCAACAGTGTATACACGATGCATATGCTAACATGTCATGATTGTCACATGTCTTCATAACATCAATAAATGGGGATCTTACTCTCTTACATATAACACTGATGATCAGATTTTGAACATTCACACCAATAAACCTTTGAGGTGTACCAAGTAGTCCTCAAAACGAAAATAGATTAGAAAAAACAGGTTATACACATAATAAATACCTATCCATTCCTTTACGCTCGGCTGCTCAACTTTCAGCCATTTCCATGTTGTGATCTTTCATAAATATCCGGACTCAAGATTTATCCTGAGAAGATACATGTTCGAATTGGAATGCTTTTTTTTTTTTTTTTTTTTTTTTTTTTTTCTCGGTATGGCGCCGTAAGTGGCTGCCTCCCAGCAGTGTTCTCTCTTTTCCTCTTTATTTCTTTCTTTTCTCTTTTTTCCTTCTGTCTTTTTGTCCATTCGGCGATGCTGGTGCCTTCTACCGCACCTCGGTATCTCTTCGGATCGGATATTTTGTATTATTATTTTTTCTTCCTGGGACCGGGATCATCGGTCGAGACCGGCGTAACTCTACGGCGGCTTCCTGCTTATCCGGCCAGTGATGACCGGGTCCCTCCCCTTGGCCTTGCAACCGCAACCCCTGTGGGGACTCCGCTCCCTCGTGCTCGTCGGAACCAACGACTTTCGCCATGCTAGCACCGTGGTGACCATCTGCACGTGCATCCGACTGGGTGCCCAGGACGCTGCTCACACGTTTGCCTGCTTTGTGATGTTTTTCACCGATTCACGACCACGGTCCATTGGGCGCCGTTGAACTGGACTGCCGTTACACCTGTCTATGGACCCCGTGGAGGCTATTTTGTGTGTTTTGGGGTGTTCTCTTGTATTGAGGGGTGCTGGTTGGCCACAGTTATTTTTTTTCCTTTGTCTTTTAGCTTTGTTTTGCTTTGATGGCTTTTATCTTGAGCACTTTCTGCCTTTCTTTGTGGCGCCGTTGTGTGGCAGCCTTATGAGAGCCTATTGAGTTGCGCTCATGCCATCTGTGTGTCTTTTGTATACCCACTCTGTGGTATGAATACTGCTGGGGCCTGAATTTCCCCACCCCTGGGGATCAATAAATATTCAATCAATCAATCAATCAATAAAAACACACACATTCCATTTGGAAAGGAATATCCCTTTAGAAGACCTTTTGTAATTTCCTATGGACCTCCCCCCAGAATGGACGCATTGATGCACATGACCGGAATACATGCAAGGGATTCGCCTCTTGGTGAATGTGGAATTTGATTAGCCCTCTCTTCAAATGAAAAGATTAATTTCATTTTAGAAAAACAATAACTTTATGACATGTCAGGGCTTCCAAAACAAACAAGGCGATCATTTGCTGCACATCAAGTTATTGCAGCCGGCCATAAATCTTGCAAGGGATTTCTTTCTACCCGGCTGGCAAAAAAGAGGGAAGACTGCACAGTGATGGCAGCATGTCCTTGAGCAGATGTAGCCTGTTCTCTCTTTAAACCAAGCTGCCTACTAACACCTTGAATTGTGTCTTTCTTTTTTCCTACCCTTCATCTTCATTTTCCAATCACCTCTTCATCCTCTATGGTTATTCTCTGGACTAACCGGTCATCATCATCATGATCCCCCCCCTCTCCAGCCAACATCCTGACAGTGGTCATCTTGTCCCAGCTGGTGCTGCGTCGTCAGAAGTCGTCGTACAATTATCTCCTGGCGTTGGCGGCCGCCGACATCACGGTCCTCCTCCTCATTGTTTTTGTGGACTTCATCCTGGAAGACTTTATTCTGGCTACGCCACTGCCGCCGTCACTCAACAGCGCAGTGCAGGTGTTGGAATTCTGCTCCATCCATACGTCCATCTGGATCACTGTGCCCCTCACTGTCGACCGCTACATTGCCGTTTGCCACCCGCTGCGCTACCACACTGTCTCCTACCCGGCACGCACGCGCAGGGTGATATTGGCCGTCTACCTCGGGTGCCTGCTCTCGGCCGCTCCATACTACTGGTGGCCTGAGCTGTGGCACGGCTCGCTCGCTGCGGCCGATGGGGGCGGCCCGCAGCGTAGCGGTCCAAGTATCGCCCAGCACGTCCTGGTGTGGGCCCACTGTGCCACCATCTACCTCCTCCCCTGCACCGTCTTCTTCAGCCTCAATGGCGTCATAGTGAGCAAGCTGCGCCGCCGCCGCAGCTGCTTCCGCATGCGTGGCTACTCCACTGGCAAGACCACGGCCATCCTGCTGGCCATCACCTCTGTTTTTGCCGTGCTCTGGGCACCCCGCACCTTCCTGATCCTCTACCACTTCTACTCGCCGCCGCCGGCCTCGCTGGATGCCGGGCGCCTGCTGCATGCACTGACCGACTTTGCCAACATGCTGGCGTTGCTCAACACGGGCGTCAACTTCTTCCTCTACTGCTTTATCAGCAAGCGTTTCCGGGCCATGGCGGCCAACGTGGTGCACGCGCTGCTCCGCTGCCGCAAGCAGCCGCAGCCGTTCTACGCCAGCCACAATTTCTCCATCACCAGCAGCCCATGGATTTCACCGGCCAACTCCCACTGCATCAAAATGTTGGTGTACCAGTACGACAAAAATGGAAAGCCTATTTGCATTTCCTCCTGAGGGCTCAGGGGAGGGTGCTTCGGGGCTTTCTCACTCTTGCCTGCACAGGACGCTTTGGGAAAAGGTCAGGTTGCACGGCAGGAACGGCAGTGACGCTTGAGCTAGCTATGAGCCAAAACAAAGCGTCTAGACAAAATAGCTTGTGTTTGAAGCAACGATGTTGGAACCAGCATCTCTTTGCAAAAAATACGTACATTCTCCAGACTCTTGACCTTGTCATCGCTCTAGACCACGCACCGATATCCCATGCATGTGAATCGTAGCGGCCGCATGGGAGGCATCAGAGGCTTGGCAGCAATGAGTTCGCCGCTCAGTGCTCCCACTAATTCAACGTAATGGTGAGTTTTATTCACATGTCGTTTATACTTGTTTGTATGCCAGTCATAACATTTTATTTCATCATATTTACATGTTTATTATACATGTATTATTTATTTATATAAATGTATTATTTATTTATATAAGAGTCAAGTCAAGAGTTTTTTTTATTCGCCATGTTTGAGCGTGCCAAACAAGGAATTTGACTTCAGTAAATCACAGCCTCTGTTCAACATTTAGGTGACTAACAACACTCAGGACATGTGAAAAATGGCAAATATTCTCAAACATCCGCAAAAATATTTCTGACGCGTAACCGGTCCGTGGCGCAAAAAAGGTCGGGGACCACTGCTCTACGCGACTACCAACACTCACTACTTTATGCGCCAGAATGTTGCAGTTGGCCGGATCGGGGATTCCGGCGCAGCCCCCAAATCAAGTGAATTTTATTTTATAGCTCTTAATCACAAACATGGCCACAGTAGACAATAATTCTTGACATCCCCTGATCAGAACTCTGTCTAGACGTTATCCTAAAACAGGGGTGTCAAACTCATTTTTTTCACGGGCCGCATTGTAGTCATAGCTTCTTTCGGAGGGCCATTATGATTGTCAACCCAAATAAATGTATGAGCACCTCATATTATAGACAGTAAAAGCTACAAAACAAACTAACAAATAACTCGTTTTCAAATCAGACGAGTGAAAACTGGTCAAATATAAAAAAAAAGATGTTATTAAAAGCGAAGACAATTTCCATTTCTAGTAATGACACGAATTTGATGCACAATTTGTGGCGGGCGGTGGACCTAGCAGTGACCACAAGGGTGAGAAGCGGGTGGAACAAATTCAGGGAACTCATGCCCTTCTTAACATCTAAGGCACCATCCCTGAAGATGAGAGGCCAAGTGTACTCAGCCTGTGTCAGAAGTAGTATGACGTACGGAAGTGAGGCATGGGTCCTGAAAACAGAACACGAAGACAAACTAAACAGAGCAGAAATGAGGATGATCAGATGGATGTGTGGTGTGTCAATGAGGGAGGAAAAGACCAGTGCAGAGCTGAGACAGAAGATGGGAGTGGAGGCCATAGTGGATCTGGTGAGGAGAGGCAGACTGCGATGGTATGGACATGTAAGAGGAAGGACGAGAACGACTGGGTGAAGAAAGTTATGTCGTATAACGTAGAGGGAATAAGACCCAGTGGCCGACCTAAAAAGACCTGGCAGATGACCGTGGCAGCCGACATGAAGGCACTCGGCATCAACCACGAGATGGCCATGGACCGTTCCCAGTGGAAGAAGGCCATATCGAGAACCCAGTCCAACCCAGCGGCAAAGCGGACTTTAAACCGATAATGATGATGATGATGATGATGATGAAGAAGTGATATAATAATGCGTTAATAATTTCACATATAAGTCGCTCCTGAGTATAAGTTGCACCCCCAGCCAAACTATTAAGAAAAACCTGCGACTTACAGTCCGGAAAATACGGGAGTTTGAACATGCGGAAGATTTACCTGTTTTTTTTTGTCTGGTGCTTTCTCTGGAAGTTCCAAACAGTTGCGGCAACTTGGCATATCACGGCTCCAAGGTGTATTCACGCTAGACCGTTAACTGTCTATGTTCAGTGCTATGGCTGTGAAGCTAGTCATCGTCGTTTCCATTATCAAGAAGAGGAAATTTCTGCCATTAGTGGATAGTTCTCTGTGAACTGATAATGGCCCTGGATGATTTCCCGTCAGCCATTATCCGGGCGAATGTAATCAAACGTTTCTTCAAGCCTTTATTGGGACAAGACAAATGCCTCGTGTCCCACTAAGTCAGTTTGTTACATATTTCGTCATCTAGCAAATCCACCAAGCAGCTCAGAGGTTTGCCGTTCGTTTCTCGGGCTCCCTCTGTGGGGTGGGGCTTGTATTCCCAGCTCCTCCCTGCTAGATCAAGTGACTTTGGTCTCTGCTCATCCATCCCACTGGCGGATGAAGTTTACATCTCGTGTGGCAAACGCGTCGAAATTGCAAATGGCTCCCGCAGACACCTTCAGTAATCCGTCCAACAGTCGCCAGCTGTGTTCCTACCCGCCCGGAGGGATGAGACGCATCCGTCCAATGGACAAAAACGCAACACTGACGAGTGTTTGATGCGATGCGAGCTTATTTGAGTTGTGGGCTTCCCCAGCAAGCGTCCGACATACATACATGATGCCTGCTTCTCAAGTCATTGCGCAAAAGAAGCAAACCTTGCTGCAACTCGTAATTATTTGCTGAACTGTGAATAGTGACTGCATGTCAGCGTCATGGTGTGTGACACCCCTTGTTGGTGACCAACATTTTATGGCTATTCTGAAATGCCTTGAGTGTTTTGTCCTGGAAAAACAAGGACAACGCTGTTTCTTCGAAGGGCCACGTAAGAGATGGGGAAGGTGTGCTCGCACGTCTCTGTCTTGACCAAATTCTGAAGGATGGAATGTACTCGTTTGACTAACTAAGATGACATGTGGGCAGAATTCTATTTTGCCGTGTCTGGCTAGAGAGCAACATGTGGTCCTTGTGTCTCTTCCCATCACCGATAACCGCTCCCCTGTTTCTAGTCAGGTGCATGTCAGCATAGATGAGGAGCTGCAATCGCCAGACCAATTGCCGTGTTTTTGTTCCACTCAAATTGATTTTCCTCCAAATTGCAAAACGAAATGAGAGACTTTGGCTTGCCACCTGCTCCTCTCCTTGCTGCCGTTGTTGGAGGCTCTTTGCATCCACTTGATGTCCAAGCCACCTGCGCAGACGTCACTCTCAACTGTAGTCTTTATCTGTCGACTGACAGCCCGCCCGCACAGTGAAAAATAGAAACCAAGCAATGTTATTTCATGTTGGCAGCTATTCGAATGTTTATGACAAAATATCGGCTTTTCAGCTCCTCACGTGCTGTTCCTGCTCACAAAATGAGCATTCGAGTTCTTGCCCTTAACATGGGCATTGCTGCTCCTGCGCAATCTCAGAGCAACAATTTGATTGCACCAAAGTTCAACATGAACGTGTGCAGCCAAGAAAACTGCTCTGAAATTAAGCCAAAAGACTGACAAATGTTTCAATGGAGGTGAATGTAGGACAGGCCTTGATGTTGTTTTGGCCCACAACCAAAACAACCTCAGAACAACAACAACAACCGCTACATGTTTTCTCTTGAACTTGAACATTTGGAGCTCACTTCACATTTCAAAAGTTGACATGGGCCTAGCGCCAGTACTGGAGAGAGACGCTGGATGGCCAGGCCTTCTGTTTGGCCCACAACTAAAACAACCTCAGAACAGCAACAACCGCTTTGTGTTTTGAACTTAAAACATTGAAGCTCATTTCGCATTCAAAAGGTTGACTTGTGCTGAGCGGCTGTACTGGAGAGAGACGCAGGACTAGAAGAAAAACAATTGTTGAGCGAGCGCCTCCGCCTCGCTGTCAGTGCGAAGCAGCGCGTCATCGCATTTCATTGAGCGCCAGGGAGCAGTTTTGCGCTAATGATTCCACGGTCGATCATCAAATATTTAGGTCTTACGCACAAAGAAATGGATTTCTAAGCCCGAGGACCGTACTGCGGTTCTGATGACATTTGTAACAACACATGCTGTCATTCGTGTTGTTTGGGGTGCACATGTGACATTTAGGCGAGGGGCTGTCTGCCGCTACCCGGGGCAACAGGGAACAAAGCAGGCATGCTGAGAACCCATCCCCCCTCAGATGGGTGGGTGAATTCAAGGAGGAGGCCATACCAAGAAATAATAAGGGTGGAATGCACCATTGTGTTATGTTGTGTTCTCTTCAATCAAATACTTAAAAGACAGAAGAGTACAAATGCAAACGCAGATGTCTCCATTTTTTTTATTTATTTATTATTTTTTTATTTGTCAATTTATTTATTAATCTATGTATTCATTCATTTATTTATTCAGTTATTTATTTATGTATTCATTCATTTATTTATTTATTCAGTTATTCATTCATTCTATTGATTGATTGATTTATTGTCGAGCAGAATTCTCCACAGTGGCAGCTGTGGTAGAGCATGCCACTTGATCTTTCAAGAGGCCTTCAGATTATTGTGCTCTGTGACAAGATTATTTCCCTGCTGTCTCCTCCTGCTGGACAGTGTGTTTTGTTTCTGGGTGTGCTTCAGAAGGAAGCTTTAAAGAGTGCCAGAGGAACATATCAAATCCAATGTGTATTTCTATCAAAGGCAGACTATATAATAGCTAGAATGACAAACAGCACAGTATGGTAAAAATACGTGTTTGTGAAACGTACAACTGATACTATTTTCAGGTTGTGATTTTGTACTTAATGACATTTTTGAGAAGTCTTTTACCTCCTTCCATGGTTGTGTTTAGTTAAAAATGGTTTTAGATTGTACAGGAGTGACTATAGGCTTGCATAATAAACTGTCTCCTGCTACAGAATGTATTATTGACTTAAAGGTTATGTATCATTGTGACGTGGGAAAGTATGCTGAAAAGCCAATATTTTTATTGAAGAAATAAAGAGTGTCTCTGAGAACTGTGATGATTTTTTTCATTTGTTGCATCAAATACCGACTCTTACGTTCAAAGCACCTTTAGAAAATACGCTTCTTAATAGTAGTTTATTCTTGTACAAATATAATCTAAGACAAGTGTCCAGGGTCTTTTAGGACATTGACACAGGACTATTGTATTTTAGTGGATAGAAGCTGGCATTTCACAATTTTGGAGAATCTTGAAGAAAATGGAAGGACTCTCACAGGGATATTAGATGCTAAACCATCACACAAAAGCTTCTAAGTGAGCACATAAGCAATATGCAGGGAAAAGAAAATCGGGACAAAACACCCCTTTGTTTTCTTAAAAAAAAAAAGAAAATCCGTTAAAGATTTAATAGCTTCAAGACACATTTTTTTCCCATTAATGGGACATAAATCCGACCGTCATTGGGTTACGGTGTAAAAATTCAAGTCAAGTCAAGTCAAGTTTATTTGTATAGCCCTAAATCACAAGCAGTCTCAAAGGGCTTCACATAGACAGAAATTGACAATTATTTTCAAAGCATCCCCTGATCTTAAGCTTCCAAAAGGGCAAGGAAAAACTTAAAAACCCCTACCGGGGGAAAATGAGAAACCTTGAGAAGGGACCACAGATGGAAGGATCCCCCTTTCAGGATCACCAGGTTGAAATGGATGCAGAGAGGGCACAAATGATACAACATGAAAATCAATGAAATAAAAAGTGGATGTCCATGTCAGAGCAGAGGGCTGCCGAAGGAGCCATCAATTGTCCTGGCAGGGTCTTCGAGGAGGTTGAGCTGCAGTTCCCCCATCCTGAATTGGCCCACGAGAATCCAGATAGCCGCTGTCAGCATGGGTGCCACCTAACCACCTCCCCGGCCGGGGAGGGGGGAGGGAGGGGGTGGAGAGGGAGAGAAAACAAACTCCAGCCGAATCGGCCACTACAGGTTAGTTAAAGGCCATGTCATAGAAATGTGTCTTTAAACGTGTCTTAAATGTTTCTACTCAGGTAGCTGTCCTGATATCCATTGGTAGGGCATTCCAAAGCTCTGGAGCCCGAATAGAAAATGCTCTAGAGCCTGCAGACATTTTCTTGGCCCTCGGTGTCGCTAAAAGGGTAGCGTTTTGCGAACGAAGGTTACGAGACGGAACATAAGGAACAACTAGGTCGACGAGATATGAAGGCGCTAAACCATGCAGTGATTTATAGGTTAATAGAAGAACCTTGAAGTCACATCTTAAATGGACTGGGAGCCAATGTAAGTTGGCTAGTATTGGGGTAATGTGATCAAATTTTCTTGCCCGAGAGAGCAGCCTTGCAGCAGCATTTTGTACTAACTGTAGACTTTTGACTTAGGAAGACCCGAAAATAGTACATTACAGTAGTCCAGGCGCGACGTGACGAACGCATGTATAATAGTTTCCGCATCACCGGTCGAGAGGATCGGACAAATCTTTGCAATATTACGAAGGTGAAAAAACGCAATTCTGGTTATATTCTTAATGTGCTTTTGAAAGGAGAGAGTTTGGTCAAATATTACCCCGAGATTAGTTACAGAGTCGCTTTGAGTGATAGTACGGTTATCTATAGTTATAGCGGTTTCCTTGAATAAGTGTTGATAACGAGTTGGACCAATTATCAACATCTCAGTTTTATCTGGGTTAAGACGAGGGAAGTTGAGAGACATCCATTGCTTGATCTCCGCAAGGCACGCCTCAAGATTACAACAATCCCGCGGATCTGTCATCGATAACGGCATATATAATTGGGTGTCATCCGCATAGCATTGAAAACTAATATTATATTTACGTATTATGTCCCCAAGCGGAATCATATAAATATTAAAAAGAATTGGTCCGAGAACCGATCCTTGTGGGACACCACACGTAACATTATAGAGCTCCGAGGACACATTGCCACGGACCACTCGGTGCGTCCTGTTTGATAGATAAGAATGGAACCAGCCTAGTGCTGACCCTGAAATACCAACACAACTTTTAAGACGCCCTAATAAAATATCGAAGTCTACAGTGTCGAAGGCAGCACTAAGATCGAGTAGTAACAGTGCAGACGAAGTGTTTGAATCCATAGCTATGAGGAGATCGTTAGTCACTTTAGCAAGTGCTGTCTCAGTGGAATGATTAGCTCTAAAACCAGACTGAAAAGTGTCATATCGATTATTGGCGACCATGTAATAAATAAGCTGCTGCGCTACTACTTTTTCAAGAAGTTTTGCTATGAATGGGAGGTTTGAAACTGGCCTATAATTACCGAGACAGTCCGGGTCAAGATTTGGTCGCTTAAGTAACGGTTTAATGATAGCAGTTTTAAAGGCTGTTGGCACTATCCCAGAGGAGACAGACAGATTGATTATATTTAAGACGGACGGTCCTAAAATTTGAAATAATTCTTTAAGTAGTTTGGCTGGAAGAGGGTCGAGTAAACATGTTGTTTGTTTAGCCGCACTAACCAATTGTGTAAGCCTTTCAAGAGACATGCTTTTAAAAGTTGAGAGGGTTGTTGCATGATCATCAGCGTTGGTAAACGGCGGGCTCGACCGAGCGATTGGAATGGTATTCTTGATCTCATCCCTAATGGATTCAATCTTTTGAGCAAAAAATTTCATGAACTCGTCAGCTGAGTGGAAGGAACTATCGGGGGTCGGCTGGCGCAGAGTCAGCTTTGCCACTGTATCAAATAGGTGTTTCGGATTGTTTTTATTGAGATTAATAACTTGCGAAAAATACTGAGTTTTTGCTAAGATAAGCGCATCTTTATATTTCAGGAGGCTATCCTGCCATGCCTGATGGAAAACCTCAAGTTTGGTTAGACGCCATCTGCGCTCATGCTTTCTACATAATTGCTTAAGCGTACGCGTTTCATCTGTGAACCACGGAGTAGGCACTCTACGGCGAGTTTTCAGACGTAACGGCGCCACAGAGTCAATGGCATTTAACAATGTCGCATTGAATTCATTTGTAAGATTATCAATAGAGCCGGCGTATGTGAGAAATATAGCGGTTGCCGGCGACAGTATCTCAGATAGCGCAGTTGCAGTCATGGAGTTGAAATGACGGCTCCTATAATGCTGATTGCTCTCTTGTCTTTGACAAGGAACTAGAATTTCAAACTTTATTAAGTAATGATCAGACAAAACAGTAGTGTATGGCAGTACTGCTATATTTGAGGTTGCAATTCCTCGGGATAATACCAGATCTATGGTATTTCCATTCTTATGCGTTGCTGCCTGTACGGCTTGCGTAAAACCAAACGCATCAGTTAAAGTCTGAAACGCCAAAGTAAGTGGCTCTGACGGTAAATTCATGTGGATTTTGAAATCGCCCATGATAATTATATTATCCGCATTGGTTACTAGATCAGCCACAAATTCTGAAAATTCATCCACAAAGCCAGAGTAAGCCCCAGGTGGACGGTAAATAACAGCAAGATAAAATGATGGTATAGCGGTGGATCGGACAGTGAGAACCTCAAATGTTTTAAATACGTTGATCGAACGAGGCCTAAAACTAAGCTCGGAATTCGAGATGAGGGCGACACCCCCACCCTTTTTTCGAGGACGCGCCACATGCGAGCTCACAAAATTTGGAGGCGAGGCCTCATTAAGCGGCATCAGTTCATTAGGTTTTAACCAGGTCTCGCAGAGACCAAAAACGTTTAGATTATGTTCTGTGATGAGATCATTAACGAGAATGGCTTTCGTATGAAGCAATCTAATATTCATAAAACCAAGTTAAGTGTAATTGGTCGATCCGTGTGCGTATCTATCGAAGGATGTTTATACGAGATGCGAGTATGATTGTGTTCTCTAGGCCTGACATCACCTCTCAAATGTTTGTTAGCGCGGTGGGATGATACGACCGTGGGAATCTGATAGTAAATATTTGTTACATGTGTAGAATTATCTGAAACCGGCACCGTTTCATCAGCAAAACCGGTCGGGGTGGAGTGATTGGATTTGTCTACTACCCCAGTAGAAAGTGCGTTTATGTGTACTGTAGCACTATTCAAACTATCACGCTCTAGTCTACACAAGGAGCTATGTGCATGCTGGGAATCTAGCCTAGCGCTAGTTAACTTTATCTTAACAGACTCCAAACCCATCCTGACAGGTGGTCTAATCACCTGTGACCCGGCCTGCTCTAAAGTGACCTGTCATGTGTGGCTCAAACAGTAATCTATATTCCTAGAAATAAAAATAAAAATCCTTTCTCAGCCAAATACAAAGAGAAAAGATGGTCCCTGTGGATACAATATTGCAGAGCAGGGGGTGACTTTGAGCTAACAACTCAACTAATTTTTATTTATATTGTGAATTCATAACAGCTGCAGCTATAGCAAAGTGCTTATCATCACTGTTCCACGTACCCAAATTCTCACATTATCCCTATGAACTAAATGAGATCTCTTCTTGACCTATTCAAAAAGTCTCACAATCCACATTTGAGCATTCACATGCAATTACTCCCCCCAAAAAGCGATTCTCCTGTCTTTAATGTTAATTAAAGTATGCATACGTGTTGTGTTCATGAAACCAAAGAAAACAGGACAGTTGATACGGCAACACATTTCATTTGACATTTAACCCTCGCGAGAGGTGCACAGATTGAAGATTAAAATGTGGAATATGATCCATCCTCAGTCATTCATAATGGCAGCAAATAGCATCTCTCTGAATTAAATTGTGTGAGCGAGCGATGCAGTAACACTGACTCACGCTGCACACAGGCAGGGGGACAAACGCGAGACGTAACAGAAGAGCATCACCTCCATGGCGCATGGCGAGTTGTTTTCAATTCAAATGTTTTTTTTCCCCCTAGGGAATCTTGTCAAGTGACTCAAGGTTTGCTAAGTCTCTCTTGGAGGCCCAGGTGCCAATCTACGGACAACTGCAAAAGCTCTACGTTTAATTTGAAGCCATTTTGTGGTTGTTGACTTGCTGAAGTAAAGTTCCAAAAGTGTGTCTTTGAATTCCTTAGCAGCCACTGGGCTGATCGCTCGCATCGCTGTTATTTACGCTCTGCCAATTATCAATACACGCGACCGACGACAAGCTCACTGACACCTTTCTCGCCAAAGAAACCTTCTCCCTGTAGGAGTGATGTCACCAGCTGCTAAATCAGTGTGTGTGCATATTTACGTACCTGTGTGCGTGTGCGCATGTGTGTGAGCGTACGCCTCAGGGAGGCCTAACGATTGGCCTCATTCTGTCAGTCCGCTAAGATTTTCATCTCCTCTTGTATGATTAAGTAACCGATAAATGTTGGCAGAGATCTGTCGCGTGCGAAAGAGACTTGATGATGCCGTGGGCAAAGCGATTTTTAGAAATGAGGATGGAGAGGTGGAAAGTGTGTGTGCATACACTTGTGTGTGTTTCTGTGTGTGTATACGCTTGCGTGTTTTTTGTGGGCCAGCGTAACTGCAGTAATAAAGATGGATGAGCTTGTCTACTGCAGCCATGATTAGGGCTGAAAATGGTGTGCAGGCGTTGCATCTGTGTGCATGTGTGACTGTGCGTGTGTGCACATTGCATGCGTTTGTGTGGGCATGAGTGTGTGCAGAGAGGAATATCTTTGGACCTGTGGTTTGTTCAGATTGTCACGAATAAAATGTCCTGCAGCCAAAATCACCCCAATATGTAGTTCACCACCAAACCCATTGTTATATGAATCTAGTTTTTTTCATTTTCCTGGCGGCGGTGGTATCTACTCGCTGCCACTTGCTCAAACAAGCATATTTACATGTGTTAGGGTGGTGCTCACTCTAACTTATTTTGCAAGAACCACACAGGAGTCAAGCAAGTCATTTTAGACACCTGCAGGCGGAGAGTTCACTCGTCGCTGTGCTTACAGCGATGGTCAAATGAAGTCTGACTCAGGCCTCGTCAGGTGCTTATTTATTGAGAGAAACAGAGTGGGGTTGAAAGTGGGGGTGTTGGAACACACAGGATAAGGTGAAGACGGTCCCCTGCTGATCAAAGCATAGCAGGGGACCTTTTACGACGTTCTGTAAACAAAGCAACTTTGATTGCTTCCTCTGCATCTGGTCAATCAGTTGAAAAGATTTTAGCACTTTGGTCAACTACTTTTGTCTAGACAGGACAAGCTAGTTAAATTATTACAGGTTATATTCCAACATAATCATACGATGAAGATATTCTGCAAACCCTAACATATCCCTCCTGTTTTATCATATGATTATGTCAACCCCGATCAGTCAAACATAAGTAAGAAAATACAATGAAAGCAATTGTTAGGGTGGTGCTCACTCTAACTTATTTTGCAAGAACCACACTGGAGACAAGTTAGTCGTTTTAGACACCTGCAGGCGGAGAGTTCACTCGTCGCTGTGCTTACAGCAATGGTCGAATGAAGTCTGACTCAGGCCTCGTCAGGTGCTTATTTATTGAGAGAAACAGAGTGGGGTTGAAAGTGGGGGTGTGGGAACACACAGGATAAGGTGAAGACGGTCCCCTGCTGATCAAAGCATAGCAGGGGGCCTTTTACGACTTTCTGTAAACAAAGCAACTTTGATTGCTTCCTCTGCGTTTAGTCAATCAGTGGTAAACTAATTTTGTCTAGACAGGACAAATTAATTAAATTATTACAGGTTACATTCCAACATAATCATACGATGAAGATATTCTGCAAACCCTAACATATCCCTCCTGTTTTATCATATGATTACCGTTTTTTTCCGTGTAAAATGCGCCCCCATGTATAATACGCACCCTAAAAATGGCATGCTGATGCTGGAAAAAAGCCAGTACCCATGTATAATACGCACCCAATTTTTATGAATTTTTAAAAAGAATTTTTATTTATTTATTTATTTATTTTTAAGTCCCAATGATCGTCACACACGCAGGGAGGCAATGGGTCCCATTTTTATAGTCTTTTGTATGGTCTTAACCCGTTTCAGCCTTTCGTCTATATATAGACGCTCCAAGACAGCAGACAGCTGTTACGTGTAAAACACAACTATCTCTGAACATTCAAATAAATTACATGACGCTACACTTGCAAATCGTCAGAATGCTCCGATTTTTGTGCACGTATCAGCACATAGTCTATATATAGATGCCGCATATTTCATATACGCGACGTCATAACCAAAAAAGCGCGGCATATTCGTACTTAGGGACACCTAAGGACCCAAAAAATATGCACCTTTTCAGAAATATTAACTTGGGCAGAATTAACTAGGCTGGATGTAATTTTTTTTGTTGGCGTTGATTTCTCCGACTGCCCGTAAACGCACCACCGCGCTCCGTGCGCGCATGTGAAAAAGGCGTGCGGACGTGAAAAAGGCGGCTCTGTATGGGAGAGACGTTGAAGAGGAATAAAAACACCCTTGGAAACCAAAACTTGCCCCTCGTCGTGACTCGGAGCCGCAACAAATGTTTCGGATTTGTGTAGGGTACATTGTGACAGACAGCAAACGAGCAGGTGATCGAGCAAGCGTCTGATACGAGAGCATTGCGGTCGTATGTTGTACCATGACTTTCTTTAAAAAAAAAAAAAAAATACCATTTTTTTCCGTGTATAGTGCGCCCCCATGTATAATACGCACCCTAAAAATGGCATGCTGATGCTGGAAAAAAGCCTGTACCCATGTATAATACGCACCCAATTTTTATGATTTTTTTTTTTATGAAATTATTATTATTATTTTTTTTTAAGTCCCAATGATCGTCACACACGCAGGGAGGCAATGGGTCCCATTTTTATAGTCTTTGGTATGGTCTTAATTAGGCTGGATGTAATTTTTTTTGTTGGCGTTGATTTCTCCGACTGCCCATAAACGCACCACCGCGCTCCGTGCGCGCACGGGAAAGAGGCGTGCGGACGTGAAAAAGGCGCCTCTGTATGGGAGAGACGTTGAAGAGGAATAAAAACACCCTTGGAAACCAAAACTTGGTGATTTCAAGTTTCATTTCGAGGGACATTTGTCACGTCTCGTCCCCAGTTTTGCTATGTGTCTAGGTTGCCATAGTTTCTGTTCGCGTCGCCCCTCTCTTCCTGTGTCACCTCAATCGATGTAACGTGTTTTGTATTTAAGTCCTGTCTGCCCCTCGCTCACCGTCGGATCATTGCATGTGTTACTGTCATGATGTGGTTTCTGTTCCTGTCTTTGGTAATGTCACCCTGTCTTTTTGTTCCACGACTTTGTCGGTCAGTCCTATTGTTGGTTTTGTTTTCTAAAAAAAAAAAAAATTAAAAATTAAAAAAAAAAAAAATTAAAAATTTTTTTGTACCCATGTATAATGCGCACCCCAGATTTTAGGACAATAAATTCGTTAAATTTTGCGCACTATACACGGAAAAAAACGGTAAAAAAAATTTGTACCCATGTATAATGCGCACCCCAGATTTTAGGACAATAAATTAGTTAAATTTTGCGCACTATACGCGGAAAAAAACGGTATGTCAACCCGAACAATCAAGCATAAGTAAGAAAATACAATGAAAGCAATAACTTCCAGTGAAGGTGAGGTTTTCCCACAATACTCCAGTCCAAAGTATGTGCAACTTAAAAAACCTGCGGCCAGATTAAATGCAGGAAAAGAGTTACACGGTCCCTCTGCCTTAGGCGACCAGACTGTTATCAATAAAAAAAAGAAAAAGAACAACACAGAAACGGTACATCATTGAATCCATCACTTGCAAGGCATTTTCGATGGTCAAATCATCAAGTTTCCGTAAAATAATGCCGAGTCAAACAGCATCTACGCAATCCGCGTTTTGCACCACATCCTAGTCATCACATCCATCATCTCCGTCATCTCTAAGAAGCTGTATATGTACTTGTGCCACGGTAGAAGACACAAACCTTGTCACAGCAGACTTCAAACACGGGATAACACAGGTCGTAAACAAGCACAACAATACCAGCACAGCAAGCACAGGAGCCAAAAGTTTAGGCTAGTTTGAAATCAGGCTTCCCAACCACTCCGAATTAGGGGTTCAGCACTCCTTGTAGCTTGCAGTGGCTGAGGTGAATCCAGCTGGGCCGTTCAGCGATCTTTACTGCAGTGGGGGTAGTCAGCAAGGCTTGGAATGGTCCCTCCCACCGTGGACTGGCCCAGTTCTTTCTTTTGATGACTTTGATGTAGACCCAGTCTCCTGGCTTGATGGTGTTGTCGACCTGTGAGGATGAAAGATCAGGCGGCAGTAAATTTACATTTGACACCTCTGTCAGTCTGAGCGTTCTGACCATGTAATCTGCCAAAGACTGTTCTTCATCTGCCTTTTGTAAATCTGCATGGAACACAGGTAGTCTATATGGCCTCCCGTGGACGATTTCAAAAGGTGTTAGCCGTTCTGAAGTGGGAGTAATTCTCATATAGAGCTTCACTAAGTCTAGGCACTCTGGCCAAGGTCTGCCTGTTGTTTCCATGCATATTTTCAACCTGCTTTTGATAGTATAGTTTGCTCGTTCAACCAGGCCAGCGCTGGAAGGGTGATAAGCGCAGTGGTTTTTTAACGCTATCCCAAGGTGTACAGCCACGTTCTGTACCACCTGGTTCACAAAATGGGGACCATTGTCACTGTAAATGGTTTGAGGAATGCCATGAGTCGGTATGACGGCTTTGCAAATGGCTTTTGCCACTGTTAAGGCATCTGCATGTTTAGACGGAACTATTTCCACCCATTTGGAAAATGCATCAATCATCACTAGGCAGTATTTGTGAGGTCCACTTTGCGTGAGCTCAATAAAATCCATGTGCGTGATTTGAAATGGGTAAAACGGTTTTGGAAATGAGCCTCTCTTAGGTCTCATGTTTCCTTGTGGATTATGTTTCACACAAACGGGACATGCTTTACAAAATTTTTTTAAGTAAACATCCAAACCAAAAGTAGTGAATTGTTGATGTATGATGGACCTCATCCCCCCTGTCGACACATGGCACGGCCCATGTGTCGCAATCGCTGCTGCCTTAAAAAGTGATTTAGGTAAAACAGGTTTGTCATTGATGCGGAGGATATTATCTGTATCCGCTATTGCACCTTTTGTTGTCCACATTCGTTTTTCCACCATTGGAGCATTGCCCTGCATATCTGTCAGTATAGTCTTATCTATGAGTTGCGTGTCCTCTGAATCTATTAAAAAAAATTCATGGCCATGTTTCCCTGCCGCTGCTTCTTTAGCAATTCTGTCTGCTAATCTGTTTCCATTCGAGGCTTCATCTGTGCCTGTGGTGTGAGCAGCACATTTACACACAGCTAGTTTAGGAGGTAAATGAATGGCCTGTAACAAGTCTTTTAACAAGGAGGCATGGGTAACCGGCTTACCAGTTGATGTTGTCATCCCCCTGCGCTCCCATTGTTTTGCAAGATAGAACAGAGTAGAAAACGCATACTGACTGTCTGTGTATACAGTGACTTCCTTATCTTCCGCCAATTCACAAGCTCTTGTTAGTGCAATCAGCTCAGCAGCCTGCGCTGACCTGTTGTATGGAAGCTTCTCTGCTTCAACAATTTGGTCTGGCAATCTCACAATTGCATACCCACTTTGATTGTTCCCTCTAGGATCCTTTGAACATGACCCATCCACAAACCACTTTTCCCCTTTGTCATGTGGTGTGTCAATTAAATCCTGTCTGGGCAGCTGTAGATGTTCCGTAGCATCCAAACAGTTATGTGGTGTACCATCCCCCGGCAACGGAATCAACGTTGCTGGGTTAAGGACTGTGCACCTCTTTATCACAATGTGTGGTTGTGACAGAAGCGTAGCAGTGTAGGATAGGTGTCCGGCAGGTGACAAAAAGTTCATCTTGCGTTGCAGTAGCAACACATCTACAGCATGTGGAACTAGCAGCTCCATTTTGTGAAAGAGCACCACATCTGCAGATTTTCTCACTGCAAGCGCTGCCGCGCATACTGCTTGGACACAGTCTGGCAAGGATTGAGCCACTGGATCCAATTTTTTTGAATAAAATGCAATTGGTCGTAGTTTGCTGCCATGACTCTGCAGCAACACTGAGGTCATAAAACCATTCCTGCAGTCTGCTGTTTGTACAAAGGTTTTATTGTAGTCTGGCAAGATAAGAGATGTGGTCTCCATCAGAGCCTGTTTCAGCACTACAAAAGCATCGTCTGCTTCTGGAGTCCACATTATTTTTTCTGTCATTGCCATGGGGACTCCATGCGCAATATCTAACAGCGGTTGCGTCTTTTCCGCATAATGTGGGATCCATGCTCTGCAGTAATTGCAGAGCCCCAAAAATGACATAATTTGTTTTTTCGGCTCCGGTTTTGGTGCATCTGCAATGATTTGCTTTCTGGTTTTCTGTATCTGTCTTCCCAAAGCTGTCAACGTGTGACCTAAATAGTTCGCTTCCTGTCTGACCCATTGGAGTTTGTTCTTGTTTACCTTGTTCCCTGTTTTGCAGAGATAGTGTAACAATGCTAAGGAGTCTTCCCTGCAAGCAGCTTCAGTTTCAGAGGCCACCAGGAGATCATCTACATAAACTAGAAGTTGGCTTTTGTTTGACATCTGAAAATCAGCCAAACAGGCCATGATAGCTTGCATAAAAATAGTTGGGCTATCAGCAAATCCCTGTGGCAATCTGGTGTATGTATAACTTTGCCCTTTAAAGGTGAACGCAAACCAGAACTGTGAGTCTGGGTAAATTGGCACCAAGAAAAATGCATTGCTAAGATCAATTACCGTGAAAAACTTCTGGGTAGGTTTCAAAGTGTTCAGAAGTGTGTGTGGGTCAGGCACATTAGGTGCTCTTGTCTGTACTGCATCATTCACTGCTCGTAAATCTTGTATCATTCGCCAATCAATTTTATTGGCCTTTCGAACTGGAAAAATAGGGGTGTTGCAAGGAGAATCCCCCTAATGATTCCCCCTGACAAAAGATCATTTATAACAGGGGCAATCCCGTTTATTGCCTCCTGTTTTAAAGGATATTGCTTAACTCTGGGACGCCACTCTGATCTTGGTTTGATCTGCACTGGCGGAATGGATGTTAACTGTCCTACATCAGATGGCCCCTTTGTCCACAGCTCGTCAGGAAGCCCAGCCAATTCCCCCTCCTCCCTTTCATTCAAACAAATGTTAACTAGTCAGGGACGCGCATAAGCGCCTGCCCTACCAACACCTACTTCACACACAGTTCGCTTCCACATGTCACAACTGGTACTGTAGCTCCACCCATCACCTTTATCCTCATAATCAGTGACAGAATCAGCAAGTTTAATCCGGCAACCCACATCTGCCCATGTTATACTGTGAGGTTTAAACAATGAAATGTGGGGTACAGCCGACAACTTGTATTTGTCATCCTGAGGAGCGGGTAGAAGCACAGCAGCAGCTGCAAATGACCTGCGATCAGTGTACAGAGCAGTGATTGTTAAAGTTACTTCTGTGTCACTGAGAAAACTTTCAATATAGTCATCTTGTGGATCAGTGAGGATGTTCATGGTGACATGTAAGTCATCACAAGTCATTTCCGATTCAGGTCGTGTCAATTGTTTTCGGGCTTCACTCAGCAAATTGCCTGGTAGCTTGGGATTCTGTTCAGCAGAGACGTCATAAGAACAGCAAATCCGCTCACCTGCCTGTGCAGCATATGAGTCTACATCTCTCACTCTACATGCTCGCATGCCATCCTTTACTGGAATTATTGCAATTCCCAATCTAGTCATCAGATCCCGTCCCAGAAGGTTTATGGGACATTTTGGGGATAGCACAATCGAGACTGAAGCTATGACACCCGTTTCATCATCTCTCACTACAACTGGATTGGAGATACCCTCCCTGTGTACCTGCCCATCAGCAGATTTTACCGAAATAGTATTTTGGGAGGCCTTTAGATTTGGGACTTTAGTTTTTATTACGGTCTTACACGCTCCGGTATCACACAAAAACTCTACTTCACTTCCTCCAATGTTTAAGGTAACATATGGTTTTTCTTTTAATGCATTCAAAATGTCCCATGCTGCATGGACATCTACTATCTCTTCCTCTGCAGGAGGACAAGAGATCACAGGGGGGCAATCTAGTCATGCTGAGAATTTGGCTTTTCCTCTGCCCCTTCCTCCACCCTTTGATTGGTGTCGTTTTGCCTGACGACACTCTCTTGCGAAGTGTCCTCGCCTCCCACAGTTCCAACAGGTCTCTGAATCTGGTGGGGGTTTTGAATTATGTGGAAGCCTGCGACCTTGTTGGCCTCTACCTCTTCCTCTGGCCTGCTGGGACCCATGAAAGAAGACTGTTGTATCTTCATCTAGGTCAACATCATCGTCATCGCCTAGATGAAATACATCAGAACTTTTGCCTCTTTTGATCACTTTTTCAGCATGTCTGGCCCATTGCATAGTTGTTGTCACACTTGCAACATCTACTTCCACCAAATGTTTCCTCACCCAGTTGCCGATTTCAGGGCGGAAATTAGTAAGGAGCGCATTTTTAAGCTGTTGCTGATAAGCACTCTCAGCTGCATCATTGAATGGGATGCCACTATGCACCCTGAATTCTTTTTCAAATCTTAAGCGAGAATCATCAGTATCTTCCCCAGGCTTCTGTTCAATTCCTGCCAAATGACCATAATTCGCTCGTCTTCGAAATATAGTTCTCACTCTTTGCACAAGATCATTCCATTGTGCTGCATACTCCCCTACCAATTGATTTCCCTCACCGGGATAGGGAAAGGGCCCTTGATTATTTCTACCTGTATACTGACTTCTAACCTTTGCCCAGTCTTTTCCCAAAGAAGACATAGCAGCTTCTCCTGCCTCATGTCCATTCAGTCTATAAGAATGTATGATTCCAGCCATGTCTTCTGCCCATTTATCTGGGTCTTCAGCAACAGGGGTAACCCCTTCAACTGCTTTTCTTGCCTCTTCCAAAGTCCATGGCCTAAAAACATACGTATGTGGAGGTTGGCCTTCCCCTACAATAGGGTTTGGCACCTGTATCATTGGGCACACATCAACATTGTCCAAATCTTGGGAAAACCTAGCAGCAGTGGTCAAACTTCTTGTTTGTACAGGACTTCTAGCAATGTGACCCTGACTTTTTCTTCTGTTATATGGGGGAGGGTGCAGGTCTGTTCAAAGTCAAAGTCAAAGTCAGCTTTATTGTCAATCTCTCCACATGTCACAACACACAAAGAGACCGAAATTACGTTTTTCTCTATCCCACGGTGACGAGACACATAACACGATAGACATACATGTACGCGACACAATATAAAAACAAGAAGGCAAAAATTCTAACAATCAATAGTAAGAGTGATGAATAAATAATAAATAAACAGATAACACAATAAATAACGGAGCCAGCAAGCATAGCGCAAAAGTAAAAAACATCATAAACAAAAAGGCACAAACAATAAATAAGAGTACTAACAAATAATAAATAATAAGAGCCAGTGTGCATTCAGACAGTTCAGACAGTGAAAGTACAGGACGCTACGCAGAACGGGGGAGCGAGTTCAGGATCCTAACAGCCTGGAGCATGAAGCTGTTTGAGAGTCTGGAGGTGCGGGAGCGCAGACTTCTGTACCTCTTCCCAGAGGGCAGAAGCTCGAACAAAGAGTGAGCGGGGTGACTCGCATCACTCACAATCGTGGTCGCCCTGTTAAACCTGGATACAAGTTTTGCATACGAGCGGAAGATCTCTCTTGCTCCGCTTGAGCTGCATTTCCAGCTGCGGCTGGAGCCGTGGCCGGGACAGTGCGCCTGCGCACTGTGGCCTCATTGTCTTCCGGCCTGACAAACATAGACGCAGCCTCATGACTTCTCAACTTTCTATCTTTTGTCTTTTGGATTTGTTCTGTTCTCTCTTGTGAAGCACTCAACCACATTCTAGCACAAATCAATTATTTCTCTTTACTTTTCTTTTTCAGTCCCTTTGACTTCCTATTCACACTCTCCTCCAAAACATCAACCACTATCTTCCAGACTTCCACTTTCAACTTTGCTTCTACTCCATACTTTTTCTTCCACTTTGGCATGTATTGCATACAATTACGAAATTTACTCGCCATGTACTTCTCATCTCCTTCAAGAGCTAGGGATTTACCGGTGTTGTTCCCCATCTTAATTTGGTATTTTAGGTTTATACAATTATTTTCTTTCTTCTTTTTTTTTTTTTTTATTTGAGGATCCTCAATGCAGGTTTAAATTGACCTCTCACCAAATTCTCTCTGCAGTCAATTTATCTCAACCACACAAACACCAACGCTTTTTATTTCTAAGCCTATCCAGGATGGGTGTAAAACCCTCCAACACAGCTTGGAAGAACGGACAAAAAAAAGAATCTACGCCCTCCTTCAATTAAGAAAAAGAAGCTCTGTTTTTTCTTAGCCCGTTCCTTCCACTGGGACTTGAACCCAAGCTGTTCTTTGGCCGGAAAAACGTACAAAGAAAAATCTACACTCTTCTTTGACTAACAAAAAAGAAGCTCCGTGTTTCTTAGCACGTTCCTTCCACTGGGACTCTAACCCAAGCCAGATCCCTCAGCTTGGAAAAACAGACAAAGAAGAATCTACGCACTCTTTCGATGAACGAAAAAGAAGCTCTGCTTTTCTTAGCCTGTTTCTTCCCCTGGGACTTGAACCCAAGCTGTCTCCCGTGCACCTTTTACGCGTTTCACAACAACACAATTGTTAACTTACTTGACTCCTGGTTCGATGCACTGCCAGGTTCCCGTCAATCCACCTCTGTCAGACGAAGGCAGACCTAAGATGCTGGCCCAGCGAAGAATTTCCTTCCCAGGTCTTTCTTTACCAGGTCCTCCTAATGGACGCTGGCCCGTCGACGGTGTACAGCGTGTCGTCCTCCGTCAGCCAGATGGCGGGTATGAGGGTCCCGGGTTTCGGCACCAAAATGTTAGGGTGGTGCTCACTCTAACTTATTTTGCAAGAACCACACTGGAGTCAAGTTAGTCGTTTTAGGCACCTGCAGGCGGAGAGTTCACTCGTCGCTGTGCTTACAACGATGGTCGAATGAAGTCTGACTCAGGCCTCGTCAGGTGTTTATTTATTGAGAGAAACAGAGTGGGGTTGAAAGTGGGGGTTTGGGAATACACAGGTTGGGCTGGAGACGCACCCCTGCTGATCAAGGCATAGCAGGGGGCCTTTTACGACTTTCTGTAAACAAAGCAACTTTGATTGCTTCCTCTGCGTCTAGTCAATCAGTGGTAAACTAATTTTGTCTAGACAGGACAAACTAATTAAATTATTACAGGTTACATTCCAACATAATCATACGATGAAGATATTCTGCAAACCCTAACAGATTAAAATTTTTATTTTCCAAAACCAGCTTCATCTCTTCATCCAAAGAATACTTGGCTGTATCGCGAATGGTCGGGGCAGAATCTCAAGCTGATAAGGGGAGACCAGGTACATTTTCTGCACCATTTGCAAACTCATTTTATTATTTGTTCATAAAACCACTAACGATGTTTCCCAGAACAGGTGCGAATGCGGCTAGTAAAGGCAATATAAAACCACCTTTCTGAACTAATACAGCTCTTTTCTTCTTCAAAGTGTTTTTCTTATCAGCCAAAAAGCGGATATTTTTCTTTTGCTTTTTAAGTTTCTTGTAAAGTTTTGATTTTAGGGGCACAAGATTTAGAGCAATCTCACACAATGCTTTCACTAAACTAGTAGGACCTCCGAGGAGTAAATGCTTACGTTTGGCCGGTTTGGATGTAGACAAAGACTTGAGTAACGGAGCATTTGTGGAACTACAGGCCACTGGTTATGTAGTACACCTGTACGTAGTCTATATTGTTTTGGGCACGAAGGTGTCAAATCTATCACTAAATACCCGTGCGGCTCCCTTGTAGCATCCTCAAAACACTTCAGGAAAAACTTCCGGTTGTTGGGAGAAATTTGATTCATCAAAACATTCACTTGCAATTTATCGCGGGGTTTTTGAAGAAAATCAAATAATTACTGTTTAAACTAATAGTACGGCTGAATTACCCTGATGGAAAACATTCTGTGTTAGCATTATAACGCTTAAATTTTGCTGATGTGTATATTGGGTGAATATTCAAACCACTTCCGGATTATCCGAAGCCTGGAAGATGAAGTCATCCAGAATCAACCGATGCTGCTGCTGTGGCGGCAACAACCTCTTGTCATCAAAAGATTCAGTCAGTCCCTTGATAAAAATGATGTCTTTATTTAGGTTTTTGAGCTCATCGTACATTGGCTGATATGAAGTATAAACCCAGACAATATTATCAATTTTATTTCTCATAACATGTTGAGGATTTTCCAATAATTTTTTTACAAAGAAAGTCTTGCCACAACCTGAAGGCCCTGCTACTAAAGATGGAAAAGGAAGTTCCAATCTACGGTCAAATTCAATCTGGTTAAAAGCCATTTTCACACACACACAGACAGACACACACACGACTCTAGTGGGTCTCATCACCAAGGGCGATGAGACTCAGTAGAGGTTGGAGGTTGACCTTCTGACCACGTGGTGCAAGGACAACAACCTCCTGCTGAACGTCAACAAGACCAAGGAGATTGTTGTTGACTTCCGGAAGGGTCACACCCAACACCTGCCGCTGACCATCGACGGTGTTGTGGTGGAGAGAGTGAGCAGCACCAGGTTCCTGGTCCACCAACACCGCATCACTGGCGAAGAAGGCCCAGTGCGGAAACTCAGGCGAGCGTGTGCTCCTCCAGCCGTCATGACTACATTTTACCGTGGCACCATTGAGAGCGTCCTCTCCAGTTGTATTGCTGTTTGGGGTGGTAGCTGCACTGACTACAACATGAAGGCCCTCCAGCGCATAGTGAACACGGCTGGTAAGATTATTGGTGCTTCACTCCCCTCCTTGAAAGACATTTACATCTCCCATCTCACCCCCCTTCTGCGTAGCGTCCTGTACTTTTGCGCAATATTCTGACTGTCTGCTGTATGCACACTTGCTCCGTTTTGCTCCTCTTATTTATTGTGTTATTGTTTATTTATTATTTATTCATCACTCTTATTATTCATTGTTTGTGCCTTCTTGTTTTTATTTTGTGTTGTTTGCTTGTATGTAGGTCGTGTACTATGTCTTGTCACCGTGGGATAGTGGAAACGTAATTTCGATTTCTTTGTGTGTCTTGGCATGTGAAGAGATTGACAACAAAACAGACTTTGACTTTGACACACACACGTAGGGATAGAGAGAAATATCGATAGCCAAACCGTTCAGTGGTGCCCCGGTCTTTTATCATACACCACACGAAGCCACTTGGAAAATGACGTGTTTCTGAGATGAAACCCTCTCTTATCGCGAACAATGCTGTGTTGGGGGGCGTATAGCACATCTGAGGTTGCACCTGCTGTGTCGATGTACAATGCTATCGAGATTGATGCGCTGACCGCTCTCGTGAGTTTTCAGACATGCATAGGCTGTTGTGAAACACGCTGCAGCCACATTTGATGTTTTTGACGCGGGTATCTCATTGTTTATGTTGAAACAATACTGTGCAATCGAACGCTTTTCGCTAATGAAGTGGAATAATTTCACATCGTACAGACCTGAAAACAGAAGTTTAAACAAGTCCTCAGATTTTGTCACAATTTTTGTGTTTGTCATGTTCTCACGCTGCGCGAGTTTCCCCCATAGATTGTTAAGACAGAGTTTTGAAACTTGTCTTTTTCCCTGGTTTACAGCAATTTTGGAAGGGTCTAGTTGGATACCCTGATGAATTGCATACCCTTATGTGTATCTTTATCAGCTTGATTGACCACGTGAGCCGGATATAACCTGAAGATTCCTGTTTACCTTTTAGAAATGTTTATATGTAATCACGGAAAATTGTGTCGCTCGCTCTTGTGTAATGCCATACTACTGTAATTAATATCTGCAACCGTGTAGCCGACCGAGGTCAAGTGCCTTAACAAATTCAGGGGTTGTCCAAACCCCTCTTAACAATCTTTGATCATCATTATGTGTACACGCTTGCCTGCTGGTTGTTACGCTCACCGCATGTACGGCACAGTGTGAAGACGAGTTTACCTTTAGCTGTTTTGAAGGGTAAAACAGGAAAATACAAGACAACACCGTCTTGGCACCGGCTAGACTGGCACCAAACTCATTAGCATATATGTTTGCATAACAATAGACACCAAAGGTTTATACATTGAAAATCCACCCCCCTTTCCCCAGAGACTCAGGCCCAACAGTCCTTCCTTGTGTCATGTAACATGGGGTGTGGAGGAAGCAGATGGTGCCAAAAATGAGTATGGATTGCTCCCAGGAATAAATTGGCGAAGCTGAAATTCCAAATTTTAGCAGCAGATGGTGCAAAATTTGAGTTGAGAATTATTGAAAATAGTGGCAAAGCTGAAATTCCAAAATCTTCCAAGAGATGGTGCCAAACCGTTACAGGAAACCAACAATGGGCAAGACCAGCTGAACTAGCAAAAATAGAAATAAATAGAATAACACGGGGTCGGTTTTTAGGTCACGCACGGAAGCGCAAATGTGTTTTTATTTTCTTTTATTTTCGTTGCTTGGCTAAAATGTATTCTTTAACAGCTTAAAGCAATAGAATTAGACAATTAGACCAAGGTGTCCATCACTATGAAAATAGTGGTGTGTTAAAAAATTGTTTGAAAGATTGATACAAATGTGTTTTTATTTTGTTTTATTTTATTTGCTTAGCTGAAATATATTCTGTAACAGCTTAAACCAATATTATCACACAATTAGACCAAGGTGTCCACCACTATGGAAATAGTGGTGTGTTAAAAAATGTTTAAAAGACTGATTCAAGGGTTTGAATTTTGGATATCATGGTTGAGTGAAGTGTGACTTTGAAGTATTATTTTTATAAAAAGAAAAGTGAAGAAAAGAGGAAGTAAGGAGCTCACCAGGGGTGTTGGCCGAACTTTTGGTGGGAGATAGTGAGTGGGGCGGAAACAGCTGCCCGAAAGGAGCAGGTGTATGAGCGTGGGAAACTGGTCAGTGTACAGGCCAGCGAAAGGGGGGGGGGGGGACAGAGAAGTCTATAAAAAGATCGCCATAGGCAGGTACAAGGCTCTCTCTCCCAAACCGCGTTTATACGTGGAGAAGCCCGTACGAGTTCCAAGACTTCTTCTAAAAAG
Source organism: Syngnathus typhle (assembly GCF_033458585.1). Lineage (NCBI taxonomy): Eukaryota > Metazoa > Chordata > Actinopteri > Syngnathiformes > Syngnathidae > Syngnathus > Syngnathus typhle. Next base: position 11,199,799 of record NC_083754.1, read on the forward strand.
CCTTTGAGATCTTTGTGTAAGACGCAAGATCACTTGCCTGGATTAATTTGGATTTACTCAAAGGAATTAGACTGGACAACATTGCATGAGTAGCTAGGTGAGGGGAACGACTCTTTCTGTATTTCTGCGAGGGGCGGGGACAGTCATCGGGTAGTCGGTCCTCTCGGAGGCCAATCTAGTTCCCAAATTGAAATTTTAGAAATAAGATTGAACTGATCACTTGACTTTATTTCCACCAAAAAAAATAACACCCAATTGGTAGCTACTAGGGGTGTAACGATTCATCGATACACATCGCTTAATCGATATAATGCTCTACGATTTATTGGCATCGATGCTAAACGTAAACATCGATTTATATCGCCGTGTTTGACCTCGGACATTGGACGCGACTTTATTTTGAAATCCAGTTCATTGTTGCTTGCTTCCTCTTTCCGGGAAGTGCGCGGCGTTGTTGTGTTGTGAGCAGAGCAGGCACGTGAAAGGGGAGTCGACAACTAGTACGCGGCTCCTGGGCTGGTGCTATGGCTAGTGTCCAAAAAGACTAGGAAATTTGCTCCCCTTTGGGCTTCAAGTCATTCGTTTGGAAGCACTTTGGATTCCAAAGAAAAGATGGCTCAACGGACAAGACACGTGCAGTTTGTAAATCCTGCCATGCGGTGATCAAATATTCAGGGAGCACAAATCTCGCCGCACATTTAAAGAAAAAACACGACATCAAAGTTCAGTGTATATCGATTAATCGATGTGTATCGATGTATCGTTACACCCCTATTTTAAAGTGTTAAGGTATCACGGGTCCACTCTGGTCTTGCCGTGCTGACCGGCTGATGCGCCCCTGCAGCCCAGTGCGAGGGCATTCGCACAAGACATTTATAATTTTATTTTTAAACACTTTATTGTATCTTTAAACATTTAAACATTTTAAAGTGTAAACGTGTCACGGCTCCGCTCTTGCCGTGCTGACCAACTGACACGCCGCCGCAGCCCAGCGCGATGGCATCTCGCACATTTCTCAGAGGCACGCGCTATTTGTGCTCATTGCCGGCCACTGTCCCAAATCCTGGACGACAGTGCTTTTTTCCTACATGTGCGGTTTCCGCTCACCCGGCTCTCAGTGTTATCAACGGGGCGCGTTATCACCTATCACTGTTTCTGCCCGGCGGTGCATTTTTCCTTCGTGCGTGGCTGTGTCACGTCTCCACTCTCGCCTTGCCGGCCGGCGCACGCATCCTCTGCGCTAGACCTCTGAGGCGCTCATCGCCAATACGGAACTGCTCATTGTCAGTCTGCACAATTTTGTCTTTTTTGACATGCATGCCTGCCACTTTATTCTCGTTTGCCTGACCCTCTGTGTTATGAGATGCAAGCTCGCTGACTGGCACGTCATTTTAAAGTGGAAACGTGCAACGGCTCTGCTCTGCTCTTGTCGTACTGACTGGCTGACGTGCCCCCGCAGCCTAGCACGAGGGCCTACGCACAAGACTTTTATAATTTTATTTTTAGACACTTTATTATACTTTTAAACTCTTTATTGTATCTTTAAATACTTTTTAAATAGCTTTAAAAAGCTTGCTATGCCCTTCTGCTTCAATAACGCACGACTCGAGCTTGCTGACCGACTCGTCAGATTGCCGGTATATTCCAAACCTCCTTGTTTCCCTTAACCTTCCCCAAATAAAGAGCCCATGTTGCATTTGGTTGTCCTGCCTCGCATGTGACAACACAACGAAGCGCAAATCAGATATGTTGCTGATTCTGCTGACACAAACGAAGTGGAGGAGAGATTGAGATAAAGCCTGGTTAAAGCTGTTCTTACAGCTCCAAGCCAAGCATCGGCAAGGATACAGATCAACATGTTCCCATTGGTCTCCTCCCGGCCAATAGTGTGCTGTAAAGTCATTTGGGCAGCCAAAGCCCTGCGCTGCAAATGACGCCGCGATGCATCAAATATATCTGCAATATTTGTTTTCATTAAAATCCGCGATGCACCGAGGCCACGATAGGTGAACCGCAAAGTAGCGAGAGATTATTGTACAACATTTGCCCTAAAATCTCCTGTGCTTTAAGAATGAGCAAGACATACACAGGACAAGTTCTGCATATTTGATGTCAGCGGGTCCACCGGATAAAGACGAAGGTTGTGCTTTGGTTGGTGCGCCGGCAAATACTTATTGTATCTTTAAACATTTAAACATTTTAAAGTGTAAAAGTGTATACTACAATACTCTTGTAATTTCCTAAATAAAGAGTTTGCAGTACCTTGTTGATTTTGCGTATGAATTGTTATAAATCAGGATATTGTTCTATATTTTTTATTTAAAAAAAAAAAATCTATCGTAGAGCACTATATCGTGATATATCGTGAATGAATCGCTGCAGGCTTTAAGATATCGGCAAATATCGTATCGTAGTTCTTTGTATCGATATGATATCGTATCGTGACAAAACCCGCGATTTACACCCCTAGCGGTAAATGTTATTGTTCAATCCATAGGTCATACAGCGCCTGTGTTCCACATATGACACTCCTCCTTGATTTACCATCAAGTTATTGTTTTCAGCAGCGCTAAATGATAGTGCTTGAAACTGAATGTCTTATCGCCCAATTTACAACACATGCCACATTTCAGCCAGTATTTATTTTCCATCCTCATGTTAGCTGGCATATGTTAGAATTAAAATGTAATTTTGCTTTTAATTTTAAGTCTTTCCAAACTGCTATATCCTTACTGCACCGAGATAAACTGTTAAATATATCTGTAAAAAGTTGTTACTAAAAACAAACAAAAACAATCCATGCTCCTGCACAGACTCTTAAAAGAAGCACCCAAATGCCAGACTACAAATCAAACCTCCTCCTTCACTCTCACGTTTTTGATAAAACAGTCTACTTATCTAGACACTGTCATCACATACTAAATAATGGCCCTCAAACATAAGGTTGTTGCTGTAGTCCCTCAAAACATGTGACTAGAATTTGGATAATTATTAACCCCCATCAATTGATCAATTATCTCCTCACTAAATTCCTAGCCTGTTAACCTATCTGCATAAAGTCGGAGTCGGAGTCAGCTTTATTGTCAATTCCTTCATGAAGAAGACATTTGCAATGCAGGGGATAACAGAATAACAAGGAACACCTGAACCCTAACCCCAGAACACAAGGAAAACCTTAACAATAAACAAAATAAACCCAAGTACTCCGAATATTTCCTCCTTAAAATGTTAGCCTTTTTTTTGTATAGCACCATTGATTTCTAATCATTGACCTAATTTTATCCTTAATTTAATCCCAATCACGAATGCCCCCTGCTTAATACTTTACTTGGTGTTCTTTTAATAAAAAGTGCCCCCTTGCAATGTCGTTTTTATTTGTTGTTTTTAACTTTAAGTGATTCAAATCTTTGACACGTAACCACCTTGTATAGTCTAATGTCCTTGTCAGGTTTATTTCGCTGACTAAATAACTATTAAGAAGAGCAACAGCAAACAAACCACAAGTGAGACAGAATATTAAGTCTTTTCTCGCGAGGAGTGCAGTACAGATAGCTTACAACAATCTCTACACACACTAAATATCTGTAGGCACTCCCGCTCTTTTTATTTGGATTTGCCATACCCACAGTGTGAGACATAAGCCACTAAAGGGGAGGAGGAAAGCATGTGGGCTTTGTCTCGTAAGCAAAAATCACTAGGTGTTTACATACTGATAAGAACATCTGGGAAGAGGAGTTTGAGTGGACTGGATACAGAAGAAAAAACCTTTGACCTCTAGTTAAAACATAGCAAGGGAGGTTTTACGACATTGTGTAGGATGCAACAAGCTAAGTTATTTATTACTGGTTGTATACATTCCAACCTAATCCTACGAAAAAGATAGTTAGGAAAAACCCTGACTTTAATGGTCACTTGGAGGTTCATCTGGGGTGCAAGACAGCAATGAGGCATGTTGTCTAACAAAGTGGTCATTGTTAGAAAGGAACGGTAGATGTCTTCTTTTTTGCTAAGTTATCACTGAGTTGCCAGCTGCGTCCTGTCTGACCCAGCTGTAATCTCTCTTCTGTGGTACATCATAAAAACAGCAAGGCCAAACAGCAAGCATCTCTTGCAGTACTATTGGGGTAAAGCATTGATTAGAGAACGCATGATAACATATATATACATTTTTCTAACAATTCCCCCCTGTTTATAATAAGTTCTCAGAGACCATCTCATCACCTAAAATCGGCTACTTCAAAAAGATTTTCAGCCGTAGGATCATAATTCATAAGAACAAATTTACACCCGGGAGGAGATTGAGCCTTAATAATCAATGTCAGAGTCGGGAAACAAATCGGACAGGTTTACCACAGGTGGTTCAAAGATGGAGCCATCGCCAGAGCGACAATGCTCATCAGTCGCAAAGTCTTCCCCTTGGAGCAATGGAAAAGTCTCAGCTGCTGGAGAGATAGCAGTTGTAATTAACCTGTTAATTAGAGACCGGAGACACGGAATACAACAACATCCACACAAGGTCAAAACAGCAGAAAAAATGGCAAGGGAGACTAGGATCGAGGACACCAGGGTACGGTACTTTCCGAACACGTTTAGCCAGTCGTTCCAAACCTCCGTGTTCACTCCACTGTGTTCCTTCATTTTCCCATTCAAGGTCCTCAGGCCCTCAAGGGCCTGGGACAGGCTTCCGTCAGCGGCAGTATTATTTGGAATAAATGTGCAGCATTGCTCACCAAACATGGCGCAGACACCACCCTCTTTTGAGAGCAGCATGTCAAGGGCCATTTGGTTCTGGAAAGCCATAAGGGAAGTCGCGGCCAGTTGGGAGTGGACCGCCCTGAAACCCGCCTCGGTCCAATTTCCAAGCCTCTGCACGTTGTAATGGATGTAGTTGATCCTGTCGACATTTTTGGGTACCATAGATTTAACAAAAGATCCCAGATCATAAGGAGTCATGGGAATCAATTGAACAGGAAGCAAATGGGTCACCAAAGCGCAAATTCCAGCGCTATTGAAAGGCAACCCATCATAAAGTTCGTTACTATTACACCAAAACCAAATATCACTACGAGCAATGGGTGAAAAAGGGGCAGTAACATTAATCAGGGAAGCACACATTGGTGCGGCTACAGCACCCAGCTTCACACCGGTACCAGGCAGCTTGATGCACGTGAAATTACCCTTAGCTACAGTGAAAGAAAAAAGAGGTTTATTTTTTGTCATGGGAGAAACGGGATAAATCCTATCCCATATAAAACAACCATGAGCAGGTGGTATGGATGAGTTCAACATTAAAACAACAGCACACTTTGGAACAACGTTTGCAGGTATAATTCTTAAAAGGGGTCTTGGTCCCATACACACAACGCAACTGGTGTTAGCCATCTTAGCGGCTTCTTCAGTTATAAGGAGCCAGTTGTTAGTCTGACCACTTATTCCTGTGGAGGCCATGAAATAGCTGTCTATATCAGTGAGGCGCACACTCGTGATCTTCACTCCAGCTGTTTCAGTATAATTATTCATACCGGGACGGTCGGCCACCGACATAGTTTTGTTAATGCAGATTACGACAGGGACCAAGCCCACAACTGAAACCCCCAACAGGAAGTGTTAAACAAAGTGGCATTTGGAGGCCGAATTTGGCCATCAGGGAGTGCAAAGGTCAAAAGGAGGCTCGTGCCTTGGTTTTTTAAAGTTACTCGCCTAGCAAAAAACACAGCCTCTTCACTGGATCCAGAGGGCCAATATTCTAACGCTTGTGTGGTGACAAGGGTGCTCCAGTCAGTGCTAACTGGATGACCAGTTAAATACCACCAATATCCGAGCCATTTGTCCCCAGTAGTGGGGTGGCCATTTTGAAAACCCTTTAAACTCTTCATAGGTAAGGTAATAGTGGAAGATGCGTTAGGAGCCACAGTGAACATTAATGAGTTATTGTAAGTCCAAGACAAAAGCCACGGCACGCAAGTCGGAGCGTGGATAATGTGAGGCGTGCAGACAACATGATCAAAAGGGGATTGGGTGTCACGCTTACGTCTAGCAGTCTCATCCCATGAACTATATTGGTTAGTATGAGTGCTAGCCAGGTTAGTGTTTTTCTGATGAAAAGAGGCTAGAGGCTCATAGCACACAACCCATGCTACTACAGCAACACACGTGAGAACAGTCATCCAGAAGGCGCAGGCCCGCACTTTCACAAAGGATTTATACAGCAACATCCTAATTCTAATTTTTAATCCTAACCTTTATTTTTAGATCTCCCCAGAGTCAACGCCCTGAGCTTCAGGTTGGTGTCTTGGAATTCTTCTGCTAGCTTTCGTGTCAACCCTGGATCTTGACACCAGGATCAGGCACGATTACCAGACTTTGCTCACCTTCCGTACTTAGGTTGGATCTGTGGAGATCACCTTTTTACAATGAGATAAATGAATCCACGTGTTGCGTTCAGCTATTTTCAAGGCATTAGGCGTTGTGAGCAATACCAAAAAGGGACCTTCCCACTTGGGTGAATACCAATTCTTCTTCTTGATACTCTTGATCAAGACCCAGTCTCCCGGTACCACTTTGGGGTCTTCCTCCGGAGAAATGGGGTCATCATCAGTGTTAATGGTCTGTTTCTTGTGACGTTCTAGCATTTTCCTCATGTAATCGGCTAATGTGGCTTCTTCAGGGATGTCCCATGTGTTTTTAAACTGAGGAAGCCTATAAGGTTTTCCAAAAACGATTTCGTAGGGAGTTAGCCCCGTTGTACTTGTTATATTAATGTACATTTTGACCAAGTCTAAACACTGAGTCCATGGCCGTTTGGTTTCTTCCATACATTTCTTTAGCCTGTTTTTTATAGTCCCATTAAATCTCTCAACCAGGCCTGCAGACTGTGGTCGGTATGAGCAATGATTTTTTACATTTATGTGGAACATTCTCCCAATGTTTTGTACTACCTGGTTAACAAAATGTTGACCATTGTCACTATAAATTGTTTCTGGAATACCATATCTTGGAATGATATCTTTGCATAAGGCTTTTGCCACTGTGAGTGCATCAGCATGTTTGGTAGGAAAAATTTCTACGCATTTAGAAAATGCATCTATTATGACCAGACAATATCCTTTACCTTCGCTTTTATTTAATTGGATATAATCCATATGTATTGTCTGAAACGGATATAATGGAGTCGGGAACTTCCCTCTCCGAGGTCTTAAGTTACCTTGTGGATTATGTTTCGCACAGATCAAACATGCTCTACAAAATTGCTGTGAAAAACCCACAAATCCGTATGCTGTGTAAATAGCTTCAACTTGTTTTACCATACCCCCCGTCGAGACATGGGTGACTCCATGACTCGAAATAGCAGCCCACTTAAACAAGTTCCGAGGCAAAACCGGCTTGCCCAGAGGTCACACAAAAAGGCCATCGTTGTTTTTTATTGCCCCTCGCCTCTCCCAAGAGAGCCGCTCCTGAGAGGGGCTCTGAGACTGCATGTCAAGCAGCACGTCAGAGGAGACGTGTGACATCGAACCACAATCAGTGGAAGACGAGAGGACATGGAGCAGGCCCTCTGCGGCAGCCTTGGCAGATTTATCAGCAAAAGCATTACCAAGTGAAGCAGGATCAGTCCTGGTAGTGTGAGCAGCACATTTGCAGACTGCCACCCTAGCTCGCAATTGCACAGCGTCCAAAAGTTGAGGCAGCAATGTAGAATGGGTAACGGGCTTGCCCGTAGAAGTTATCATGCCACGGTTGCTCCATTGTTGAGCAAAAACGTGCACCGTAGCAAAAGCATACTGGCTATCAGTCCAAATAGTGACAGACTTGTTAGCAAACATTTTGCAAGCCTCAGTGAGAGCAATGAGTTCAGCGGCCTGTGCCGACATATGGGATGGCAGTTTGACAGCTTTTAAAACCTCAGTAGCAGAGACAACGGCATACCCAGAGAGGGTCACGCCAAGTTCACTTTTCTTTGACGACCCATCAACAAAAACCACATGACTGTCAGGTAAAGGTGCGTCTTCCAGATCGGGTCGAGCCTTTGCAACTTGTTGAGCAGCATCAACACAATCATGGAATTCGCCATCGTCAGGAAGGGGAATAAGAGTAGCAGGATTGAGTGTCGTGCACCTTTCAACAGTCAAATGCGGCTGAGAAAGCAACGTAGCCATGCACGACAGATGACGTGCAGGCGACAAGAAGGTCATATTTGTTTGCAGCAAAAGAGCCGAGACCGCATGAGGAACCTTCAGAGTCAAAGGATGAAATAGCACAACACTAGCTAGCACTGCTTTCCACAGCCATGGAGGCCGCCACCACGGCCCTCACGCATGGCGGGAGAGCACAAGCAACACTATCCATTTTCGAAGAATAAAAGGCAATAGGTCGTGTGGTGAATTCTCTTCGATGGTCAGCTGGTCTTCCAAACAAGATGGTGAAAAAGTGGCTGGCTTGGGGAAGGAAAACTTCAGTCACACATGGCTGATTGGGGAAAGATTTTATTCAACCGATGTCAGAGAGAAGTGTCTCGCGCCCTAGCCAAGATGTCGAGTCCCCTTGTCTACTCCCGTCCTAAACCTTATACTCTTGCGCTTCCCTCCACGCGGGAGCGCGCAGATGGGGCTGTTGGCTGACCTATGACCCCGCCGTTGCTCCCCCATCTCTACATCGTGTGTATCTTAGCAGTTGTTAATGGAAGCCAGATGTGTCTGGCGCCAACGAGTCTACCTTCCTGGACCAAGCCCCAACCAATCCCGCACGAACCTGACCCGAACATGACCTGGTCATACTTAGGCTTACTAGTGAGATGAACATTGCATGATATCATAATAATAATACACTACATATTCCCCCCTGCCGGGGCACATCAAGTGCCCCGGCAACAACTCAACACGAAAAGACATCGGTACATCCAAAAACCTTCCCCCAACCATTTTATGGTTTTCGTCTACAATTTGGACCTATTTGTCTCATCCTAAACCATGCTCAAGGCATGCTACTTAAGGTTACATTAACTAGGAAAGCTCAACCTAATTTAATAGCAAATTCCTCCCTGACAGCAATCTGAGGCCTCTCAGGAACCACATTTGACCAAGATCGAATCCCCCAACCCCATTAACTGATTGACGCCGTCCGCACACCCCCCTTCGATAATATATCACCAACGCCATCAATTCGGAGAGGAAAAGTTTGCTGTGGCCCGTTAGAAGCCCCAAAAAGTTGCCGGACCGCCGTCGAAAAAACCCCGCCAATCTAATGACGAGGAAAAAGAGGGAGGCCCATTCTACACCCCCGGAGGCGCCTCTCACCTGGCGAGAGTCAGGTGAAGGGAGCTCCAGCACACACCACATTTCACAAAGTGTAGCATGAGCCCTAAACACAGCAACAAGCAGAACCATGACCCTCAAATACAGATCGCTCAACATGCAACGTCGTATCGTAAACATGCCACGGGGCAAGCAAATGAGGTAACATAACAAAGTAAATAAAATGGCAACAAACAACGAGGTAACACAGTGAGGTATATAAAAACGAATCGTCAAAGCATGCAAGAACATTAAACCCGTCGTTGCGCTGCCCCCCTCGCATGCACAAGTGCGTGCAGATATGAAATCCAGTCCACTGAGCCGTCAGTGGAAAATAGCACTAGTAGTAGACGGCACTGTCCCGGGCCGGCTGTCCGTTCAGTGTCCTCCTGTTGCTTATGATGGCCGTTGAATCCCGTGCAAGGCCCCGGTCAGCAGCCAGGCGACCCATGACAAGCTAAAGCTACTGTCTGTATCGAGTGACTTTAACAGTGCGAACATGTGGAGTCATAATGTCAAAGGTAGCAGCCCAGGCCGGACGTCCTTCCGGCCCCGACGGCCACCGCTGGCAGGGCAACACAACCCGATAGCTCCAGTGTTTCCAGCCCCCTCAAATAATTATTTGGCGGTGATGGGGCAACGAGGAGAAAGCTGTGTCAATCGTCTCATCGAAATCTCATCAGAACGCCCGAGGGCTCCCGACACATACCCCTCGTTTCCAGAGGCCCACGCGGTCCCTGAAACAAACAAACAAACAGACAAACAAACAAACAAACAAGCAAACAAACAAGCAAACACTCCAGGACTCATTCCCCTCATTTCTCGTCGTGCCGACAGCGTTGCTAGATCCCCCCAGTCACAATGTAAATTCTACCTGTTCCTGGTAGCCTTTCCTGTCGCAGGTGTCACTGTCTCAATCACACTGTCATCTTTCTGAAGTCCCGTCAGTCATGTCACTTCAGCCGCTCTTTTTCCCGTCCAAATACTATTTGTCACCCCCAAATTCCTTCTTCAGTTTAAAGATGCGTAGCATTCTCAAACCGGTATCCCTCACAATACTGTAGTTTCCTAGATCTGTACCTTTATGTATCCGTGCCTTATGTTCGAGTCACCTCACTGTTCAAACCAGTCATCATTCTGAAACAACGCTCACGTAATCTTTCTAAAACGGTACAGCCACTCAAATCCTTTCTGTATTCGTTATGCAAACTACTCGTCCTAAAATGTATAATTAAACATTTGCCCTGTAATAGCAGCTTTGATGCAGTCACGCGTTCAGAAATTTCCCCGTTCCTTGTCTCTGGCCCCGTCTTCCCCCGACATTCTATAACCTTCCAAACTATCGTTGTGTATTGTGCCACTGTCCATTCCCAAATCACTGTATGATTTGTCCTTCGCACTTTGTCATTGAAAAATCTTAAACCTTATTGTCACTAAATTGTTACCACGCTTCGCATCCATTCCAGGCTGTTGTCTCCCGTTAACTCCCTTTCTTTCAAGATGCTTCTTCTGCTCCTTCCATCACTGCTAGTTGACTTCTGGCGTGTCCTGTTAAAGCTTAAAAACAAGTGAATTTGGAAAAAAAAACTTTGTATATCACAATTACAAATTGCAACCTACTCACCCCTTTCTGTTTTACCACTCCCCCCTTCTGACACATTCACCCAATGTGTCATTACGTATCAAAAGGAACCTGCAAAGGGTCCCCTCTCATCACCACCCTTATTGTAGCCAGGCCCGCGGAACCTCTAGCTTCCATCTGGGCCCCGGGACCGTCACCCCAAGTCTCTGAAACTTGACTGTCCACCACACACTCGGCAACACACACAAAAATCAGCGCACTCCAGTCAGTGAGCTTGTAGCCCTGCTGACAGCGGACATTTGTACACACAAAAACAGACATCAAGTATTAAAACAAAAACAGTCATAAAATGAATCCTGGCGCTCGGGGATCCTGTCCTGAAAACCATGTAATCAACAAGTTCATTATAAAAACCAAAAGGGCGAGGGTTAACATATTCTCGTAAATTCAACACAAACGTTCCACGAACGCAATCGACAACCTGCAAGAACGAAAAAAAGTTACGCAAACAATGCGCAATCCGCTCCTTGGCTGGTGGCCGTTGCTGCTGCTGCTGCAAAAAATCAAGTCACACAGAAAAACAAAGCAGAGCTCGCTCATGTCGCAAGCAAGCTCAAGCGTCAAACATTTGGTCACTGTCCACCTAGTCTGTCACCCCGTCGGGTGAGCTCAAGGTCGTCACACGTCAAATCGTCCAAAGTCTTGATGTTCAATACTAGTTCTGTCTTGTCTGACCATATCACTGAAATGGGCCTTCTCCATCGAACCGTTTGGTTGTCGATGGTGCCCCTGATTGATCATTGAACCATGGTTCCGATCAGAACTCATCACTTACCAGTTCCAGTCCCTCCGATCTGTACCACCCCTTCAGGTGAGAGGAATTTTATCCTCAATGGCAAACACATCATCCCAACTTCAGACCTCTCTGGCCAATCATACTGCGCACACACAGCCGTAGATGATCACATGCGCACTCACCCATCCACACACTCACAGACACACTCATCCGTCTCTATCACTCAGCTCTCCCCCCAAACCAAGCAAAGTTAGTATGTTAGTGTGTAGGCAAATATTGACTCCTAATAGTGACTCTTCACATTCGGACATACTCGTCAACATGACCTATTGTAAAATCTCCAATTCAATTTTCAATAAACTCGCCCATCAGATTCATCGCAAATTGTCATATATGTCTATCTGAGGGACTAACTGTGGGACCGGCGTTTTGAGGGAGCCTCCATGCCCTCGTATTGGTCCTACAAACTCGATCTCTATTACTTATCTTAATTAAATTCAATAAAGATGGGTCAGACTATTCTCTCTGGCTTTTTACGTCATCATTTGTCTCTCCCCCTTTTTTTTTTCCCGTTGTCTTGCTCAAAACTGTTTCTCAGTCTGCTTCTCTTTATTGCCCCTCTTGGCGAGTCTCACTCCCCCCTTTTTTTTTTTTCTTCTTCTTCCTAAAACTCCTGCCTGTCACACCATCCAACACCTCTCCCTACTTCCTTGTGGTCGCCTATCACCACTCCTCACTCGCGCGGTCTGCCCCCCTTCTGCAAAGCTGCAGCTCCACACAGGGAGCGCCGAGCCTTCTCCCTCGAATGAGAAGTTTTTAAAGTAATTTACGTCATTGCTGTCCAGATCTTCTATCCTCAATCTCTCTTGCTGTCAATCCCTGTTAAAATGGCAAATTCCTACTTGCTCCAATCCGACCTTTGACAATGGAGTTTTCCCTTATCAGACCTTTGAATATCTACGTCCTCCTATTATCTTCGCCTCCACCTCTTAGTAGTTCTTTTGACAGAATCTCCTATTGGTAACCCTACAGCGGACTGTTTAGCATATAATCCCTTACTCCGCTCTCCTGCTTCTACATTGCCGTGTGGGTGCAGTTGAATTTGAGCCCTATCTCAGTCATTATCTTGTTACCTGTGGCCTTGTGCTACTCCTATGCAGGAATGTGTGAAAGTCAAAAATTTAACGGATCCAACTTTCTGACTACCCAACCTCCACTATGGCGCAACAAACTTCTATCGTATTGAGTAGGTACATCGAGCGTCCTAGCTTCCTCTTGGCTGAATCCACTTTAGTCTAGATGTCCCGTTCTAAAATCTATCTAACTCGATTTCTACTTCTTATGTGTGGTGAGCCAAAACATCAGATCTCGCTCTTGTTTCTCACCGTTTTAGCCTATTTGTTTTATTCAAATCTGTTCAATCTCTGACCATGATGCTTCTCTCTGTAGCTCTACGCATTATTCAAATTTTTATCAAATCTCCTCAGTTCTGTCAAACCCAGTGCACAATGAAGCTCCTGTCCACTCTACCCCAAGCCCCACGAAGTTTAGCACCGCCACGGCAAGGAGTGCGATTTGGCCGTCGGACATTTCAAGTCCATATCTTTTGCCGCACCTCACCCTCTCAAGGGTGTTCTTTTGTTGTTGCTTCAGAGCCAACACATCCATCACTCTCGAATGAGTCCATTGTTCAAATGTCCATTTTTTCTTCAGCATTGTGAGTTCCTCCACTTCTCACTGTCTTTTCTCGTCCCCGAGGATGCCGTCTTTTCTCCGGAGTGTACTTGCCCCCTCCAAGCACAACAACAGTCTTTCTTGGTCTTTGCCAAAGGCCAACGGTGCCTCAAAGCCAGGCACCGTTTTGTTGTTGTCCACGGCTGCAGGCGGAGTCTCGGGATCGAGTTTTCAGGGATCCTGGCACTGAGAGTGACAGACTGGGACATCACACTTGTAAGACTATCTCCAAATGTAGCTGCTGCCATCCATTCACTAGTAACGTTTGTTTACCAAAAGTCGAATTCTCCTAGTAACAGCAATGTCGTCTTTATATTGTAAGTCCTGCAACTCATCCTATTGTCGAGCTACGTTTTGTCTATAGTTCCAATTTAATGGGACAGTACATTGTGTCTTCAGTATCATTATTCAAAATTAACTCCGAGGTCTGCGTCCCACAACTAGCCCTGATCTATGTCTTGATCTCTCACGCGTTATTACCTGTGTCATGCTTGCTCAAAAATGCGACTTAGAATATGGTGCTGTGAATTTCCAATCTCCTCGATCAAAGTGGATCCCGCTTCTCAGCTCTCCTCTCTCATGCTCCTGTTAGCCTGCAATTGTTCAAATCAAAAATGTTATTTTCTTTTAACTGTCTTTCTGTTGAACCTCTAAATCTCCCGTGTTGCTAACCTATCTACTCCAGGAAATGATTTAAAGGGTGTTAAAGAAAGGACCAATAGATTACTCCCAATATCTCCTCAATATTTACGAGTTAGCCCCCCTTTCTTCTCTCACTCCCTCTTTCTATCTGTCTCTGGCCGCATTTGTGGCGTCCTGACGTAAATTAGTGAAGAATTTGGGGGCAGCGCTCCACGAAGCTTTTCCTCAGACGACCTGGGAGTTCTGTCCGTGTCTCTTTGTCCTCTGGGAGTAGACGTGCGCGTCCACCGTCTCATATTTGTTTGGTCAATCGTGTTCAAGTTAACGTAATCACTCACTTTCTCATTAGTTGTCAGATGGACTAGGGGCGCTGGCCGCCCTCAACAGGCTCCCTCTTAATTTATGAGCGAACCCCCCTTTCTTCACTGTCTCCCCCCACCTATCGGTCCTGGGCCGAATGTGTGTGGCGTCCTGCCATAAATCACTGCTGCCACTGCCCAACTCTTTTCTCGAGACACACAGGAACACATACATTAGTATTTTAATGAGTATTGCAAGCATGTCTCTCTCTTGCCTATTTGCAAACTGTTCAACATTAGTGCCAGTGAAGTTTCAGTTTTAATCATGCACGTTCGTTGTTAATCATGCACACTTTGCTCATCCACATTTGATCTCCCCTCGTCATGTCTCAGTTCTCATCGACATTGACCTCTACCGGGGGGACCCAGCCTCGCCTTTGCGGGCTCCTCGGCACAGCGCCCTCGGACAAGGGGGGGGGTCAGCGTATCAATGTTGACGCCACGGGCTGGCCAGGCCCGCGCGTCTCGCCGGCCCCCACCTTTGCCGACAGAGCACCATTCCGCGCCTTGGAGCACCCAGGGCCCCCTCCTTTCTTCTCACACTGCCGTCTCCCTTCCCCCATGCGTGTGCACATAAACGCACACACACCGAGCGCGCACACAACCGCACATGCACACACCCATCCGCGCGCACGCACTCCCGCTCAATACACACCGCGCGCACGCAGAGCTCACACACTCACACGCATCCGCACGCACGCGCACCGCATACACCAAGCGCGCACACAGCACAGACGAACGACAACTGACAGAAACTTCACAGACATTACGCACAAACATAGAACACAGACAAAGGGATTCGAATCCATCTCTCATGTAGCTTCTCACTAACCGCTTCCATGCGGTTTGGTCATTCTGTGTCTTCTTACCGTGCGCAGGTGCACTTACAAACAAGCCCTTTGCACTTCTTGTCTTTGTTTCCCCTAAGAGCGCTTTGCACTTCCCCTTATACTGCAGATTTTTAACTTCGGTGTGCACACAAATTACTTTTCTTACATGGTATACCAAAATTAACCCCCCTGAGGCCTCTTTTTTTCCACGTTTTCCAATTTCTATCGGCTGCCCACTCCTCCGCTCTGCCAATTGCGGTCTGCTGCAAGCCGTAAATTTTATCAGACTTTGACAGGAGTGTGTGCTATTACAGTGCGCCTCGCCAATCGGAATCGGACCGTGACGACTTGGGTACAACCGCAGCGCACCGGTTCGCCCCGGTAAGTTGCCCGAAGAGTATCTCTCTAAGCGGCTAACGCACCAGCTGTCAGCCGGGGGAACCTTGCAACCCGCACAAACTCCTAATCTGATCAGTGCTCAAATAACGTGGTCTGCGCGCATCATCCTTCTCGGCACCCTGGTCCCAGACCCAGCCGGTAATTTTCCCACATTCGTTCACACGGTTACGGATGCCAAGGCTGCCCATTCCTCCGCTTTGCCAATTGCGGTCTGCAGCACGCCTCCCTTTTTCGTGCGACCTATATATAGAGACAAATGCCCCCACCGAACATCTCAACCACATTAGTGTGATCTCAACTACATTGCGTGTGATCTCAACGTCCCAGCACGACCCCGGGAATTATGCCTCCGGTGGCTTGGTGGTGCCCGTCTCTTGTCGCACACAGTGTTCAATCGTACCTGTGTTTCCGCCTCAATCACACAGCTAAAATTTCCATCCTCCATCGGATCTGTAGCCAAAACAAAGTCCACGTTTTATGGGACTTTCTATTATTCTTCTCTCGTGACAGCCGATCAGCGATGTCCCAGACATCCTGTCCTGTTTCACGTGCCCTCTCTCGGAGCATTTTCTTTCTCATTCATCATTCACACCAGACATGTCACTCACACTGTTGTGCACATTCCCCATTAAGTTTTATGCTATTTTCCCATTTTTATTTGCCTTTTTTCTTTTTTCTATTTTTATTGAACACTTTCATTTTTCTATTGGGGCTACTCCCCCCTTTCAAAATCCACATCTCGTCGACATCCAGCTAGGGGAGACAAATCCCCCCCCTTTCTCGCCAGCCACTGGCACACCAGGCCCATTAACTGTCCCGCTTAGGAGCCACTCCATCCCCCCCCACACCAGGCACGAGCACATTGCGATACTGTGAGTGAAAGCTTCTCACCTCAAACTCAGCCTGCCGGCCGGACGCTCGATGCTCGCACCCAGGCGGGCGAGGGCTCCCCGAAGGACAAGAGAACTGTTCGTGACGCCAAAATTGTGGTGAATTCTCTTCGATGGTCAGCTGGTCTTCCAAACAAGATGGTGAACAAGTGGCTGGCTTGGGGAAGGAAAACTTCAGTCACACATGGCTGATTGGGGAAAGATTTTATTCAACCGATGTCAGAGAGAAGTGTCTCGCGCCCTAGCCAAGATGTCGAGTCCCCTTGTCTACTCCCGTCCTAAACCTTATACTCTTGCGCTTCCCTCCACGCGGGAGCGCGCAGATGGGGCTGTTGGCTGACCTATGACCCCGCCGTTGCTCCCCCATCTCTACATCGTGTGTATCTTAGCAGTTGTTAATGGAAGCCAGATGTGTCTGGCGCCAACGAGTCTACCTTCCTGGACCAAGCCCCAACCAATCCCGCACGAACCTGACCCGAACATGACCTGGTCATACTTAGGCTTACTAGTGAGATGAACATTGCATGATATCATAATAATAATACACTACAGTCGAAACTTTGAGCCATGCGACTGAAGCAAAACAGAGGTCATATAATGACAACAGTTTGGACAAACGCTTTGTCATAGTTAGGTAGGGCCAGAGTGGAACTGGAGACCAGAGCCTGCTTGATTAGCACAAAAGCATCCTCAGCTTCGGGAGTCCATTTTAATTGAGTGGACATACTCAACATCATACATCAATTTGGACAGAGGAGCAACAATTTGTGCATAGTCAGGTATCCAGCTTCTACAATAACCTGTGAGCCCCAAAAAAGACATCATTTGTTTCTTTGTGAGTGGTTTAGGAGCTAGCAAAATAGGTCTTCCTACTTTCAACTATAGTCCGACCTTGGGAACTCAGATTGTGACCTAAATATTTAATTTCAGTGGACCACAAGGAGTTTATTTTTGCTGACTTTGTGGCCTTCTTTTGCCAAGTGATGCAGCACTGCAAGCGTGTCTGTCTGACAAGAGGCATAATCAGGGGACGCCACCAAAATGTCATCAACATAGAGCAAAATCTGACTCCCCATTGGTGGGACAAATTTTGCCATTCTGGCTGCCATCACCTGCGAGTAAATTGTAGGGCTTTCACAGTACCCCTGAGGCAATCGGGTAAAGGTGTACCTCAAACCAGCATATGTGAAAGCAAACCAAAACTGACTTTCTTCAGCAATAGGGACAGAGAAAAAGGCATTGCTAATGTCAATTACTGAAAATATCTTCCCATCAGGTGTTAACGAATTCAACAGGGTATGCGGGTCAGGGACACAAGGTGCTCTTTGAATGACAGCATTGTTCACTGCTTGCAAATCTTGCACCAATCTCCACCCAACAGAAGGTAGTGCCCTTTTTACAGGAAAAATTGGAGTATTGCAAGGAGAATCAGGGCAAGGAATGATGACACCTGCCCTTAATAAATCTGAAATAACAGGTGCAATACCCTGCAAGGCATCGGATTTCAATGGGTACTGTCTCACACAAGGGCGGTATTCATTTTTAGGTCTAATAACAACAGGAAGTGCTCCTTTCACCAAACCTACGTCAGAAGGACCTGTCGACCAAAGTTCACTTGGAATCCCAGCGAGGATTTGCTCGTCATCTGATGACAGCACAAAATGTCAAAATGAGGATGCTTTCTCAGAACAGGAGTCAACGTGAACTCCACTAACAAATGACAGGACCTGGTTCATGTTTTGTTTAAAAAACTTAGTAGAAGGACTATAAAAAGAGTCAGGCCCAACTTGAGTCCAATCAGAAGCCGCCAGTGCATCTCTGGCCATAAATCCCAAACTCTGCCATGTGGCCGTAAAAGGCCGAAACAATGAGATGTGGAGCGGAGTGGGAGACATGTGCAATTTCTGCACCTCAGAGGGAGCCGGCCCTATGACAACACAGGCACGGCTTTCACCATCATGCAGGAGGAAATATGTCTTCAAGGAGGCAGGCTTAACAGCCTCAAGCATGTTCTCGTAGTTGTGATCAGGACCAGGCGTGTCTTTATGCCACATGGTTACGTGCAGGTTGGTTGGGTCCATCGCCTGTTCAGGGCAGCGCAACAGGGTGCCTGCCTGGGCTAAAAGAGGGGTTCCAAACTGCACAACTTCTGCATCAGTCAAATCCAATGAATAGAAATAATAGCAATGAAACTGGCCAAAAATCTGTAATTGATGTCGCCTTTTGACAACGATTTTGTCATTAATGGGCACAAGGGAAAGACTAAATGCAGTGAGAGCATCTCTTCCTAGCAAATTAACAGGGCAATTGGGCATCAGCAAAATGGGAATGCAACAACTTCCCCCTTCTGGGTCCCGTATCCAGACTGGAGGAGACTGGGGTACTGGGGTTGTCACACCATTTGCTGCTCTCACCCAGAAAGTCTTTCCTCCTTCTCGCACATCAGCAGGTATGTCGCGACATGTGGTCACACACGCGCCTGAGTCACACAAAAACGTTATGGGAGTCCCATTTACCATCAAGGTTATCACAGGTTTCTCTACATTGTTCATCAACAAGTCCTGAATGTTCAAATCTACATCAGGGAAAGTAATCATGTGTTTAGCAACCCAGCTTTGGATTGCTGGTCGTGAATTTGCATGTAGAGCATTTTTGAGTTGTTGGTTATAGACATCAGTTCCAGGCTCCAAACCACTATTGGCTTTGAACACCTTCTCCAATCTGTGTCTATAATCTTCAAACAACTCATCCTCTTTTTGTTTGGTTCGGCCAATATCTGTATAATTTGCTCTACGTTGAAATTTTATTTTGATCCTACCCAATAGTTGGTCAATTTGAGTTTTCAATGGCACCCCATTATATTCTAATGGACGGCCTTGGTCATCAAAAGGATTCCACCCGCCCTTGACACTGGCCCAATCTTTGGTCAAGGTTGCCATAAACACCTGCTGCACCTCCTCACCTCTCAAGTTATAGGAAGCAATGAGTTGAATTATGTCGGTGCAGTACTGTTCAACGTCTTCAGAAGGCAATGCCATTCCTTCTGTAGCTGACTTTACATCAGCTTGTGTCCATGTTCTGTATACTAAAATTGTGGGTCCCCCGTCATCATGAGGATTTGCTACTTGAATCATTGGGTAAGCGTCAGCTACTTCCGCTCCCGTGTAGCCTGGGCCGTAGCTTGCCGCGGGGGCCGAGGGAGAGGGAGCTTCTGACTTCACGCGGCTCCGCGTCACCATGGCATGAGCAGAATCACTATATTTTGGAGGATCATCTGCGCTTGACAATTTGGGGTACAAAGTTAGAAAGGATGGTTCGCTTTAGCGTCCCACAACGCCTTTCTTTGTAATTTGATCATCCTTTTCATCTTCATTTATCACACCCTCAGCTACGGCCCTCAAGCGAGGCCGCGCTGATGTCGTTTCATCATTTGTTTCGTTTCGTTTCGTTTTGTTTATTTATTTCAAACATGTGAAAGAAGAATAAGCTTATTGTACACAATAAAGGACATGACAAAATACATGCATATACACATACAGACGTACCTACATTCATACATATACATATAGCCGCAAAAGAACCATAAGTCACATTCACATGTCTGAAAAGGAGTAGGAAGAAGTATAATTTATTTAATCCCACCCCCTATTTAATAATCCCTAAATACCCAGCCATAAATCATTTTGCCTCAGTTATCCCAACAAAGTACTAAATTACTAAATTATCCCCCACCTGCTGCTCACTAGACACTAAACATGCACCAACACACTATTAATACGTACGTATATTTCACACACAGACACTTAACATTCATACATACCTCAAATACAACACAAAATACCTGAATGGTAGAAATAGACCAAATAAAAACAAAATAAAAACAGCCTGAACAAGACAAACAGACAAACAAAACCAACAAAGAAACGTAAATCAATAATTACTAAGCACCCCTTATTACTTATACACCCTCATTCCTGTACCTTGTAAAAATAATTTCTTCTTTATATCTTTTTTTAAACTAAATTAAATCATCTTCCTGCCTATGCAACAACAAGCTCTCTTTGGATTTTTCTTCACTCCCCTTATTCTTCAATTTTTCTTTCAATTGTCCACATTTTCTTTTCTCAGCTTCCAATTCCCATTGTACTATTAAATGATACCCGTCTTTATTCTTTTTATTCGCGCCACACTTGGCTTTAATTGATTGCTTTAGGTCGTTTAATGATTTTGAGCTCAGCTGGCCATCAAAGTTGTAATCGGTTATCCATTTGTCAAGATATTTTACATTTTCTGGGTCGACCCATTCCATTAATTTCCAATCCTTGCATTTTAGTTCATGTCGGGGTAGGGACTTTCGCTTACTACCGTTTTTTTCCGTGTATAATGCGCCCCCATGTATAATACGCACCCTAAAAATGGCATGCTGATGCTGGAAAAAAGCCTGTACCCATGTACATCCCGCACCTCCAGACTCTCAAACAGCTTCATACTCCAGGCTGTTAGGATCCTGAACTCGCTCCCCCGTTCTGCGTAGCGTCCTGTACTTTTACTGTCTGAACTGTCTGAATGCACACTGGCTCTTATTATTTATTATTTGTTATTACTCTTATTTATTGTTTGTGCCTTTTTGTTTATGATGTTTTTTACTTTTGCGCTATGCTTGCTGGCTCCGTTATTTATTGTGTTATCTGTTTATTTATTATTTATTCATCACTCTTACTATTGATTGTTTGAATTTTTGCCTTCTTGTTTTTATATTGTGTCGCGTACATGTATGTCTATCGTGTTATGTGTCTCGTCACCGTGGGATAGAGAAAAACGTAATTTCGGTCTCTTTGTGTGTTGTGACATGTGGAGAGATTGACAATAAAGCTGACTTTGACTTTGATGATACGCACCCAATTTTTATGAATTTAAAAAAATTTTTTTTATTATTTTTATTTTTTTTAAGTCCCAATGATCGTCACACACGCAGGGAGGCAATGGGTCCCATTTTTATAGTCTTTGGTATGGTCTTAACTAGGCTGGATGTAATTTTTTTCGTTGGCGTTGATTTCTCCGACTGCCCGTAAACGCACCACCGCGCTCCGTGCGCGCATGTGAAAAAGGCGTGCGGACGTGAAAAAGGCGGCTCTGTATGGGAGAGACGTTGAAGAGGAATAAAAACACCCTTGGAAACCAAAACTTGCCCCTCGTCGTGACTCGGAGCCGCAACAAATGTTTCGGATTTGTGTAGGGTACATTGTGACAGACAGCAAACGAGCAGATGATCGAGCAAGCGTCTGATACGAGAGCATTGCGGTCGTATGTTGTACCATGACTTTCTTTAAAAAAAAAAAATAAATAAATAAATAAAAAAAATAAAAAAAATAAATAAAAACAATTTAAAAGTTTTTGTACCCATGTATAATGCGCACCCCAGATTTTAGGACAATAAATTTGTTAAATTTTGCGCACTATACACGGAAAAAAACGGTATGTATAAAATGACAATTATATAAACAGCAATTTTATCGAACCATCCGTCTCACTCCAAATCAATAAATCCATCAGAATTTTCATCTTCCGTGTCACTTGAGAAAAAAAGAAAAAAAAAGAAAAAAAAAGTTGACGCCGGAAAGAAAATTGGGTGACCCCAAACTTTTGAACGGTCGTGTAAATATTATTATAATAAATATTATGAATTAAATATTATAAATTATATTTTATATTTGTATAAGATTATATATAATCTATGAATATAAATATACATATATATTATAAGATTTTTTACACAGAAGATTATATATATAATCTATAAATAATTAGCTAAATGAATATATACACTACCGTTCAAAAGTTTGGGGTCACCCAAACAATTTTGTGACCCCAAACTTTTGAACGGTAGTGTATAGTCCAAAAAATACGGTATATAAATGTATTATTTATTCATATAAAGGCCAGTCCACGAAAATATTTCTGACACGTAACCGGTCCGTGGTGCAAAAAAGGTTGGGGACCAATGATTTAGTAGAAGGTGGCTACAGATAAAAGTTTGAGTTTATTTTGAAAAACGTACAGGTCACTCACTTAAGTTCAAATGCACGCACAACCAATGCAGCTGTATAATAACTCTGCTGCAAACATAGGTTAACGCACTTGGGTTGATAACTGAACCCTGGTCTTTCACGTGACAATCAGAGATACTATCCACCATACTAACGAGGAGCATGCCCTGTGTTAGGGCAAGATGGACTGCTTGGCGGGAGAAAGGAACGGGAGTGGGCAGAAAGGGAACGTTCACGGAACACATGCACGTATAACTATTATGTGTTTTTTAACCATCTGTAAACGTGATTAAAACAGTACTGAAATGGGGCAATCTGCTGGTCTGGCTTGTATATGCCTGCCTTCAGGTTTAGAGGGCACTACCTTTAGGTGGCGCATTAGAGGTTAGGGTTAAAGGTGCAGGGGTTACCGTTAGCGAGTTAGCAGGTTAGGGGTTAATTGTTAGGGTTTGGTTATTGTTAGGGTTATAGAGTTAGGGCTTGAAGTTAGGGAATTAGGAGCCTTAGGCCAACCAGATTCCATTTATTCCATTAATCACTGACAATCAGTCTTCAGGCCCATGTCACATGGGCTACCAATCGGAATGTAACGGGGTCAGCTGGTATACTATGGGGCTCATTGGTACAGGAGAATGATTCTTGCATGATTCTTGCTTAGGGTCCATGATTGCCCGGGTTTAGCTCCCGGACAATCTCTTCTTGCAAACACTGTTGTCTATCATTATGTGGAGCGTTTGACAGGCCAATGTTACACGGAATGTAACATGGTCTGTCCATTCTCGTTGTGGCTCGTTGGTCTAGGGGTATGATTTTCGCTTTGGGTGTGGGCGGTCCTGTGTTCAACTCCCAGATAAGCCCTTCTTTAAAACATTGCTGTTGATCAACTAGCCCAATTTAATCTTGGGCGCTAGCCCGAATCCATACACGGTGGATGGTGGCAGTGATGTTTGAGAAGTGAAATGAAGTTTCTTGGATTTGCAGACAGTGTACAATCATTATTTCAACAAAAGTAGGCAGTTGCATAAATTTAGTAGATCCTCCTTTTGCAGAAATAACAGCCTCTAGACCAGTGGTTCTTAACCTGGGGGTTCGGTGAGTCGGTTTCAGGGGTTCGGCAGAGCCTCCACTGCAGAGGTCCGAACACACCTGATTTATATATCCACATATCTGAACTGGTCTCGCAATGGCAAAAGCAGACGTCACACTGATTTGCTGGTATGTCATTTTTTGTGAATTCATGCATTCATTGCCAGGCTCTTCAAAAGGCTGTGTGTCAGCACAGTTTCCATGGTGTAGTGGTTATCACATTCCCTCACACGCTGAAGGTCCCTGGTTGGAAACAAGTCTTATAATCTTTTTGATTTTAGACTCCGCGTTGTGGAATTGAACCTCAGTTTACTGAGCCAAGGCCATGAATAGTATAGCTAAAACGGCCTGTTGCGTTGTCCATCGTTGAGCAAGGAAAACAAAAATGTGGAGTAACAGTTTTTGTAACAGAGGTTAGGTTGTTTAATGGGAGTCAGTGCACAAGGCACTTCAGCAGATGAAACAACAACGTCAAACTTCAAATCAGAAGGCTTTATACTGACCAAAAGCAGGAACTAGGAAGGCAATTGGAGGGAAGGATAAGGTCTGTTCTGTTATCATCTGAATGTCCTCAGATTTACTGAATGTTTTGTGTCATGGAACTTAACTGAGCTCTGTGTGCCGTGTCTGTGCTCACTGCCTATGTGTAAATGAAAGTCACAAAGCTCTGTGTGCCGTGTCTGTGCTCTGATTGAGCGACTATGTTTGGGTAAATCATTTACACATTGATCGTATATGTTTGTATAAACTAATAAGAGTATCTGAACATTGCTGTTGCTCCCTCTTCAGGCCCTAAACTGATCGCCATTCAATTCCATCCATTCCATCCATTATCTGTACCGCGGGGGGTCGCAGGCGTGCTGGAGCCTATGCCAGCAGTCATCGGACAGTAGGCGGGGGACACGTTGTAACCGGTTGCCAGCCAATCGCAGGGCACACAAAGACAATCATTCGCACTTGCACTTACACCTATGGGCAGTTTGGATTACTAAATCGGCTGACCAAGCATGTTTTTTGTGACGTGGGAGGAAAACCCGGGGAAAACCTACGCAGGCATGGGGAGAACCTAGAAATTCCACACAGGGAGCACCAGATCACAAGTCAAAAGTCAAATGGATTTGATTTCATGTTGAATCGTATGCTTTGCTTGTTTGAGTGGGGATTTGGGGAGGTTTCACCAAACATGTGAATGAATGAGGGAGTAACCGTAAAGATCTAAAATAGTGATAGTTTGGTGCGCTTGGTGCCCAGTAGCACTCACCTTTGGTCCAGTAAGTAAGGTGCACAACTGTAGCAGATGTTTCCATAGTGTAGTGATTATCACGTTTGCCTAATATGCGAAAAGTCCCCAGTTTGTGACTGGGTAGAAACAGCTTCGTTACATTCCGATTGGTAGCGAATATGACATGGACCTGAGGCCTGCATTTCAGTGATTACCGTTTTTTTTCCGTGTATAGTGCGCAAAATTTAACGAATTTATTGTCCTAAAATCTGGGGTGCGCATTATACATGGGTACAAAATTTTTTTAATTTTTTAATTTTTTTTTTTTTTTTTTTTTTTAGAAAACAAAACCAACAACAGGACTGACCGACAAAGACGTGGAACAAAAAGACAGGGTGACATTACCAAAGACAGGAACAGAAAGCAAACAGACATCATGACAGTAACACATGCAATGATCCGACGGTGAGCGAGGGGCAGACAGGACTTAAATACAAAACACGTTACATCGATTGAGGTGACACAGGAAGAGAGGGGCGACGCGAACAGAAACTATGGCAACCTAGACACATAGCAAAACTGGGGACGAGACGTGACAAATGTCCCTCGAAATGAAACTTGAAATCACCAAGTTTTGGTTTCCAAGGGTGTTTTTATTCCTCTTCAATGTCTCTCCCATACAGAGCCGCCTTTTTCACGTCCGCACGCCTCTTTCCCGTGCGCGCACGGAGCGCGGTGGTGCGTTTATGGGCAGTCGGAGAAATCAACGCCAACAAAAGAAATTACATCCAGCCTAGTTAAGACCATACCAAAGACTATAAAAATGGGACCCGATGCCTCCCTGCGTGTGTGATGATTATTGGGACTTAAAAAAAAAAAAAAAAAAGAATTTCATAAAAAAGAATTCATAAAAATTGGGTGCGTATTATACATGGGTACAGGCTTTTTTCCAGCATCAGCATGCCATTTTTAGGGTGCGTATTATACATGGGGGCGCACTATACACGGAAAAAAACGGTAATGAATTCTGATTAATATCATAGCCGGTTTGGACGTGTCCTTTCAGGGTCATAATTGTGTGTCTACCGCTGCCTCGTGGCAGCCAGGCCTAAAAAAAAATGGGAACGCCTGAGGGAGTTTCGCCAAGATGAATTAGGAAGAACTTTATGAAATAAAGTTGATTGTAGGTGGACGTAATGTCTGGAAGCTTGTGTTCAACAGAAGGTTCGTTGGAGCTAATTTAGTTTCCTTAAGTTAAATTCTTATTATTGTTTAAGATTCGCTGGCCTTGGGCCATGGACTTTTATTTGACAAAGCCTTTGGTCACCTGATCAGTCACCTGATCAGGGCAATAAATAGGCTGCTCTCACTTGGTAATCGGTCTCAGTTAGACAAGGAAAGAAGATAGTAGTGACAGTTTTTTACCGCTAAAAAGCCCGCTTCAAGCTACTTCAAGTCTGCTCCAAGCTTGTAGTTTTTGGAAATTGAAACTTGGAATTTAGAAAACAAACTTTAGTTCTTTGAACCTTTTATGTTGAAACCTTAGTTGAATTACAAACAATTTGGATTTGTACCTGTTTGCCTGCCTGCCATTCCCTCTCCCCCCAATCCTTGCTTGGCCTCCCACCTTTGCCTGCCTGCCATTGCCTCTCTCCCTCGGCCTGCATGCCTGCCTGCCATTGCCTCTCTACCTCGGCCTGCATGCCTGCTTGCCTCCATTTTGGACATTCTACCTCCACCTTCAAAAGGGTATGAGCAACAGCTGTACACAGTGTTTTAAGATAAGCGTGTGACAAGAATTTTACAACATCTAACCCAGGGGTGGGCAAACTTTTTGACTCGCGGGCCAAACTGGGTTCTAAATTTGGACCGGAGGGCCGGACCAGGAGCAGATGGTATAGGCGTTGTGTGAAGTCATATAAGCGACCTGTAAAGGTCATTGCATAGAAGATCTTGGCCTTTAGTAGGTAGTAAAGCATGGATATTCCAAACAAGTTTTTTGAAAACAAATGCATTTATTAACAGCATTAAAAATAATAATAATTCACTAAAAAACTGCTATCAGTGATTCTCATAAAATACGACACTGTTATTATGAATAACAATCTCCATCACTTCAGTGCCTGCAGGTCAGATTAATGAAAGATGTTAATCTTATGGGATCACATCAAACGGCAAACATTCTGACCAAATATATCATCTTGAAAAATTGGTGAAAGCATACATCCAAATAAAGTAATCAAAACAGCAACACGGTGAGGGGTATCTGAAAATCAGAGCAGAGTTTTAACTCGCAAACACCTGGTAACAGAGGTGAGGAAACGGGAAACACTTGCTTAAAGTAAGCCTTAAGAACTTTACAGGTTAAGATTAGTCGCAAATAGGTGGTGCATCAATGTCCTTGAGCATCCTGCATTGTTTGAAAATGAGAATGGTCGCTAGTTTCAATCCCTGCTATGTGTACAAATCATATTCAAAATGCATTTTTTTACAATAAACTTGAGAGCCTCCCGTTCATTTTCAGTGGGAACAGTGTTGTTGGTGTCCCTTTTTTGCTAGTGCGTCATAGTCTGGAGTAAAATTTGTTGTGGCAATTCTTAGGCGAGATCCGAGGTGTTGGTCCGTTTACCTTGATCTGTGACGGGTTGATGTTGATGTGGCTGAACGTCACGTCGCGTACGTCGAGCCAAATTGGCCACTCTTTTTTAAACACTCGGCACTCACTTCTTTTTTTCGGGCCACTCATTTTAATGGAAGGATTCCAGGGGAAGGTTTGTGGGTGGCTTTAGCGCAAAACTGCATCTGAAAGCTCAGCGCGCGAATTATAAGAACGCTGTCGTCAAAGCCCACGCTCTAAATTCGGGACTGATACGAATAGAGCGAGAGTGCGCCAAGTCCGTACTACTGAGTACGTACACGTACTTGTGAGTGTGCACCGAGCTTTCTGACACGGCTTCCGGTAGTAAATGCGCAGGCGAGCGCTTCGCCATCTACTGGGAAAACGCAGTCATTGCAGGCAAAATGACCAAAAAAAAAAAAGTTTAATAATACAATTTGTTCAGGGTTGGCGGGCCGGATTAAACGGTCCCGTGGGCCGGATGTGGCCCGCGGGCCGTAGTTTGCCCACCCCTGATCTAACCTTTGAAATTTAAACTGAACTGAAACTGACACTCACAAGGTTGTTTGGTAACAGTGAACAACGGACAAATTCAGCGAGGTAATTTAATTACGCCATGACCCAGATTCGTTCCGGGGATGCTATGGCCACAACGCTATACGATCATTCAATAGCATACAAGAAATTTAGGGTCTTTTCTTTACGATCTCCAGTCGAGATACCCAGGCAGACCATGAAAGAATGTTGATGTAAAAATGTAGGTGGAATTATCCAACTGCGCAGATCCCATGATCCCAAAGATTTGGGGTGAGACAGCATCGAAAAAACGTTTTTCTTTGTTGACAGTGTCACTTATTTTGTGGATTAGCTCTTCTTCGTTTCACATCTAAAGTATCGTATCATTTTACCTTGTAGCTTATACTGCACCGTACATGCCATATCATGTCGCCCATACAACTCATGCATGAGATGCGATGGCTGAGATATTTAGGGAATGGGTTGCTACTCCATTGTGCTCTCCACTCATCTTTTCATATCACATCCTCGTCGGATTTTCATTCGCTTCACAAAGTATCTTGGCACAACATACGTACATAAAGTGCCATGTCAATGCCAGATGAAGGAGACGAGGTGGCCGAAAGGTTAAGGTGATGGATTGCTAATCCATTGTGCTCTGCACGCATGGCGAACAAGATGGACGAACCGCTGCTCCTCACTTCAAGGAACAAGAACTTCAGCAGATCCGCAGCGCTGTGCTTTGTGGAAACATGGCTCAGCGAACGAAGCCCCCACCACGCCGTGGATCTAGCGGGGTTCCGGCTAACGCGAGCAGATCGCAGCGCGGAGCTCTCCGGAAAATCAAAGGGAGGTGGTCTCTGTTTCTACATTAATGAACTTTGGTGTACTGATGTCACGGTGTTGAAAGAGTTTTGCAGCCCTCTCCTAGAAACACTTTTCATAAACTGCCGGCCGTTCTATTCACCATGGGAGTTCTCCTCGATCGTCATGGCGGCTGTTTACATTCCACCACACGCACGTGCGAGTGAAGCAACGCAGATGCTGGCTGACCAGGTAACAGACATGGAGAAACGTCTACCAAACTCACTAATCATTGTTCTGGGTGATCTTAACAGGGCGAACCTTGCACACGAACTCCCCAGATACAGACAGCACGTAACGTGTCCCACCAGAGGGGCACAGACTCTGGACCACTGCTACACCGTGATCAAGGATGCATACCACTCTGCGGCTCATGCAGCTTTAGGACTCTCGGACCACTGTCTAGTTCATCTGATCCCGGCCTACAGGCAGAAACTAAAAACTTCTAAGCCTGTGGTGAGGACTGTGAGGAAGTGGACAGTGGAGTCAAGGCAGGACCTCCAAGCCTGCTTTGACTGCACCGATTGGGGAGCTTTCGAAGCTGCAACATCAGACCTGCACGAACTCACTGGCACTGTCACATCATACATCAGTTTTTGTGAGGATCTGTGTGTGCAGACTAAGACCTTCTGCACGTACAACAACGACAAACCTTGGTTTACACCGAACCTCAGGAGGCTGCGCAAAGTCAAGGAGGAGGCCTACAGGAGCGGCGACCGCGACCTGTTCAGGCAGACCAGAAACACACTGAACCGAGAGGTCAGGAAAGCCAGGAGGTGTTACGGGGAGAACCTGAAGAGACACCTCTCTGCCAATCCTGATCCCTCAACAGTGTGGAAAGGTCTGCAAAGCATCACGGGCTACAAGAAATGTCCTGTGGCTAGCCCAAGGCTTGCTAACCAGCTAAACAAGTTCTACTGCAGGTTTGATCGGTCCTCCCACACAACGGGACTTCCTGCAGCACAATCTACATACTCACCTCTCCCCACAACTGCTCTGTCCACACCTCTATCATCACTGTCACCCACTCACTCTCTTGCAGAGGCCGCGCCCGCACTCCAGGTCCACGAGGAAGAAGTGCGCCAGATGTTCCGGAGACAAAAGACCAGGAAGGCACCGGGCCCACACGGCGTGTCACCTTCCTGCTTGAAAGTCTGCGCTGAGCAGCTGGCGCCCACCTTTGCACGGATCTTCAACCATTCTCTGGAGCTGTGTCAGGTGGCCTCGTGCTTCAAGAGCTCCAGCATCGTTCCAGTGGCGAAGAAACCCGCCATCACAGGTTTGAATGACAATAGACCTGTCGCACTGACATCTGTGGTCATGAAATCTTTCGAGAGGTTAGTGCTGAACCACCTGAAGGAGGTCACGGGCCCCCTGCTTGACCCCCTCCAGTTTGCCTACCGGGCAAACAGGTCAGTGGATGATGTGGTCAACATGGGACTGCACTACATCCTGCACCACCTGGACACCCTGGAACGTACGCCAGGATCCTGTTCGTGGACTTCAGCTCGGCGTTCAACACCATCGCTCCGGATATCCTCCAACAGAAGCTCATCCAGCTTGCGGTGCCTGCCTCCACCTGTCAGTGGGTCACCAGCTTCCTGACCAACAGGAGACAGCGTGTGAGGCTGGGGGGCATCACATCTGACACCCGGACCACCAATACTGGAGCCCCTCAGGGGTGCGTCCTCTCCCCACTGCTCTTCTCTCTCTACACCAATGATTTCTCCTCAGGTGACTCTCCTGTGAAGCTCCTGAAGTATGCAGACGACACCACTCTCATCGGACTGATCGAAGATGGTGATGAGACTGCGTACAGACAGGAGGTGGAGCGACTGGTCCACTGGTGCAGCCAAAACCACCTGGAGCTGAACCCACTCAAGACCGTGGAGATGACAGTGGATTTCAGGTGAGTCCCTTCACCACTTTTACCCCTCACTATCCGCAGTAATACTATTCTCTCCACAGACACCTTCAAGTTCCTGGGAACCACAATCTCTCGGGACCTGAAATGGACCGGCCACATAGACTCTGTCCGGAAGAAGGCCCAGCAGAGGCTGTACTTCCTGAGACAGCTCAAGAAGTTCAGCCTGCCGCGAGAGCTTCTGAAGACCTTCTACACTGCCATCATCCAGTCTGTCCTATGCACCTCCATCACTGTCTGGTTTAGATCAGCCTCCAAACAAGACAAGCACAGACTGCAACGGACAATCAGGACTGCAGAAAAGATCATTGGAATCAACCTCCCATCTATCCAAGACTTGTACCTGTCCAGAACCAGGAAACGTGCAAGGAACATCTCTACAGACCCTTCTCACCCAGGTTGCAGTCTGTTTGAACTACTCCCCTCCGGACGGCGTTACAGAGCTCGGTACGCCAAAACCATGAGACACAGAGACAGCTTCTTCCCCCAGGCTGTTGCTCTGATGAACTCACACCACTCTTAGAGTCTCAGAGTCATTACTGTGCAATAACATCCTACTCTCCACACCTTTTTTGAATTTGTCTACACTGTTTGTACTATGTGTCCTCTCTGCATCCATTGCAGCCTGGTCGTCCTGAAAGAGGGACCTTCCCATCTGTGGTTTCTTAAGGTTTCTCATTTCCCCTAGCTGGAGTTTTGAGTTTTTCCTTGCGCTTTTGGGAGCTTAAGATCAGGGGATGTTTGAGAATATTTGCCATTTTTCACGTGTCCTGTGTTGTTAGTCACCTAAATGTTGAACAGAGGGTGTGATTTACCGAAGTCAAATTCCTTGTTTGGGACGCTCAAACATGGCGAATAAAAACTCTTGAATCCTGAATCTTGAGAATGTCGATTTACGATTTACTTATAGTAGTTTTAAATGACGTTTATGCAAACATTTATGTTATCACTTGTCTGGTGTTTTATTCCTTGTTTTTAATGTTTGATCGCTGGACAACAAAGTGTATTACATTCGCCTGCTGAGATCTATAAACCGGACAGTGCGTAACTGCTGTGTGCTCGTGTTCACTGAGACTTGGTTGACTGTCAACATTCCGCACTCTGCTGTACATCTGGGGCGGCTAGCGTGCTATCGAGCGGACCGGGCCATTGTAAAATTGGGAAAATCGCGAGGAGGTGGAATATGCGTCTACATCCGTGACGAATGGTGCCGGGACTCTGTAGTGGTATGCAAGCACTGCTCGCCACTGGCGGAGTTTGTGATCATTAAGTGCCGTCCTTTTTACCTGCCAAGGGAATATACTGCGATTCTGCTAGTCGCGGTATACATCCCGCCTTCCAACATCGAAGGCGACAGGATGGCGGCTCTTAGTGAACTGTACCAGGCTGTCAGTGAACAACAGACGGCGCACCCTGACGATTTCACCATCTTCGCTGGGGATTTTAACCATGCTAACCTGAAGTCTGTTTTTCCAGGGCTTCACCAGCATGTTAATTTTCCAAGACGTGGCGACAGCTTCTTGGACCTGGTCTACTCTTCACATAAAGGAGCTTTCAAAGCCGCCCGCCTCCCCCATCTTGGACCTTCTGACCATGTCACTGTTATGCTTTTGCCCGCATACAGACAAATGGTGAAAACATCCAGGCCGGTTCGCAAGCGGGTTAGAGTGTGGCCTGAGGGTGCCTCTGATGCGCTTCGAGACTGCTTTGGCTTTACTGACTAGGAAATGTTGAAGCAGGCAGCCACTTGCAACGATCGGACATAGAGGAGTATACTGACTCTGTTTCCTCTTACATCACAAAGTGCATTGATGATGTGACCCATCGAAATCCATCGTCACTCGGGCTAACTGGAAGCCATGGCTGACAGGGGC
The DNA here is from genome assembly GCF_033458585.1 of Syngnathus typhle. NCBI lineage: Eukaryota > Metazoa > Chordata > Actinopteri > Syngnathiformes > Syngnathidae > Syngnathus > Syngnathus typhle. The sequence continues at coordinate 11,232,471 of NC_083754.1, forward strand.
TGTCCTCAGGATGCTGAGGTCCAGGGACAAAGCCTTCAGAGCGGGGGATGAGGCTGGCTTGAGGACAGCAAGGGCCGACCTGTCTCGGGGCATCAAGGAGGCGAAAAAGGCGTTCTCTTGCAAGATTACCGCCCACTTCAAGGACAGCAAGGATGCACGGAGCCTTTGGCAGGGCATTCAGACCATCACAGACTACAAGCCCGCGCCGCGAAGCTGTGAGGGCAACGTCCATCTGCTCAACGATCTCAACCGCTTCTTTGCTCGCTTCGACGCTCAGAACAGCACTTGCCCGCTGAAGACCGCTCCCTCTCCACACGAGCAGCCCCTGTGCCTCTCTGCCGACAGCGTGAGGAGGGCGCTCGCCGCTATCAACGCCCGTAAGGCGGCGGGCCCTGACAACATCCCGGGGAGCTGACGGGTGTCTTCACGGACATCTTTAACATTTCCCTGCAGCAGGCCATCGTCCCTTCGTGTTTCAAGGATGCCACCATCGTACCTGTGCCGAAGAAACCTGCTCCGTCCTGCTTCAAAGACTACCGCCCCGTGGAACTGACGCCCATCATCATGAAGTGCTTTGAGTGGCTTGTCATGGAGCACATCAAATCCATTCTCCCACCCCCCCACCATAGTTTGCGTACCGAGCCAAACGGTCCTCTGAGGATGCCATCTGCTCTGCCCTCCACTCCGCCCTCACCCACCTGGAGAGAAGGGACTCATACGTGAGATTGCTATTTGTGGACTTCAGTTCTGCCTTCAACACCATTGTGCCGCAACGCCTCATCAGCAAACTTGACGCGCTGGGCCTCAGTACCTACCTCTGCAACTGGCTACTGGACTTCCTCTGTCAGAGGCCACAGGTAGTACGTGTTGGCGACAAAATCTCCGCCAGCATCACGCTGAGCACGGGGGCCCCCCAAGGCTGCGTGCTCAGTCCGCTGCTCTTCACCCTCCTGACGCATGACTGCACTGCAACCTACAGCGACAACCGTATAGTGAAGTTTGCTGACGACACGACTCTGGTGGGTCTCATCACCAAGGGAGACGAGACTCAATACAGGCTGGAGGTTGACCTTCTGACCACGTGGTGCAGGGACAACAACCTCTTGCTGAACGTCGACAAGACCAAGGAGATTGTTGTGGACTTCCGGAAGGGTCACACCCAACACCTGCCGCTGACCATCGACGGTGCTGTGGTGGAGAGAGTGAGCAGCGCCAAGTTCCTGGGGGTGCACATCAGTGAGGATCTCTCCTGGTCCACCAACACCGCATCACTGGCAAAGAAATCCCAGCGCCGCCTGTACTTCCTGCGGAAACTCAGGCGAGCGAGCGCTCCTCCGGCCGTCATGACTGCATTTTACCGCGGCACCATTGAGAGCGTCCTCTCCAGCTGTATTGCTGTTTGGGGTGGCGGCTGCACTGACTACAACTTGAAGGCCCTGCAGCGCATAGTGAACACGGCTGGTAAGATTGCTGGTGCTTCGCTCCCCTCCTTGAAGGACATTTACACCTCCCATCTCACCCGCAAGGCGACCACGATTGTGAGTGATGTGAGTCACCCCGCTCACTCTTTGTTCGAGCTTCTGCCCTCTGGGAAGAGGTACAGAAGCCTGCGCTCCCGCACCACCAGACTCTCAAACAGCTTCATCCTCCAGGCTGTTAGGATCCTGAACTCGCTCCCCCGTTCTGCGTAGCGTCCTGTACTTTTACTGTCTGTACTGTCTGTATGCACACTGGCTCTTATTTGTTGTGTTATCTGTTTATTTATTATTTATTATTACTCTTATTATTTATTGTTTGTGCCTTTTTGTTGATGATGTTTTTTACTTTTGCGCTATGCTTGCTGGCTCCGTTTTGCTCCTCTTATTTATTGTGTTATCTGTTTATTTATTATTTATTCATCACTCTTACTATTGATTGTTTGAATTTTTGCCTTCTTGTTTTTATATTGTGTCGCGTACTTGTATGTCTATCGTGTTATGTGTCTCGTCACCGTGGGATAGAGAAAAACGTAATTTCGGTCTCTGTGTGTTGTGACATATGGAGAGATTGACAATAAAACTGACTTTGACTTTGACTTTGAAAAAGCTGGAAAAAAATAAAATGTCTTTAAATTTGAGAGGTGACAATGATCTGACTGAAATTTATGACATTTTGTTCCCCAGAGGAGTTCCTGATTAATAAGAATTAATTGACCAAATTGCAGCGGGATGGGAGTCCACCATTTGCTGCTGATGTACGATGAACAAGAACGTTGACAGGATAAATTACATCCATTGCAACATGCAGAAATTGGGCAAACGGACACAAGCGGGACTGAGGCAGTGCACGGACAGCTAGCCACACCTTCCCTAATGTCAATCCAGAACCGCAATGCTCTTATGTTGTCTGGGAAAGGAAGTGTCTGCGCAATGTTCAGGGAACAATGCTGCACCTTCATCCAGAATGACGAAGGCGATTGCAAGCTTGCAATCCCTCAACACGAGGATGAAAGAGCACTACAAGCGGATGACTGCTTTTGGGAAGTATAAAGCCCTTGTGTCCTCAATTACTGCTATACTCACTTTGTGTGAATGTTGTTGTATTCCATGTCTCCGTGCTCTGTTTAACTGTCTCATCACTAAAGCAATATCGCCCATGGAAGACAAGATGGCCTGGGTATGCCTAATGTCTGAACGCCAGCATGTTGATGATAACGATGATGATGATGCAGTTTTTGCACTTGAGTTTACAGACTTTTTCCCAAATCTGTGTGTTTTCGAATGATGATGACGCAACATTGATCCTTTTTGGTGTAAATATATTTGTGCTCATACTTGTGATCCGGCAACTGAAAATCAAGAGAAGTGGTTGTTTTTGGTAATGTAAAAATTGAGCAAATGTGTGATTAACAGGAGAGAAATGTTGGCATAATTTAAGTGAAGCCTTGGCCTGCCAGACCTGGAGGCCTTTTCTTTACGAGTTTATGACTTTCCTTTTATCTAGGTTCTTCCTCTTTAGTGACAGGGATGTCTTTTGATCCTTGTCAGCCATATGTATCCTTCCTGTCTTTATGTTATCTGTGTGTTTTTGTTCCTGTAAGAGGCCTTCACTAACAATGAGCAGAGCTTATTTGCATAGGCGAAATGTTCTTATTTGGTTGAAAGAAACTTCATTCCTTTTAGTTAACTGTAGGTTTGGTTCATAGATTGTTGTTGATCAGAACTGTTTTTTTTTGTTAAGTGTTATATACAGTTTGAAGTAGTTGCGTACAAGTTATCCTATATTTACTCAATGTTTGTTTAAGGAACTGCATACCAGTTACCTTACATTTACTTAACATTTGTTTTAGTGTTTAGGACAAGTTACTTATTATTATTGTGTGTTGATTTACCAAGTAGATAAAGTTAGCCAGGGCGGCTTGGTGGAACACTGGGTAGCACGTCCGCCTCACAGTTAGGAGGGTGCGGGTTCGATTCCACCTCCGGCCCTCCCTGTGTGGAGTTTGCATGTTCTCCCCGGGCCCGCGTGGGTTTTATCGGGGCACTCCAGTTTCCTCCCACATCCCAAAAACATGCTTGGTAGGCCGATTGAACACTCCGGATTGTCCCTAGGTGTGAGTCCGAGTGCGTATGGTTGTTTGTCTCTGTGTGCCCTGCGATTGGCTGGCAACCGGTTCAGGGTGTCCCCCGCCTACTGCCCGATGACGGCTGGGATAGGCTCCAGCACGCCCACGACCCCCGTGGGGACTAAGCGGTACAGAAAATGGATGGATGGATAAAGTAAGCCAAGGTTTAGTTGAAAGCGGCAATTCAAGTTATCTGATCACAGTCGAGGACGAGTCAGCCAACCATGAGAGAACAGCTGGTTGAGGAAAGAGGAGAAATTCTGCGGGGGTCACGGGCCGACAATGAAGTGCTAATTCAAACCACACTACATTCCTTAGCTAATCAGCGTTGCTACAGACACAATCTTCCCTGCCTTTAGTGTAGGAACGCCTCTGTAACCAGTTCTGGCAACCAAAACAGTGATGAGAGGAGCAGAAGAAACATCTCAAATGACTAATGGAAAGGTTGCAGAAAAGGCGCTGTTTTTTGCTGTTTTTCCGGACGTGCTGCTGTTCTTTCGGTGGCTGATCCAGATAGGGATTTGCTCAGCAAACTACTGCGGATACGGAAGCAAAGACCGAGGTCCGGATCACCCCAACGTTCTGGCTGGAGGTCCCAAGAAGGAGGGGGACGGAGCCTGCGTGGACTGGACCCTATAAATTGGTGGAACGCATCTCACATGCCGTCCGGCTGGCCGGCAAAGGAGATATGTGGTATCATCTGTCCCAGTGCGCCCCAGTGGAGGGTTCCTGCAAGGAACCAGATCCACCTTCGACAGCGTCCTCTCCCCCAGTTCAAACAGAGGCAGAATAATCCTCTTCCCCCTAGGTGGCCAGGTAGTCCACCCTGAGCCACTGAAGACAACGACCACGCAGCAGATATTTCCTAGTTCTCCCCGGACGGCGCAGAGCTGCGAAGCGGGTGAGAATTGTGCTCACCCTCCACCAGTGGGCGTAGCCCCCAACGGCTGAACAATCACGAGCAATTTTTGTCTTGAACTGTTATTATTGATAGCATTCTGGTTGCCTAAGGCAAAGTGACCGTGTGAGACTTTTCCTGCAAAATAATATCTAGTCGCAGGTTTTTCACTCACACAATATTTGGACTGGAGTATTGAGGAAAAACCTCATCTTCACTGGAAATTATTGCTGTGATTGTATTTTCTTACTTATGTTTGATTGATCGGGATTGACATAATCATATGATAAAACAGGAGGGAAATGTTTGGGTTTACAGAATATCTTCATCGAATGATTATGTTGGAATGTAACCTGTAATAATTTACCTAGCTTGTACTGTCTTAACAAAAGTAGTAGAACAAAGTGTTAGGGTGGTGCTCACTCTAACTTATTTTGCAAGAACCACACAGGAGTCAAGCAAGTCATTTTAGACACCTGCAGGCGGAGAGTTCACTGGTCGCTGTGCTTACAGCGATGGTCGAATGAAGTCTGACTCAGGCCTCATCAGGTGCTTATTTATTGAGAGAAACAGAGTGGGGTTGAAAGTGGGGGTGTGGGAACACACAGGTTGGGTGAGGCCGGTCCCCTGCTGATCAAAGCATAGCAGGGGGCCTTTTACGACTTTCTGTAAACAAAGCAACTTTGATTGCTTCCTCTGCGTCTAGTCAATCAGTTGAAAAGATCTTAGCACTTTGGTCAACTACTTTTGTCTAGACAGGACAAGCTAGTTAAATTATTACAGGTTATATTCCAACATAATCGTACGATGAAGATGTTCTGCAAACCCTAACACAAAGTGCTAGGATCTTTTCAACTGATTTGACTAGCTGCAGAGGAAGCAATCAAAGTTGCCTTGTTTACACAACGTCGTAAAAGGCCCCCTGCTATGCTTTAATCAGCAGGCCAGGGGCTTCACCCCATCCTGTCCACCCACACTCCCACTCTCAACCTCACTTTGTTTCTCTCAATAAAAATGCTCCTGCATGACGCCAGAGTCAGATCTCCTTCGACCATCACTGTAACCACAGCGAAAAATTGGACTCTCCACCTGCAGGTGTCTAAAATGACTTACTTGTCTCCTGTGTCGTTCTTGCAAAATAAGTTAGTGAGCACCACCCTAACAGATGTTTACTGTCATCTTAATTTGTAGACATCACAGCCACACCGTAGAACTGGTGAGAACACATAGATATACTTAGATTTACAAAACATACAGATCAAATACAAAATGAAAAGGAAAACATACATACCACTTTGGCATGCCAGTGAACAACTGGGTGCTTTACTGTTTTAACTTAGTAGCTTCGCGATAACGCATCCGAGGCCGGCCGGCCGTTAACTATTGCGTTGTTGGATCGCGTCACCTTCCCGCTTCTTTCCCGGAAACAGGAAGTGCCATCGAAGTCTAACTTACCCCTGGTTTCTATCGCAACTTAATATCAACAAGACAGTGCTACAATTCAGTGGTAATGTTGGAGGTTTTCAATAAATACAAATTCATAGTTTTAGGGTTCTCAGGTTAGAAGAGGCAATGGGTGATGGGCATGTTTTTGCAAATATATCATTTCACTTCATTTATTTTTTGTTGCTGCCATCACCACTAGATGGCGACTCTAAGAAAAAGGAGGTGAACAAAGGCGTGGGGGTAGGGGCAATGAAGGGTCGAAAAAGAAGCAAAGCATGATGATAGTGTTTCTTAATCTAGGTTTTACTTAATTTATAATGCTTATGTTTTGTAGAAGGTACTATTTAAACAGTTCTACGAATCCTGTTTTACCCACTGAGTGTGTATGTGTGCCACACGTTTGTCGCAATTAAGCCCGTGACTGAAGATGGCGGGTGCTGTAAAGACGTCGGCCCAGCAACTTGTACTATTCATACTTACCTGGCAGGGGCGACACCATGATCAAGAAGGTGGTTTACCCAGAGTGTGGCTCAGCTATTGCACTGCGGTTGTGCTGACCCCTGTGAATTCCCCAAATGTGGGAATCTCGACTGCATAATTTCTGGTAGTTAGGGACTGCGTTCGCGCTCTCCTCTGCTCTTTCTGATTAAAACAAAAATTATGCGCAGTCGTACGCACATGGAGTTTAGGTCTGCAATGCTGTGACACACTTAACGCTTTAGAGCATGTTTTTAACTGTACTCTGGAACTGTGCATTTGCTTGCTAAATTGTATTAAACAAATTAGAAAATGCAAAATAATATGTGAATACCACGTTCCCGACTCGTTACATGATATGAACGTATCAAAACCTTTTTGTCGGTTGTAGGTCTGTCTTTTTGAAGAATGTAGCCCGATTGTTGTTCCTCATACATCACAAGAATGGATTTCTAGAAAACAACTTTTACTTCCTAAAGTAAAATGACAGATTTATAATGAAATGTCAAATATCGAACGCCACCATCGCAGTGGAGGTGAATTACACTCCAAACCATGCCAGCAACGTCAAAAGCCTCAATTATTTGCGACACAAGAGAGATATAGAGCATTCCTGAAATTTGAGAAATCATTTGAGAAATTACGATTGTATTTTGTTTCCCGATTTGTGTTGAATGAACTTATGAAATCACACGTTTTCAAATAAAACACAGAGATGGGATCATTTCCCATTCTGTCATACCAAAAGTACACGTACCAAGATATACAACTGTTTTTACCTTCAATACTCAAAATAGACGCTCAATCGATAAGTGACGCTGTTTGAAAGAAAGAGCGCTGTCAGTGCTCGTTCAGGTACCTACAATCCTGTGCGCCAACAATGTTTAAAGTAAAAAAGACATTACTGAACACAAAATACTCGTTCAAACCTTCTATTTAGGTTGAGTCCTTCTAAGTATAGTAAATCTATGAACGTCTATTGTTTGTATTAGAAGGAATGGTTGCTGCAATTTGAGTGTGAGACCGCCTGTGAATTTGGTGAGACCAGCAGGGGTGGCCCGTTTTGACTAAGATTTTCAGATCACTCTTTTCTCTTCAGATCGAATAAATCTTTCGCCTTTTACTAAAGATTTCCGTGGGGAGCAACAATAACAGTCTATCTCAATTTATTTTATGCTCTGTGAAAGAGGAGCATTCTTTCTCTGTGAAAATATCAATATTGCAACGGATAGCAATACTCCGTGCAATGTTCACATAATTCATACCGACATACGTATATGTGAACATGTTCACATGAACAGAGAAATTATGCCGAGTGCAGAAAATCACATTTAAGCCCTCGTTTATCAATGCAGTTTAATTTCTGGTGTTACCCATTTGAACGGGCACATGTCAGTCTATTGTAATTTGGCAAAAAATATTGTTTTTGAATAAAAAACAATAACCACCTCCCTCAATTGCACAAGCACTCCTGCTCCTCACTTCAAGGAACACTGACTTGAGCAGATCCGCCGCGCTGTGCTTTGTTGAAACGTGGTTTGACAGACGCACCCCCCACCACGCCGTGGAGTTAGCTGGGTTTCGGCTAATGCGTGCAGATCGCAGCACGGAGCTCACCGGAAAATCAAAGGGAGGTGGTCTCTGTTAGGGGGGTGCTCACACTAACTTATTTTGCAAGAACCACACTGGTTAGTTGTTTTAGTTCATTCGTCGCTGTGCATACAGCAATGTTCGAATGAGATCTGACTCAGGCCTCATCAGGTGCATATTTATTGAGAGAAACAGAGTGGGGTTGAAAGTGGGGGTGTAGGAAGACAGGATGGGGTGAAACCCCTGGCCTGCTGATTAAAGCATAGCAGGGGATCTTTTACGACGTTGTGTAAACAAAGCAACTTTGATTGCTTCCTCTGCTAGTCAATCAGTTGAAAAGATCTTAGCACTTTGTTCTACTACTTTTGTTAAGACAGGACAAGCTAGGTAAATTATTACAGGTTACATTCCAACATAATCATATGATGAAGATATTCTGTAAACCCTAACATATCCCTCCTGTTTTATCATATGATTATGTCAACCCCGATCAATCAAACATAAGTAAGAAAATACAATGACAGCAATAACTTCCAGTGAAGATGAGGTTTTTCCTCAATACTCCAGTCCAAATTTTGTGCGTAATTGAAAAACCTGCGGCCAGATTAAATGCAGGAAAAGAGTTACACGGTCCCTCTGCCTTAGGAAACCAGAATGTTATCAATAAGAAAAAGAAAAACACAGAAACAGTACATCATTGAGTCCATCACTTGCAAGGCATTTTCGATGGTCAAATCATCAAGTTTCTGTAAAATAATGTTGAGCTAAACAGCATCTACGCAATTCATGTCTCGCAGCACATCATCTCTGAGAAGTTTATGTACTTGTGCTACGGTAGAAGACACAAACCTTGTCACAGCAGACTTCAAACCTGGGATAACACAGCCCACACAATTAAAGATTTTTTTTTCCCCATGTATAATGCGCACCCCAGATTTTAGGAGAATAAATTAGTTAAATTTTGCGCACTATACATGGAAAAAAACGGTAGTTAATAACAGGACATCGGTCAGCAGTGCGAAGGAGATGGATTGAGGAGCACGAGGGGCGGGAGCGGAGGTTGTTGAAGTTGGCAGTACGGGAGGTGGGGGTGACGGGGGGGGGTTGGTAGTCCAAAAAGAGGAGATGGGTGAGCCATCGGGGAAGTGCCGGTCCAGATGTAGCGACGACGGTGAAGGATCCCAGCCTCGTGTGGAAGCAGCAGTGGACCAGGTGGTGATGCCGGTCGACCTCGACTGCACCCACTGGAACGGCAGGCCCCAACGCACCACGGCGGCACACAGCAGAGCCACGGTTGGCGAGCCCGCAGGGAGTGGAGCCCATCGCCCGTGAACGCCGGACGGAAGGCCAGAGAGCCAGGCCAGAGCTGCCTTCGAGTCCACAGCAGGCGGCCACAGGCTCAGAGTCGGAAAGCAGGAGGGTCCGGTGGTGGTTTTGGCCAGTTGGCTGTTGGCTAGATGGCTAACGTAGCTGGTAGTCCGAGGGAGAAGAAACAGATAGGTGAGAGCGGAGCTGCGGGAATGCGAAGTGGACGGAAGACAACACGAGAAAAATAAAAGAAGAGACGGGTGCACTGAAAACGGGAAAACGAAAAACAAGTAACGGACACGGTCCGGGACAGAAGCGGCAGTCAACAAATCTGACGCCAGCGTGCTCTAACCCGGAAGACAACAGACGGTGGCGGAGGAGGAACATGTGTGTTTCTATTTCTTTTCAGAATTTGCCTCACTGATTTTAACATCAACATTCTTTCATGGTCTGCCTGGGTGTCGTGGCTGAAGATCCTAGAGAAAAGACCTAAAACATGCAACTGCATATTGGCCATAATACAGCATTGAGGCCGCTGCAACCCCGGTTTCAATCTGTTAATAGCAGAATAAACTTGTTGCAGAGTTATGTTTTATTCACCCTGAACAGTCTTACGTTGGACCATGACAAATTTACATACACACAAGCTTACAGAAAATGACAACTTTCCGTGGGGCTATTGGCTCGTTCCTTGTTCTGAACGGGCAGCCAAAATGATTCCTAACACTTACTAATCAAGTCCTAACCAATTCCTGTGTGTGTTTGTGGGGTGGCAAAGGAACCGATCAGATGGCCTGAATCCATGCATGGTGGATGACGGCAGTGATCAACACAGTGATACTTGAGAAGTGAAATGAAGTTTATAGGATTTGCAGACAGTGTGCAATCATTATTTAAACAAAAGTAGGCAGGTTCATACATTTGGAAACCCCAACAGAAAAATTACATCAATATTTAGTAGATCCTCCTTTTGAAAAAATAACGTCTAAACCAGTGGTTCTTAACCTGGGTTCGGTCAAACTAGGGGTTCGGTGAGTCAGTCTCAGGGGTTCAGCAGAGCCTCCACTGCGGAGGTCCAAACACACGTGATTTATAAATTCGTGATAAGACATATCTGAACTGGTCTCGCAAAGGCAACAGCAGAAGTCACACCGATTTGCTGGTATGTCATTTGTCGTTGTGGTTTTGTTGTACCATGATTTTCTTAAAAAATAAATAATTAAATAAATAAAAAATAAAAAAATAAAAAAATTGTACCCATGTATAATGCGCACCCCAGATTTTAGGACAAAAAATTAGTTAAATTTCGCCCATTATACACGGGAAAAAACGGTATTTTATTAAGTAGGTACATTGAGCAACCTAGCTTCCTCTTGACTGAATTCACTTTAGTCCAAATGTCCTATTCTAAAATTTATATACGTAACTCGACCTCTACTTCTTAAGCCTGACGAGCCAAAATATCAGATGTCGCTCTTGTTTCCTACCGTTTTAGCCTATTTGTCCTATCCAAATCTGTTCAGTCTCTGATTATGATGCTTTTCTCTGTAGCTTTATGCATTATTTAATTATTATTATTATTACTGTTTTTTTCCGTGTATAGTGCGCAAAATGTAACTAATTTATTGTCCTAAAATCTGGGGTGCGTATTATACATGGGTACAAAAAAAAATGTAAATTTTTTTTTTTTTTTTAAAGAAAGTCATGGTACAACAAAACCAACAACAGGACTGACCGACAAAGTCGTGGAACAAAAAGACAGGGTGACATTACCAAAGACAGGAACAGAATGACAGTAACACATGCAATGATCCAACGGTGAGCGAGGGGCAGACAGGACTTAAATACAAAACACGTTACATCGATTGAGGTGACACAGGAAGAGAGGGGCGACGCGAACAGAAACTATGGCAACCTAGACACATAGCAAAACTGGGGACGAGACATGACAAATCTCCCCCGAAATAAAACTCACCTTTCTTCTTGTTTGTTGTCAATCGCGCATCGCATTCAGCCATCCTGCCCAACACACTTAGTAAAATTCATAATTGACGACACATCGTTTGATGCGATGGTGCAATCCTTGATGGTGTGTTATTGTCAAATATTGTTTGTTTTTTAATCTCCATCGCGGACCGGACGTCATACGGAGGCCGCCATTACAGATGCGCAGAACGGTTGCGCAAGACACGTCAGCTATATAAAGAGCGAGAGTTCAGTTCTCCACCTATTAGTTTCAATTCACAGTTTAATTAGCAGTTTCAATCAGCAAATAAAAAAATGCGTATTACAGGTAATATTTTATTTCACAACACTTTGCCTTGTTCCTTTCGTCTCTGCTGTTCACTTCAAACACGCTCCATACGACCGCAATGCTCTCGTATCAGACGCTCGCTCGATCACCTGCTAGTTTGCTGTCTGTCACAATGTACCCTACACAAATCCGAAACATTTGTTGCGGCTCCGAGTCACGACGAGGGGCAAGTTTTGGTTTCCAAGGGTGTTTTTATTCCTCTTCAACGTCTCTCCCATACAGAGCCGCCTCTTTCCCGTGCGCGCACGGAGCGCGGTGGTGCGTTTAGGGGCAGTCGGAGAAATCAACGCCAACAAAAAAAATGACATCCAGCCTAGTTAAGACCATACCAAAGACTATAAAAATGGGACCCATTGCCTCGCTGCGTGTGTGACGATCTTTGGGACTTAAAAAAAAATAAAAAAAATAAATTAAAAATTTTTTTTTTAAAAATTCATAAAAATTGGGTGCGTATTATACATGGGTACAAGCTTTTTTCCAGCATCAGCATGCCATTTTTAGGGTGCGTACTATACATGGGGGCGCACTATACACGGAAAAAAACGGTATTTTTTTTTAACAAATCTCCTCAGTTCTGTCAAACTCAGTGCACAATGAAGCTCCTGTCCACTTTGACCCAAGCCCCACCAGTTTTAGCCACGCCACAGCAAGGAGTGCGATTTGGCCGTCGGCCACTTCATGTCCATGTGTCTTCTGCTGCAAGTTGGTGTTCTTTTGTTGTTGCTTCAGAGGCAACCCATCCATCACTCTCGAATGAGTCCATTGTTCAAATGAGTCCATTTTCAACATTGTGAGTTCCTCCGCTTCTCACTGTCTTTTCTCGTCCCCGAGGATGTCGTCTTTCCTCCGGAGTGTACTTGCCCCCCTCCAAGCACAACAGTCTTTCTTTGTCTTCGCCAAAGGTCAAAGGTGCCTCAAAGCCAGGCACCGTTTTGTAGACGTCCACGGCTGCAGGCAGAGTCTCAGGATCGAGTTTCAGGGATCCTGGCACTGAGAGTGACAGACTGGGGCATCAAACTTGTAACCAAATGTAGCTGCTGCCATCAATTCGCTAGTAACGTTTGTTTACCAAACTTCAAATTCTCCTAGTAACAGCAATCTCGTCTTTATATTGTAAGTCCTGTAACTCATCCTATTTTCGAGCTACGTTTCGTCTATAGTTCCAATTTAACGGGACAGTACATTGTGTCTTCAGTAACAAAATTAACTCAGAGGTCTGCGTTCCACATCTAGCCCTGATCTACGTCTTGATCCCTCAAACCTTATTACCTGTGGCATGCTTGCTCAAAAGTTTTACTTAGAATATGGTGCTGTGAATTTCCAATCTCCCTGACCAAATTGGATCCCTCCTATTAGCCTGCAATTGTTCAAATCAAAAATGTTATTTTCTTTTAATTGTCTTTCTTTTGAACCTCTAAATCTCTCATTTTGCAAACCTATCTACACCAGGAAGGGTCTTAAAGAAAGGACCAACAGATCACTCCCAATATCTCCTCATTATTTATGAGTTAGCCTCCCTTTCCTCACTCGGGTGCATATCTTGTCAGTTGTTAATGGAAACCAGATGTCTCGTGCCAATGAGATCATGGACCAAGGCCCAAACAATCCCGCACGAACCTGACCCGAAACATGACCCGGTCACACTTAGGCTTACTAGTGAGATATACATTGCATAACACCAGAATAGAGATTTACCACACTATGACACCAAATGTATTAGAAAATCCATATGTCGTAAAGTGTTGTATTATCTTCCACTATCTCTTATACTCACTCCCTCCTTCTGAGGCTTGGCAGCGCCCATGCCACACCTTGACAAGCTGTTTGGGAGAATGTGTTCTTTACTACATATGATTCCATCATTTAATTTGACTTTCTTTCCAAAACGCTTCTCAATTTCCCAGTTCACACATCTTCTGCACGTGTTACTGGTTCTCCTGTTTTTTCTCTAGTTAATCATTAATCCAAAAGCTACGTTTTTCATTTTAGCATTTAACTTACTCAAAATCACTCTTTCAGCAAAGTCGCTCTACTAAGTTTCCATAGTAGTCGCCAACAACTTCAACCATTCAACCTGTATTTTCTTTTCATTCAGGGAATCATTCATCAATGCTCATTTACATCTCATAGACAGTTTCCAAAAAGGAGTCTTTCCATCACATTGGTCCCAATTTATCCAAGCTCACCACACAACATTCATATACAACTCAACTCAAGGTTCCTGGTAGAACAATCCACCAATCCAAAAAAAACTCAACTCATAAAAACTACTGGCAAATTAATCTGAATTTTTCTTTGTTTTTAAATTTAACGAACTCAATTTCTCAGATTTAGCGCGCATATAGCAGTTTGTATAATTTTATGACACCATCAATCAATTATTCCTATCAAATGTAGCATTGCAATGTCTTAAATTCACAATTTTGCTTCTTCCAATTCCTGAAAGCATGTTCTGTCGTTTTTTTTCAAATTTCTCATAAGGGCACGACACTTAACATGCACTAGTGTGGATCAATTTCTGCTCGCAAACACATTTCTCTCTTTTCCTCTCATTTTTATCGTTTCAAATCGTTTCTGTTCTGCGGTGCAAATTGAATAGACCACAGTCTAGCAAATTTCTTCACACTAAAAGTTTAGCCAATCTTCATCGGCCGGCCGGGGAGGTGGTTAGGTGGCACCCATGCTGACAGCGGCTATCTGGATTCTCGTGGGCCAATTCAGGATGGGGGAACTGCAGCTCAACCTCCTCGAAGACACTGCCAGGACAATTGAAGGCTCCTTCGGCAGCCCTCTGGTCTGACATGGACATCCACTTTTTAGTTCATTGATTTTCATGTTGTATCATTTGTGCCCTCTCTGCATCCATTTCAACCTGGTGATCCTGAAAGGGGGATCCTTCCATCTGTGGTCCCTTCTCAAGGTTTCTCATTTTCCCCCGGTAGGGGTTTTTAAGTTTTTCCTTGCCCTTTTGGGAGCATAAGATCAGGGGATGCTTTGAGAATAATTGTCAATTTCTGTCTATGTGAAGCCCTTTGAGACTGCTTGTGATTTAGGGCTATACAAATAAACTTGACTTGACTTGACTTCATCATTTTAACACACATGCACAACTCTCGTGCGCGAAAGGTAGATCCCAGCACCAATGATTCATCACAGGCTGGCCAATTCCTGTGGTCGATCATGAGCTGGTCCCTCCCACGCACACGAGGACAGTACATTCTAATTTTTTATTTATCTTCTAGAAGCAAGTTGCATTTATTTACCGCTTGATTTGCAAATTTTAACTTTAGTGTACACACACAATTTGATCTCTGGTCATTTGTCATTGGGCATACAAACAGCATTGTCATACTTCTTGTATAGACAGGAGCTCTAATAATCCAAAGAATGTTCCAATAATCTGACAATGACATGTTTTGCTGTCATATAGGCATCTATTCTTTCTTTCTCTGTATTAGCATGAGGGGTCAAAGGAGAGGAAGCTTGTCATGCTGTAAATGTGACTTTTCCTCTGTCTCTTCCTCTGCCCCTTGACTGGCACCGCTTTTTTTTCCTTTTTTTCCAAAACACTCTCTTGACCAGTGTCCACGTTTCCCACAGTTCCAACAGTTGTCAGAATCTGATGGGGGTTTTGAATTATATGGTGGCCTTCGGCCTTGTTGGTCTCTAACTCTTCCTCTCCCCTTTGGGAACTTTGGAAGAAGATCGTTGTATCTTCATTTAGATCATTATCATCATCTAGATCAGTGGTTCCCAAAGTGGGCTGTACCGCCCCCCTGTTGGCGGTGGAAAGATCTGGGGGGGCGGTGAGGAAGAAAGGGGCGGTAGGGGGGCGGCAGTCCGAAGTCGAAGTCAGAAGTTTGAACGTTAGTTTGACGATTTGTACACAACACGTGCAGCAGGACGAGTCAGTGGACGACGCATCAGGGTCCGGTTACCACACGCCGCTCAAAAGGTCATATCAAGATTTTTGGTTACAAAAAAAAATCTCTGACTGCTATCAAGTGCTGTGGTGCTGTGGAACAAGGTCAAGATGTACTTTATTGCCTTCCCAACATCATATTTAGTAGAACAGGGCTTCAGTGCAGTCGCCTTGCTTCTTTCCAAGCAAAGAAACCGACTGAAAATTACTGACCGCGTGGATCTACGACTTCTTCTTAGTGAGTTCCAGCCTGATGTTGAGAAGCTTATGTCCCTGCACCAAGCACATCCATCCCATTAATATTAAGTGTGAGACAGTGAAGGTTACTGGTGGAATGTTTATTTACCATTCTATGTTGCTGAAACAGTTATAACTGCTAAAAAATAAATTGGTTTACTAAATTGGGTTTTATTTGTGAAATACACAGTTGTGTTTAACCTTTCTCTTTTCTCTTGTCTTCCGGCCTGACAAACATAGTCGCAGCACTTTTCAACTTTCTGTCTTTTGGATTTATTCTCTTCTCTCTTGTGAAGCTTTCAACCACAGTCTAGCACAATTCAACTCTCTCTCTTGTCTTTTTCCATTTCAGCATGTATTACATACAATCAAGAAATCTACTCGCCATGAACTCATCTCCTTCAAGAGCTAGAGATTTATCGTTCCTTTTTCGCATCTTAATTTCAGTTTTTCCAGTGGGTTTTTTTTTTCAATCTCTTTTTTTTTCTTTGAGGATTCTCAATGCAGGTTTAAATTGACCTTACAACAAATTACTAGCCTGACACATTTCAGGTTATCGCTTCTCTGCCTTTTGGCTAAGATCAAGTGTAGTATCTGTTCTTATCAGTGTAATATCTGATACGTCCCCCATCTGGGGACCACATATTAAATTGCTTTTTGGAATAGGGAGTTGGAAAAGGGGCTTGCCCTGTTCACTCCACGGATCGACCTGATATAGCAGTATCTCCAGGCACGGTGCACCCCCTCTCCTGGTCAAATCAACAGTTCAATATGTAAGAAAACCATTTCAATCCTTTCGTTTCATTCTTACAGGGTTAAGCAGTCAATTAAGACTTGATGGGGTCTGATCTAGGACGTTTCGGCTTGAGAGGCAGCAAGAATTTACGTAACCGTTCTAAAATATAATTGTGTTTCTTTGCTTGATATTTTCCTATCATTGTTTCAATAATAGTTATTACAATTCTTATTCTCAAATTTTCAAGAAAATGTCGTTTTCAAAACTCCATACAAATTCATAGTTTTAGGGTTCTCAGGTTAAAAGAGGCAATGCGTGATGGGCATGTTTTTGCAGATGTATTATCAGTACCTCAGTACCTACCTCTGCAACTGGCTACTAGACTTCCTCTGTCAGAGGCCACAGGTAGTACGTGTTGGCGACAAAATCTCCGCCAGCATCACGCTGAGCACGGGGGCCCCCCAAGACTGTGTGCTCAGTCCGCTGCTCTTCACCCTCCTGACGCATGACTGCACTGCCACCTACAGCGACAACCGTATAGTGAAGTTTGCTGACAACACGACTCTGGTGGGTCTCATCACCAAGGGAGACGAGACTCAATACAGGCTGGAGGTTGACCTTCTGACCACGTGGTGCAGGGACAACAACCTCCTGCTGAACGTCGACAAGACCAAGGAGATTGTTGTGGACTTCCGAAAGGGTCACACCCAACACCTGCCGCTGACCATCGACGGTGCTGTGGTGGAGAGAGTGAGCAGCGACAAGTTCCTGGGGGTGCACATCAGTGAGGATCTCTCCTGGTCCACCAACACCGCATCACTGGCAAAGAAAGCCCAGCGCCGCCTGTACTTCCTGCGGAAACTCAGGCGAGCGAGCGCCCCTCCGGCCGTCATGACTACATTTTACCGCGGCACCATTGAGAGCGTCCTCTCCAGCTGTATTGCTGTTTGGGGTGGCGGCTGCACTGACTACAACTTGAAGGCCCTGCAGCGCATAGTGAACACGGCTGGTAAGATTATTGGTGCTTCGCTCCCCTCCTTGAAGGACATTTACACCTCCCATCTCACCCACAAGGCGACCACGATTGTGAGTGATGTGAGTCACCCCGCTCACTCTTTGTTCGAGCTTCTGCCCTCTGGGAAGAGGTACAGAAGCCTGCGCTCCCGCACCACCAGACTCTCAAACAGCTTCATACTCCAGGCTGTCAGGATCCTGAACTCGCTTCCCCGTTCTGCGTAGCGTCCTGTACTTTTACTGTCTGTATGCACACTGGCTTTTATTCGTTGTGTTATCTATTTATTTATTATTTATTGTTACTCTTATTATTTATTGTTTGTGCCGCCTTGTTTTATATATTGCGTCGTTTACTTGTATGTCTATCGTGTAATATGTCTTGTCACCGTGGGATAGGGAAAACGTAATTTCGATCTCTTTGTGTTTCTCGGCATGTGAAGATGTTGACAATAAAGCAGACTTTGACTTTGACTTTGACTTTGATTTCACTTTATTTGGGGGGTTTCTGCCATCACCACTAGATGGTGACTCTCAGAAAAAGGAGGTGAACAAAGGCACGGGTGTAGGGGCAATTAAGGGTAGAAAAAGAAGCAAAGAATGATGGTAGTGTTTTTTAATCTATTTTTTACTTTCCGTTTTTTTCCATGTATAGTGCGCAAAATTTAACTAATTTATTGTCCTAAAATCTGGGGTGCGCATTATAAATTTTTGTTTTGACACGTCAGCTATATAAAGAGCGAGAGTTCAGTTCTCTACCTAAATGCGTATTACAGGTAATATTTTATTTCACACCACTTTGCCTTGTTCCTTTCTTCTCTGCTGTTCACTTCAAACACGCTCCATACAAACACAATGCTCTCGTATCAGACGCTTGCTCGATCACCTGCTCGTTTGCTGTCACAATGTACCCTACACAAATCCGAAACATCCATTGTAGCCTGGTCATCCTGGAAGAGGGACCTTCCCATCTGTGGTCTCTTCTCAAGGTTTCTCATTTCCCCTAGCTGGAGTTTTGAGTTTTTCCTTGCCCTTTTGGGAGTTTAAGATCAGGGGATGTTTGAGAATATTTGCCATTTTTCACATGTCCTGAGTGTTGTTAGTCACCTAAATGATGAACAGAGGGTGTGATTTACCGGTCAAATTCCTTGTTTGGCACGCTCAAACATGGCGAATAAAAAACTCTTGAATCTATCTTGAATCTTTAACTTAGTATATTCAAACGTCAAATATCGAACGCCACCATCGCAGTGGAGGTGAATTACACTCCAAACCATGCCAGCAACTTCAAAAGCCTCAATTATTTGTGGTACAAGAGAGATATAGAGCATTTCGGAAGTTTGAGAAATCATTTGAGAAATTATGATCGTATTTTGTTTCCCGATTTGTGTTGATTAAAGTTATGAAATTACACATTTTTAAATAAAACACAGAGATGGGATAATTTCCCGTTCTCTCATACCAAAAGTACACGTACCAAGACACGCAACTGTTTTTACCTCCAATACTCAAAATAGACGCCCAATCGATAGGTGACGCTGTTTGAAAGAACAAGCGCCGTCAGTGTTCGATCAGGTACCTACAATCCTGTGCGCCAACAATGTTTAAAGTAAAATCCATTAATGAACACAAAATACTCGTTTAAACCTTCTATTTAGGTTGAGTCTATGTAAGTATAGTACATTTATCAACGTCTATTGTTTGTATTAGTCAAAGTCAAAGTCAGCTTTATTGTCAATCTCTTCACACACAAAGAAACCAAAATTACGTTTTCTCTATCCCACGGTGACGAGACATATTACACGATAGACATACAAGTAAGCGACACAATATTAAAACAAGAAGGCACAAACAATAAATAATGAGAGTGATGAATAAATAATAAATAAACAGATAACACAATAAATAAGAGGAGCAACACAGGCAAGGTCATGCCTGTTGCCCATCAATCTTCCCCCACCCCCCTTTTCTTGTCTTCCGGGTTAGAGCAACGCTGGCGTCTGGACTGTTGACTGCCGCTTCTACCCCGAACCGTGTCCGCTATTTGTTTGTCCCCCGTCTGTTTTGTGTTTCCCGTTTTAAGTGTGCCCGTTTTTTTCTTTTATTTTTTCGCCTTTTCTCCTGCCCACCGCGTATCTCTGGAGCTCTGCTCGCACCTCTCCGATCCCGCTCCCTCTGACTACGAGCTACGCTAGCCAGCTAGCCAACCCACCACCGGACCCTCCTACCTCCCGGCTCTGAGCCTGTAGCTGCTTGCTCTTGGCTCGGCAAACGGCTCCAACCCAACTTGCTGGCCACTTGGCCGGCGTCCTCGGGGGGAGCACCCGCTCGGTGCGAGCTCGCCGGTCGTGGCTCGGCTGTGTGCCGCCATGACGCACCGGGGCGTGCCGTTTGCACGGGTACAGTCGGGATTGACCAACACCACCACCCACTCCATTAACATCACGACTCGGTCCACTGCTGCTTCCACGGATTTCACTGCCTACCAACTTCTAGTTAACCAGCTACTAGCCATTTCTACCATTTTATCTGGATTATTCCCTTCTGCTGTCACGTCTCATCTCCTGCATGAACTATCACTTCTGCTACTCCGGGCTTCCATTCCACTAACTTCTCGTCCATTTGTCTACACTGCTGCTGATCTTCATCATTTCAACAATAATCACCGTCTCCCTGCTGCTGCTGCTTCAGCTGCCAGCAAGGCTGGGATCCTCCGCCGTCGCCGCTACATCCACCCTAGCTCCGGACTATCTTTTAAACGACATTTCCCTGATGAATCACCCATCCCCTCTTTCTGGACTAACTCTCGCCCCCCCGTCACCCCCACCTTCCGTACTGTGAACTTCAACAATCTCCGTTCCCCCACCCCCGCGCCTTCATCCATCACCCTTGCACTGCTGAACTGTCGCTCCCTCTCCAACAAATCACTAGTTATTTTCGAACTAATATTGGACAATAATTTGGATCTGCTCCTTCTCTGTGAAACATGGCAACAGCCCCTGGACTATTTTTCTCTCAACCAAGCCACTCCGTCTAACTACAGCTACATCGCCAAACCCCGCCTCTCTGGGCGAGGAGGTGGTATTGCTGTCTTCCATAAGCGGTCCCTATCAATCACTGAATTGGACCTCAACGTCCCATCTATTTCATCCTTTGAATATATCGCTTTTTCCCTCCCCAACTCTACTACTGCTGTTCTTATCTACCGCCCCCCCCAAGTCACATCCGTCTTTTCTCTCTAAACTCTCTGAACTTCTCACCATCGTATCCTCAGTCTCCTATTGCCTCCTACTAATCGGTGACTTCAATATCCACATCGACCAGCCAACTGCTCCACTGACGTCTGACTTCATCTCCGTTCTGGACTGCTTTCATCTCACCCAGCACATCAACTTCCCCACCCACACCAAAGGCCACACCCTGGATATAGTATGCTCCTCCTTTCCACTCACATCAAACCCCCGTCCTCTCACCTTTCCACTGTCAGATCATCTCTGCATCCTCTTCTCCGCCCCTCTACCCTCGCCTCATAAATTCACAAAGCGCACCATCTCCTACCGCAACATCAAGACTGTAAACCCAATCACGCTTTGCCAGCTCTTATCCTCTGCTCTTCCCTCCGACCCCACTTCTTCCACCCCTGATGACCTTGCCACCACGCTCAACAACATCCTTTCTGACTCCCTTGATTCCCTAGCCCCTGGAAAACTTCCTCCGTTACATTCACTAACTTTGCCCCTTGGTACACACCGGAACTCCGCACCATGAAACAAACTGGCCGTCAACTCGAACGCCTCTACAAAAGAACCCGCCTCACCGTCCATGCCGAAACCTTTAAACAACACATCTCCTCCTATTGTGATGCTCTTCTTGCTGCCAAATCTGCTTACTTCTCATCTCTCATTAATAACACCAACCGAAACCCCCGCATACTGTTCTCCACCATCAACAAATTGCTCCAGCCACCGGTCACTAAGCCACCCTCCTCACCCGCCCTCTGTAACTCCTTCCTTGTCAACTTTAACAACAAAATCGCCCAAATCAACAGTTCTCTGACCGACACCATCAATAACTCCTCCTCCCCTGCCCTCCTGCCCCCCCTTCCTGACCGCCCGCCCTTTCCCTCTCTCACTGCCTTCTCCCTTGTTGACTCCTCCACTATCCTAGACATCATTACCTCATCCAAGACAACCACCTGCTCTCTTGACCCTCTTCCAACGACCTTATCTAAGGCCTGCCTCCCTGTCCTCCTCCCCTACCTCACCACCCTTTTTAATCAGTCTTTATCCCTTGGCCACTTTCTTACTGTCTATAAACTTGCAGCCATCACCCCCATCCTCAAAAAGCCCACCTTGGACCCACTCAACCTCTCCAACTACCGTCCCATCTCCAACCTTTCATTCCTTTCCAAAACCCTTGAACGCATTGTCTCCGCCCAACTCCACACTCCAGTCCGGATTCCGCCCACTTCACAGCACTGAAACAGCTCTAGTTAAAGTCACCAACGATCTCCTCATTTCTGCAGACTCTGGTGCCCTCAACATCCTACTACTACTTGACCTTAGCGCAGCCTTTGACACTGTGAACCATTCCATTCTCCTCCAAAGGCTGCGCCAACTAGGTGTTGAGGGCACTGCACTCGACTGGCTCACCTCCTACCTCACCAACAGAAACCAGTTCATCTCTCTCTCCGGTCAC
The DNA here is from genome assembly GCF_033458585.1 of Syngnathus typhle. Lineage (NCBI taxonomy): Eukaryota > Metazoa > Chordata > Actinopteri > Syngnathiformes > Syngnathidae > Syngnathus > Syngnathus typhle. The sequence goes on from NC_083754.1 coordinate 11,254,712, forward strand.
ACATCCATCCTCTCCCCAGTTACACAAGGGGTCCCCCAAGGCTAAGTTCTTGGCCCCATCCTATTCATCTGTTACCTCTTTCCCCTTGGTACTGTCATCCGCAAACTCAATCTGGACTCCCACTGCTACGCTGATGACACCCAGATCTATATACGTACGACACCAACCCGTAACCCTTCCCTCACCCATTTTGAAACCTGCATCTCTACAATAAAAGCATGGCTGACCCACAACTTTCTCAAACTCAACAGTGACAAAACAGAGCTCCTCCTCATAGGCACTAAATCCTCCCTTAATAAAACTGGATCCATCACACTCACCATTGACTCCTCAAACATCACTCCTTCCCCTCTGGCACGCAATCTTGGCGTTATTTTTGACCCCACACTGTCCTTTCAACCTCATGTTAGCTCAGTTGTCAAGACCTCCTACTTCCACCTCCGACGCATCGCTAAAATCCGGCACTGCCCTGCGGCTGAATCTCTCATCCAAGCCTTCATCTCATCCCGGCTTGACTACTGCAACTCCCTTCTCACTGGAATCACTGCTCACTCACTCCATAGACTTCAACTAGTCCAAAACTCTGCTGCCCGCCTCCTTACCCACACCCGGTCCCGTGAACACATCACTCCTGTTCTCCACTCTCTTCACTGGCTCCCCATGAAGGAGCGTATCATCTTCAAGATACTCCTCCTCACCTTCAAAGCCCTTCACCACCTGGCTCCCACTTACCTTACCGACCTCCTTGTCCCCTACTGCCCCAACCGTCCCCTCCGATCCTCCAATACTTCACGTCTGACAGTCCCAAAATCCAAACTCAAATCCTTCGGTGACAGAGCCTTCTCCTGCACATCACCCCGACTCTGGAACTCTCTCCCCCAGTCTGTCTGTGACTCACCCACACTCCCCATATTTAAGTCTCGTCTAAAAACTTACCTCTTCTCCCAAGCTTATGACCTCCCCTACCCATAACTGGTTTCCTCTTCTTAAGTTTATCCGATTGTCTCCTCCCCGTCACCCCCCCCCCCCCCCCCCCGTCACCCCATGTATGTCTTTCCCTTGTTCCCTGTAAGCGTCTTTGGGTTCTTGAAAAGCGCTATACAAATTTAATGAATTATTATTATTATTATTATCCGGGATCTCGTTCTATCGGTCACGACCCATAGGTGAGGGTAGGAGCGTAAATCGACCGGTAAATTGAGAGCTTTGCCTTTTGGCTCAGCTCTCTCTTCACCACGACGGACCGGTACAGAGTCCGCATTACTGCCAACGCTGCACCGATCCGCCTGTCGATCTCACGCTCCATCCTGCCCTCACTTGTGAACAAGACCCCAAGATACTTGAACCCCTCCACTTGGGGCAGGATCTCATCCCCGGTCCGGAGGGGGCATCCCATCCTTTTCCGACCGAGGACCATGGCCTCGGATTTGGAGGTGCTGAACCTCATCCCGAGCGCTTCACACTTGGCTGCAAACCGCCCCAGTGAGAGCTGGAGATCATGGCTTAAAGAAGCCAACAGCACCACGTTGTCTGCAAAAAGCAGAGACGCAATGCTGAGGTCCCCAAACCGGACGCCCTCAACGCCTCGGCCGCGCTTAGAAATTCTCTCCATAAAAGTTATGAACAGCATCAGTGACAAAGGGCAGCCTTGGCGGAGTCCAACCCTCGCTGGGAACGAATCTGACTTACTGCCGGAAATGCGGACCAAACTCTGGCATCGGTGATACAGGGACAAAACCGCCCTTATCAGTTGGCTCAGCACCCCGTACTCCCGAAGAACCCTCCACAGAACTTCCCGAGGGACACGTTCGAACCCTAACCCAACATCTTACATTTAGATCAGACCCTATCAAGTCATAATTAATCCTGCAAGAACGCAGCAAACTGATTGAAATGGTTTTCTAACATGTGAACTATTGATTTGGCCAGTAGAGGGGGTGCACCGTTCCTGGAGGTACTGCAATACCAGGTCGATGCGTGGAGTGGACAGGGAAAGTCCCTATTCCATCACCCTATTCCAAAAATCTATTTAATATGTGATCCCCGGATAGGGGACGGATCAGATATTAAACCGATAGGAACAAGAACAGGAGGGGAGGGGGGGTTCTGTCTGTGCCTCCTTACCAGCAAGTTTCTGGAAGTCCAGATGGTGTCTTTGATGGCAGCAAGGGTGACCCACTGCTTTGTAAAGTCTTCTTGCTTGATTTTCAACGGGCTCACCCCATAGAGTACAAGGTCTGCATTCAGCGCTTCCCTTGCCTGGAATTGCAGGTCGCCCACAGGTCTACGGCAGCCCTGCACTACCAGAGCAGGTGCCACACCGACTCCTGAGCGCCACAGCCAGGTTGGGGGCACGTTGAGAGCGCTGACATGCCCCGGGAGTGCATAACAAACCTGACTGGGATGACATCATGGCCACCATCCATAACAGGTCCCGAAGTAGATGTGAGCAGTTCCGGGGAGACAGAGTTGTGATACCAGATGCTCTCAGGGTGGACATGGCACACAGAATTCACTCCTCACACCTGGGTGTGGAGGGATGTTTGAGGAGAGAGTGTCTGTATTGGCTGGGGATGAACGAGGAGATCAAGACCGTCATCTCCAAATGCGACATCTGCAGGTCGGTGGACACAAAATAACAGAAAGAGACACTACATCCACATGACATGGCCAGCAGACCCTGGGCCAAGGTAGGAGCAGATCTGTTCTCTTTCCACAACAAAGACTATCTAATAACAGTGGATTATTATTTAAATTTCTGGGAGGTAGATTACTTACCTGACACCAAGAGCAATACTATTATTAGAAAACTGAAGGCTCACTTTGCGAGACAGGGAATACCTGACACTGTTGTTTCAAATAACGGACCTTCAGCCAGAAGTGGGGCTTTGAACATAGGACATTGTCGCCGGGTTACCCACAGAGCAATGGGAAGGCAGAATCAGCAGTAAAGACCGCCAAGCAACTGATGCTGAAGGCTGCAGCAGCTAGACAGGATCCTTATTTAGCCATGCTGGATCATCGAAACACACCAAGCCAGGGTCTCAATACAAGCCCAGCACAGACACTGCTGAGCAGGAGGACCAGGACTCTGCTTCTCAAAGGACACGCTGCTGGAACCTGAGGTAACACATAACGACCAGGGACTGAAAAACAACAGAGAGAGACAAGAAAAATACTACAACCGCATGGCGAAGGACATGGACACTCTTACAAATGGTGACAGTGTAAGAGTACAGCCCTGTGACACACACAGGGACTGGAGACCGGGGAAGGTGGTTCAGCAAGTGAGCCACAGATCGTATGAGGTAGATTTGGACTCAGGCGGGGTCCTGAAAAGGAATCGTCGCCACCTCAGACGCAGTCGCACAGGATGTTCTCCAACACAAGAGGCACCCACACAATTACCCACAGAGGGGGCCCCAGCAAGGGAACAAGGGTCACACACCAGATCGGGTCGGCAAGCTATCAGACCCCACTACCTGAAAGACTATACAGTATGAGAAAAAAAAGAAAAAAAGTGTTTTATACGTTGGAAATGTGGTTACACTCCTGAAATATAATGTGTTTTGAACTGTGAGCCTAGTATTGCTTGTGTTTCTATAGATGTGTTCTTTTAGGCTTGTTGTTCCACTTAATGCCCTACGTTCAAAGGGGAAACCTTAACTTGAAAAAGGAAAAAGAAAGATGTAACAATAGGATTGTTTATTTGTGAGCATTGTGTTCCATGGGGACCACTTTAAGTGAGACACGGTCCTTTGGAAAAGTGTGACCGGACGGTTACCTGTAGCGTGTTGACAGAGCAATAAAGAAAGATGTTTAAGTAAGCAAGAACAACTGCTTTAAACTTCCATTATGTACAGTCGGGAACAGAACACAATGTAACAGGTACATCACAGCCTCTGTTCAACATTTAGGTGACTAACAACACTCGGGACATGTGAAAAATGACAAATATTTTCCCAGGAGGGCAAGGAAAAACTCAAAACTCCAACTAGGGGAAATGACAAACCTTGAGAAGAGACCACAGATGAGAGGGTCACTCTTCCAGGATGACCAGGCTGCAATGGATGCATGGAGGACATATAGTGCAAATAGTGTAGTTTAACGAAAAACTAAAGAAAAAATGCCAAGTTTTCTCTGTTGCAGATCTTTTCGTCTGTTTATCACTAAAACAATGTTAAACTGACACAGGGTAACAAGAGGAACCAGGTGACAGACATTACGATAACGAAAGGGGTGTGGCCGAGGGAAGTGCAGGCAGCACGTGCTCTGGCACGGGCGTGACAGTACCCCCCCTACAAGGGACGGCTCCCGACGTCCCCCAAAGAAAACAAACCCCCACGTGGCAAGCGGGGGGGCTGCGCACCAGTCCAAACGACCCCACTGGTCTGTGGCAAAGTCCGAACCAGCAGCAGCAAAGTCTTACCCACACATAGCGGCAACTCGGGGAAACAGAACCGCATTCGGCGACAACTCGGGGAAACAGAACCGCATTCGGCGGCAACTCGGGGAAACAGAACCGCATTCGGCGGCCTTCGGGGAGTCCATGCCGCAATCGGCGGCATTCGGGGAGGTGAAGTTGTGCGCAGCGGCCGGAGTCGAGAATGTTGCCTTCCTAGACGTGGGGTCAGGTGATGATCGCAGGTTCGGGCGCTGCTGGCACAAGGATCAACGGCGGCCGTGGGTCCAGCGTTGCGGGGTTGGGAACCGATGGCGGCCACGAGTCCGATGGCGTCTCAGATGAGGCGTGGCTTGGTTGCGGCTTGGCTCGGCTTTGGTTGCGGCTTGGCTCGGCTTTGGTTGCGGCTTGGCTCGGCTTTGGATGCGGCTTGGCTCGGCTTTGGTTGCGGCTCGGCTCGGCTTTGGTTGCGGCTCGGCTTTGGCTTCGCTCGGCTTTGGCTTCGCTCGGCTTTGGCTTCGCTCGGCTTTGGCTTCGCTCGGCTTTGGCTTCGCTCGGCTTTGGCTTCGCTCGGCTTTGGCTTCGCTCGGCTTTGGCTTCGCTCGGCTTTGGCTTCGCTCGGCTTTGGCTTCGCTCGGCTTTGGCTTCGCTCGGCTTTGGCTTCGCTCGGCTTTGGCTTCGCTCGGCTTTGGCTTTGGCTTGGGCTGTGGCTTGGGCTGTGGCTTGGGCTGTGGCTTGGGCTGTGGCTTGGGCTGTGGCTTGGGCTGTGGCTTGGGCTGTGGCTTGGCTGTGGCTGTGGCTGTGGCTGTGGCTTGGCTGTGGCTTGGCTGTGGCCCGGCTTGGCTTGGCTTGGCTTGGCTTGGCTTGGCTTGGCTTGGCTTGGCTTGGCTTGGCTTGGCTTGGCTTGGCTTGGCTTGGCTTGGCTTGGCTTGGCTTGGCTTGGCTTGGCTTGGCTTGGCTTGGCTTGGCTTGGCTTGGCTTTGGCTTGGCTTTGGCTTGGCTTGGACAACGGAAGCTGGTGGTGGAGGGGGGTCCAAGCGCTGGTCGCTGTGTTGGTCGGTGTCTTCTGTCAGGAATGACGTGAGCCAGGGCGACCAAATGCAGCTTGGACTAGGATTTATTGAAGGGAAAGGGAGTGGGAAGGGAGTCAGGTGGGGAAACGAAGACACAAACGGGATAGAGACTCACGGCCAGCAAACAGACAGAAGTCTTCTTGGACACTTGGATACATGGACACTTGGACAAGGATAAAATTCTGACCGTGAGCCTCCAGACAGACCGTGGAAAACCAAACGACAGGAACACTGGGCGCGGACAGGGACGGATCACAACAGTAGACACCGACAGGGAGAAATACACGGGCAGGGCTTAAATACACAGGGTAACAAGAGGAACCAGGTGACAGACATTACGATAACGAAAGGGGTGTGGCCGAGGGAAGTGCAGGCAGCACGTGCTCTGGCACGGGCGTGACACTGCTTTAACAATTCAGGAATATACGTACGTTTTGTGTGCCAAATCTTCATTACATACAATAGCAGAATCCTGATTAAAGGTACAAAAAGACAGGCAATGACTCGGTGTGGCCACTGAATCTTCATCGTTCCGGTGGCCAAGAAGCCCGCCATTACAGGTTTGAATGACTATAGACCTGTCGCTCTGACATCTGTGGTCATGAAACCTTTCGAGAGGTCAGTGTTGAACCACCTGAAGGATGTCACGGGTCCCCTGCTTGACCCCTTCCACTTTGCCTACCGGGCAAACAGGTTGGTGGATGATGCGGTCAACATGGGACTGCACTACATCCTGCACCACCTGCACACCCCAGGAACGTACGCCAGGATCCTGTTTGTGGACTTCAGCTTGGCGTTCAACATCATCGCTCCTGACATCCTCCAACAGAAGCTCATCCAGCTCGCGGTGCCAGCCTCCACCTGTCAGTGGATCACCAGCTTCCTGACCATTAGTGTGAGGCTAGGGCGCATCACTTCCGACACCCGGACCACCAATACTGGTGCCCCTCAGGGTTGTGTCCTCTCCCCACTGCTCTTCTCTCTCTACACCAACAATATCTCCTCAGGTGACTGTCCTGTGAAGCTCCTGAAGTATGCGGACGACACCCGCTCAAGACCGTAGAAATGACAGTGGACTTCAGGCGAGACCCTTCACCACGTTCACCCATCACTACCCGCAGTAATCCTATTCTCTCCACAGACACCTTCAAGTTCCTGTGAACCACAATGTCTCGGGACCTGAAATGGACCGGCCACATAGACTCTGTCCGGAAGAAGGCCCAGCAGAGGCTGTACTTCCTGAGACAGCTCAAGAAGTTCAACCTGGCGCGAGAGCTACTGAAGACCTTCTACACTGCCGTCATCCAGTCTGTCCTCTGCACCTCCATCACTGTCTGGTTTGGATCGGCCTCCAAACAAGACAAGCACAGACTGCAACGGACAGCCAGGACTGCAGAAAAGATAATTGGAATCAACCTACCATCTATCCAAGACTTGTACCTGTCCAGGACCATGAAACGTGCAAGTAACATCTCTACAGACCCTTCGCACCCAGATTGCAGTCTGTTTGAACTACTCCCCTCGGCGTTATAAAGCTCTGTAAGCCAAAACCAGCAGACGCAGAGACAGCTTCTTCCCCCAGGCTGTTGCTCTGATGAACTCACATCACTCTTAGAGTCTCAGAGTCATTACTGTGCAACAACATCCTGTTCTCCACACCTTTTTTTGAAACGGATGCAGGCATTTTGTGACAGTATTTTGGGTCTTTTTGTAGCTTGCCGTGTCTGGACAAATATCATCGGAGTGAAGCGTAAATTGACTTTAGATTAACCTTACTAAAAAATAACTTTAAACTCCCCACCCCTTACAACACATCACTACAGACACACATCGCCCCCCTCTTTTTCTACCTACTGTCACAGAAAGGTGGGGGGTGTAGTCATTAGCATACCTATCTAAACTGTATAAGGGGGGGGGGCGGACTCAGCCCTCACACCAAGAGAGAGAGATCACTCTACACATTAGAGAAGCAAGAAGAAGATGGCTCCAAAAAGACCCGCCAGACGACTTTTACCAGGTTTTGCACCTGTGGAGAACGGACCAGGAGCAAGAGGTGTGCAAACAGCACCAAGCTGCACGATCACACTCTGGTCCAGCCCCGACAACTCTGGCACAGAGACAAACCAGGCCGACACGGCTTTCATCACATCTCCACGACCAAACGTGTCGGTTGAGGGGGCGTAGTCAGAACCAGAGGGTTTCTTGACAGCTGACGCGGCAGGTAGCCACTTTTTGCCGCTATGCGACAGGCAACGATTCGATCGTCTCTTTGGAGCCCCATCGCCAACCTTCGAGCTGCTAGAGACTCCGCCAACGCCACCTGCGGACTCTGAGAGGGTTGAAACTGGAGCTCCATCGCCAACCTTCGAGCTGCTAGAGCAGGGGTGGGCAAACTTTTTGACTCGCGGGCCGAACTGGGTTCTAAATTTGGACCGGAGGGCCGGACCAGGAGCAGATGGACGTAGGCGTTGTGTGAAGTCATATAAGCGACCTGTAAAGGTCATTGCATAAAAGATCTTGGCCTTTAGTAGGTAGTAAAGCATGGATATTCCAAACAAGTTTTTTGAAAACAAATGCATTTATTAACAGCATAAAAAAAAATATAATTCACTAAAAAACTGCTATCAGTGATTCTCATAAAATACGACACTGTTATTATGAATAACAATCTCCATCACTTCAATGCCTGCAGGTCAGATTAATGAAAGATGTTTATCTCATGAGATCACATCAAACGGCAAACATTCTGACCAAATATATCATCTTGAAGAATCGGTGAAAGCATACATCCAAATAAAGTAATCAAAACAGCAACACGGTGAGGGGTATCTGAAAATCAGAGCAGAGTTTTAACTCGCAAACACCTGGTAACAGAGGTGAGGAAACGGGAAACACTTGCTTAAAGTAAGCCTTAAGAACTTTACAGGTTAAGATTAGTCGCAAATAGGTGGTGCATCAATGTCCTTGAGCATCCTGCATTGTTTGAAAATGAGAATGGTCGCTAGTTTCAATCCCTGCTATGTGTACAAATCATATTCAAAATGCATTTTTTTACAATAAACTTGAGAGCCTCCCGTTCATTTTCAGTGGGAACAGTGTTGTTGGTGTCCCTTTTTTGCTAGTGCGTCATAGTCTGGAGTAAAATTTGTTGTGGCAATTCTTGGGCGAGATCCGAGGTGTTGGTCCGTTTACCTTGATCTGTGACGGGTTGATGTTGATGTGGCTGAACGTCACGTCGCGTACGTCGAGCCAAATTGGCCACTCTTTTTTAAACACTCGGCACTCACTTCTTTTTTTTCGGGCCACTCATTTTAATGGAAGGATTCCAGAGGAAGGTTTGTGGGTGGCTTTAGCGCAAAACTGCATCTGAAAGCTCAGCGCCCGAATTATAAGAATGCTGTCGTCAAAGCCCACGCTCTAAATTCGGGACTGATACGAATAGAGCGAGAGTGCGCCAAGTCCGTACTACTGAGTACGTACACGCACTTGTGAGTGTGCACCGAGCTTTCTGACACGGCTTCCGGTAGTAAATGCGCAGGCGAGCGCTTCGCCATCTACTGGGAAAACGCAGTCATTGCAGGCAAAATGACAAAAAAAAAAAAGTTTAATAATACAATTTGTTCAGGGTTGGCGGGCCGGATTAAACGGTCCCGTGGGCCGGATGTGGCCCGCGGGCCGTAGTTTGCCCACCCCTGTGCTAGAGAGTCCTCCAACGCCACTTGCGGGCCCTGAGAGGGGCGAAAGCCGCTTAGCAAACGGGGTGGAGCAGCGTGATCACTGGTCCTCGTCTCCCACCAGTCATCTGATTGACGACACACAAGCGCGCTACCCTGAAAGAGGTTTGGACTTGCCATGCCTATCCTGCGCTGACACTGCTCACATGCTCGTTCCGGAGCCAGTGGTCATAGTGGGCGATGATTTTGAGGGCTACACGGATATGCCTGCGTTGATGGACGACACAATTGTGGAAGACTACCGCTTGCCCCCCGCTGGGGACAATATTCCGGTGCAGACATCAACACCTGTGACACTCGGCGCACACCAAGATGTAAAACTCAACGTTCACCAAGATGTATACACGATGAATGTAGAACCCCTTTCATGGCTGGTGGTGGAAGACTACATACGTGTGAAACTAATGGTAGCTCATCTTTTGTACGATGCATTAATAGAACATGCAAAAATGATGTGTGACGGATGTGCCCTTGATGATCTTAGCCAGCTGCATCACGCATGCCTGTTTATCGAGGATCGCTGCTTTTATTTTTATGCAAATTATGAAACAGTGACGGCTGAGTTATGCAATGCTAACTTCCTCCACACATTATCGACCATGCTCTCTTATTTTAGGACATCTACTCCTCTTAAAAACATCCGCAACACGGCTGCTGTCATTTTGCACGACCTCGCCCATGAATGCAAGATTTTTGCTCGGCTCCGCTGTATAAAACAAGAATTTAGTGACATTGTGGTGCTGAGTATTAGTGAAGTCGAACTATTATTTAGAACCTTTGGAAAGACACACTGGGAAGTGCTGTGAGAAAAACGTGGGCCCAATTTGTGACCGATCCAGCATTGATTTTAGACTATATTAAATACCGTTTGCTGGATGATATAACTGCAGGGTTAAGGAGACTTAAAACCCTAATTGAGTCCAAAATACCTCCGCCTGTGTTATTTTCATTCATGCGTTATGTTAAATCTTAGGAGCTGTAGAAAGACTTTTTTTCTTTTTTCTTACCATGTTTTTTATTTTTTACGGCTGTGTGCTTTATACTCTTTCTACTCATTAGTAAATGTTTTTTAGAAGTAGCTGAATTTTTTGTAATAAACTAATGTGACGAACAAAAGTGATTGTTTATTCCATTAAAAAATCTCATACCTGTATGCTTTATTAGCTGTGCCACACTTTGATATGACCCAATCCGCATCTAACAATGGGGCGTGACAGATGTCTTGAAAAGCTCTATTATAAAGCTAATAATCCAGCTAGTTTTGGAGGGGAGGCACACTTACACAAAGCAGCGACTGTTAGCTGTAAAAACACTAATATTAAAAAAGTGAAGGAGTTTCTGACAGATCAAGATGCTTATACTCTACACAAACCAGCCAGAATAACTTTTCCTAGAAATAAAGGTTTTGTTCGAGCTCCTGCTCAGACCAGAAGGTGCGTATGGACAACATCCGGCCGCTAAAAAAGCCGGTTTATATTTTCTATTTGTTTATACAGATTTGGTTCAGCATCAGACAATAGGTGACGCCTACGCGCCGATGCTTCGAACTCTCCCTATTGAATGGAAATACGGTGATGTTATAAATAAGACCTTTAACCCTGTGTACTATTTAAACGTGTGCAGAAGCCATATCGAGACCATTACAATTAGTCTACGAACAGACCACAACACCCCTGTGGAATTTGAATGCGGGAAAGTTATTTTGCATTTTAGATCGAAATAATAAAAACAGTGGTGACGTCAGCCACGCATCCTGATCTGTATCACTTTGTCGATTATTACGAAACACAAGTAGGGGGGTCATTTCAGGGATTCCAAGGAAGCCCCGTTCAATAAAGAAGCAGGGACTGTATTTTATAGATAACTGGCCTTCCTTCTGGGGCCGCCCCGACCTGCTGAGGAAGGACGGCCTTCACCCTAACCGTGAAGGCGCCTTCACTCTTTCTAGGAATATAGATTACTGTTTGAGCCACACATGACAGGTCACTTTAGAGCAGGCCGGGTCACAGGTGATTAGACCACCTGTCAGGATGGGTTTGGAGTCTGTTAAGATAAAGTTAACTAGCGCTAGGCTAGACTCCCAGCATGCACATAGCTCCTTGTGTAGACTAGAGCGTGATAGTTTGAATAGTGCTACAGTACACATAAGCGCACTTTCTACTGGGGTAGTAGACAAATCCAATCACTCCACCCCGACCGGTTTTGCTGAGGAAACAGTGCCGGTTTCAGATAATTCTACACATGTAACAAATATTTACTATCAGATTCCCACGGTCGTATCATCCCACCGCGCTAACAAACATTTGAGAGGTGATGTCAGGCCTAGAGAACACAATCATACTCGCATTTCGTATAAATATCCTTCGATAAATACGCACCCGGATCGACCAATTACACTTAAACTTGGTTTTATGAATATTAGATCGCTTCATACGAAAGCCATTCTCGTTAATGATCTCATCACAGAACATAATCTAAACGCTTTTGGTCTATGCGAGACCTGGTTAAAACCTAATGAACTGATGCCGCTTAATGAGGCCTCGCCTCCAAATTTTGTGAGCTCGCATGTGACGCGTCCTCGAAAAAAGGGTGGGGGTGTCGCCCTCATCTCGAATTCCGAGCTTAGTTTTAGGCCTCGTTCGATCAACGTATTTAAAACATTTGAGGTTCTCATTGTCCGATCCACCGCTTTACCGTCATTTTATCTTGTTGTTATTTACCGTCCACCCGGGGCTTACTCTGGCTTCCTGGATGAATTTTCAGAATTTGTGGCTGATCTAGTAACCAATGCGGATAATATAATTATCATGGGCGATTTCAACATCCACATGAATTTACCGTCAGAGCCACTTACTTCGGCGTTTCAGACTTTAACTGATACCTTTGGTTTTACGCAAGCTGTACAGGCAGCAACGCATAAGAATGGAAATACCGTAGATCTGGTATTATCCCGAGGACTTGCAACCTCAAATATAGCAGTACTGCCATACACTACTGTTTTGTCTGATCATTACTTAATAAAGTTTGAAATTCTACTTCCTTGTCAAAGACAAGAGAGCAATCAGCATTATAGGAGCCGTCATTTCAACTCCATGACTGCAACTGCGCTATCTGAAATACTGTCGCCGGCAACCACTAATTTTCTCACGTACGCCGGCTCTATTGATAATCTTACAAATGAATTCAATGCGACATTGTTAAATGCCATTGACTCTGTGGCGCCGTTACGTCTGAAAACTCGCCGTAGAGTGCCTACTCCGTGGTTCACAGATGAAACGCGTACGCTTAAGCAATTATGTAGAAAGCATGAGCGCAGATGGCGTCTAACCAAACTTGAGGTTTTCCATCAGGCATGGCAGGATAGCCTCCTGAAATATAAAGATGCGCTTATCTTAGCAAAAACTCGATATTTTTCGCAAGTTATTAATCTCAATAAAAACAATCCGAAACACCTATTTGATACAGTGGCAAAGCTGACTCTGTGCCAGCCGAGCCCCGATAGTTCCTTCCACTCAGCTGACGAGTTCATGAAATTTTTTGCTCAAAAGATTGAATCCATTAGGGTTGAGATCAAGAATACCATTCCAATCGCTCGGTCGAGCCCGCCGTTTACCAACGCTGATGATCATGCAACAACCCTCTCAACTTTTAAAAGTGTGTCTCTTGAAAGGCTTACACAATTGGTTAGTGCGGCTAAACAAACAACATGTTTACTCGACCCTCTTCCAACCAAACTACTTAAAGAATTATTTCAAATTTTAGGACCGTCCGTCTTAAATATAATCAATCTGTCTGTCTCCTCTGGGATAGTGCCAACAGCCTTTAAAACCGCTATCATTAAACCGTTACTTAAGCGACCAAATCTTGACCCGGACTGTCTCAGTAATTATAGGCCAGTTTCAAACCTCCCATTCATAGCAAAACTTCTTGAAAAAGTAGTAGCGCAGCAGCTTATTGATTACATGGTCGCCAATAATCGATATGACACTTTTCAGTCTGGTTTTAGAGCTAATCATTCCACTGAGACAGCACTTGCTAAAGTGACTAACGATTTCCTCATAGCTATGGATTCAAACATTTCGCCTGTACTGTTACTACTCGATCTTATGTAGTGCTGCCTTCGACACTGTAGACTTCGATATTTTATTAGGGCGTCTTAAAAGTTGTGTTGGTATTTCAGGGTCAGCACTAGGCTGGTTCCATTCCTATCTATCAAACAGGACGCACCGAGTGGTCCATGGCAATGCGTCCTCGGAGCTCTATAATGTTACATGTGGTGTCCCACAGGGATTCGTTCTCGGACCAATTCTTTTTAATATTTATATGATTCCGCTTGGGGACATAATACGTAAATATAATATTAGTTTTCAATGCTATGCGGATGACACCCAATTATATATGCCGTTATCGATGACAGATCCGCGGGATTGTTGTAATCTTGAGAAGTGCCTTGCGGAGATCAAGCAATGGATGTCTCTCAACTTCCCTCGTCTTAACCCAGATAAAACTGAGATGTTGATAATTGGTCCAACTCGTTATCAACACTTATTCAAGGAAACCGCTATAACTATAGATAACCGTACTATCACTCAAAGCGACTCTGTAACTAATCTCGGGGTAATATTTGACCAAATTCTCTCCTTTCAAAAGCACATTAAGAATATAACCAGAATTGCGTTTTTTCACCTTCGTAATATTGCAAAGATTTGTCCGATCCTCTCGACCGGTGATGCGGAAACTATTATACATGCGTTCGTCACGTCGCGCCTGGACTACTGTAATGTACTATTTTCGGGTCTTCCTAAGTCAAAAGTCTACAGTTAGTACAAAATGCTGCTGCAAGGCTGCTTTCTCGGAAAAGAAAATTTGATCACATTACCCCAATACTAGCCAACTTACATTGGCTCCCGGTCCATTTAAGATGTGACTTCAAGGTTCTTCTACTAACCTATAAATCGCTGCATGGCTTAGCGCCTTCATATCTCGTCGACCTAGTTGTTCCTTATGTTCCGTCTCGTAACCTTCGTTCGCAAAACGCTACCCTTTTAGCGACACCGAGGGCCAAGAAAATGTCTGCAGGCTCTAGAGCATTTTCTATTCGGGCTCCAGAGCTTTGGAATGCCCTACCAATGGATATTAGGACTGCTACCTCAGTAGAAACATTTAAGACACGTTTAAAGACACATTTCTATGACATGGCCTTTAACTAACCTGTAGTGGCCGATTCGGCTGGAGTTTGTTTTCTCTCCCTCTCCACCCCCTCCCTCCACCCTCCCCGGCCGGGGAGGTGGTTAGGTGGCACCCATGCTGACAGCGGCTATCTGGATTCTCGTGGGCCAATTCAGGATGGGGGAACTGCAGCTCAACCTCCTCGAAGACACTGCCAGGACAATTGAGGGCTCCTTCGGCAGCCCTCTGCTATGACATGGACATCCACTTTTTATTTAATTGATTTTCATGTTGTATCATTTGTCCCCTCTCTGCATCCATTTCAACCTGGTGATCCTGAAAGGGGGATCCTTCCATCTGTGGTCCCTTCTCAAGGTTCCTCATTTTCCCCTGGTAGGGGTTTTTAAGTTTTTCCTTGCCCTTTTGGGAGCTTAAGATCAGGGGATGCTTTGAGAATAATTGTCAATTTCTGTCTATGTGAAGCCCTTTGAGACTGCTTGTGATTTAGGGCTATACAAATAAACTTGACTTGACTTGACTTGAATATGGGCGCGGTCTGGGCACTATTTTTGCAAAACTCTTCCGTTTCGTGATGCCGATGTTCAAAAGCGTCTTTAACTTGGCGAAACCACACCTTCAAGCCGCTGCTAAAAAACATAGCAACGGATGCCGGGCGTGTCATAGAAAGAATTCACCGGAAACCCGAAACCACTCAAGAAGGTTCAGGACTTGCAGTTTTATCACGCCGCGGGCTGCACCCTGGTGGGCGGAGAAAAAGGAGTGTTAAAAGAAAAAAAACTCGCTGCCGATCTCAGATCAGTTAAGAAAAGGCGGAGGAGACGGAGGACAGATATCTTCTCTTAAAATGGCCCTTCTACATTTTAAATCGCAAGAGTGCGTTTTATCAAGTCTTAATCTGTTTTCTTGCCCCTCGACACAACTATCCATCGAAGACAGTTCTTATGTGGAATTTCTACCTCTATCAGCCATTGTGGACCAGGGGCCAATCGAATTTTTTATACACGGGGACGGCTCAAAATATTTAGATTCATCCGACACACTACTTCACCTGCGTTTAAAAGTAACACGTAGAGATGGTACTAATATACCTAATATACAAGTCGGCATTGTGAATTTTCCGATAAACACAATTTTTAGTCAATTAGATGTTTCGCTAGGCGGAACATTAATATCACAATCTAGTGCCATGCATGTGTATAGATCCATCATTGAGTTATTGTTAAACTTTTCAAACGATTCTTTGGAGTCCCAATTCACAGCCGGGATGTTCGCAAAAGATAGTAGAGGCCGAATGGCCTCCATTATATTTGAAGGTCCTGCTGTCAACGAGGGTTTGATCCGCCGCGCTCAGCTGATGAGGGGGTCACGTTAGTTTCACGTCAATGGACCGCTACATGGAGATATTTTCTTTTCTGAGCGCCATCTATTGAATAATGTGGATCTGCGCCTAAAGTTAACTAGAGCTCCTGATGATTTTTTCCTCATGAGCGCTCCAGACAGCAATTCGTGTCTCAAGATATTAGGAGCCTCGCTTTTTGTGAAAAAAGTAATGGTCTCACCAGCAGTTTCCATAGGACACGAAGCGGCTTTACATAAAGGTAACGCCTTGTATCCGCTGAGTAGAGTCAATATGAAGACATTTTCTATCCCTCAAAACTCGCGCATTTGTCACCAAGACAACCTCTTCCTCGGACATATTCCTAAACAAATTGTACTAGCTATGGGGAATCATAACAGTTTTATGGGGCGACGAGATTTAAAGCCGTTTAATTTTTTGCATCATAACATAGAGTACTTGGCTCTTAGCCACGAAGGTCGACAAATACCTGCAAAAGCTTTTCAACCCAATTTCGAAGCTGGATTATATACACGTGAATTTCATAATCTATACACAGCGACAGGGTTTTTTTTGAAAGATTTACCTCTTTGTATCGATCAGCAGGATTTTAGTCAAGGCTATTCACCTTTTGTCTTCAATTTAAGCCAAGCCGACGATTCCGGCGCTTTATCGCCCGTGATTAATGGCGTTTTAAGATTAGATTTACGATTTTGTACGGCCCTCCCACATACAGCCACGCTTATTGTAGACGGGTTTATGATTCCCTTATTGCGATTAATGCTAAGAGGGAAGTATTGATGAACTATTACCGTTTTTTTCCGTGTATAGTGCGCACAATTTAACCAATTTATTGTCCTAAAATCTGGGGTGCATATTATACATGGGTACAAAATTTTTTTAATATATATATTTTTAAATATATATATATATTTTTTTTTAGAAAACAAAACCAACAACAGGACTGACCGACAAAGACGTGGAACAAAAAGACAGGGTGACATTACCAAAGACAGGAACAGAAAGCAAACAGACATCATGACAGTAACACATGCAATGATCCGACGGTGAGCGAGGGGCAGACAGGACTTAAATACAAAACACGTTACATCGATTGAGGTGACACAGGAAGAGAGGGGCGACGCGAACAGAAACTATGGCAACCTAGACACATAGCAAAACTGGGGACGAGACGTGACAAATGTCCCTCGAAATGAAACTTGAAATCACCAAGTTTTGGTTTCCAAGGGTGTTTTTATTCCTCTTCAACGTCTCTCCCATACAGAGCCGCCTTTTTCACGTCCGCACGCCTCTTTCCCGTGCGCGCACGGAGCGCGGTGGTGCGTTTATGGGCAGTCGGAGAAATCAACGCCAACAAAAAAAATTACATCCAGCCTAGTTAAGACCATACCAAAGACTATAAAAATGGGACCCGATGCCTCCCTGCGTGTGTGACGATCATTGGGACTTAAAAAAAAAAAAAAAAAAAGAAAAAAAAATTTCATAAAAAAAATTCATAAAAATTGGGTGCGTATCATACATGGGTACAGGCTTTTTTCCAGCATCAGCATGCCATTTTTAGGGTGCGTATTATACATGGGGGCGCACTATACACGGAAAAAAACGGTAGTTACATTTTGCGCACTATACACGGAAAAAAACGGTATTAACGCTATGAACGGTCGTGAATTGGATTTGATTATGACCCGTATGCAAAGGGCGTTGTTTGGAGGTGTTTTCGCATCAGACGAGTTCGCTGACGTCAAAGACACACCCCCTAGACCAGTGGTTCTTAACCTGTGTTCGATCGAACCCTAGGGGTTTGGTGAGTCGGTCTCAGGGGTTCGACAGAGACTCCACTGAGGAGGTCCGAACAAACCTGATTTACTGTGTAAATTCTGATTTGCCAGTATGTAATTTGTTGTGAGTTCATGCATTGTGTTGGTTTTGTTCGTTGAACAAGGTGATATTCATGCACGGCTCATTTTGTACACTGGTAAAAAACATCTATGTCTTGAATTAAAAAAATAATAATAATTCACTAACGAGGGGTTCGGTGAATGTGCATATGAAACTGGTGGGGTTCGGTACCTCCAACAAGGTTAAGAACCACTGCCCTAGACACTATATTGTAAACACGCATCCGCGGCATCTCCCCGGCGAGCACTGGCTCGCTTTGACTTTAGAATCTGATGGTTCGGCCACATTCTTTGATCCTTTTGGTCAGCCACCAGACAGTCCTTATTACCCGTCAAGTACATACAGATTTCTGAAGAAGCATTCTAATTGTTTGGAATACCACAACGGGCAACTGCAACACGAATTGACCGACACCTGTGGCCAGCATTGCGTGTACTATCTATCACAACGAGGGTGGGGCCTGAGCTACAGTGAAGTGATGACGCATTATAGTCCTGATCCTCTGAAGAAATGTCAAAGACCAGACCGAATGTGTGGCGGCCAAACGTCATGTTCACTGCATACATTTAAAGAATATCTGAAACTGTGTTAATGTTTTACAAAATCTATTTTATTCAATAAAGATTGTTAAAGAGAGTTACAGAGTCATTCGTTTTTTCAGTAACATTAGCATATCTAACATTTTAATAACTAACCCATTTTACTACCGACTGTTTTGTCAAATCGCTCATGAGTGAGCCCTTGACAGTTTTTCCTCTAAAAATAAATTCGCTTAGCGGCGTCCACCTCACATCTTCCGCCGATAATGTTTTCAGCACATAGGTGCCGTTGCAGCGATAACGTGGACCAATCGTATCCAAAATATTACCCCAATCTTCATCTGTCATCTTTTGTGCCGTTTTCCTTTTCCCCTCCTCACCCTCTTCATTACGAATCGTAATAGGGATTTGCTCAGAGTCTTTTTGTTTGATCAACCCTATATAACGCTGCATCATGGCTTGATAAATTTTGATCTTTTCATAATGATTTAAATTTTTATTATCCAAAACCTGTTTCATCTCTTCATCCAAAGAATACTTGGCTATATCGCGAATGGTCGGGGCTGGCTTGTGTAGCCTCTCGACCTGGTAGGGGGAGACCAGATACATTTTCTGCGCCGTTTTCAAAGTCAAAAGTCAAAGTCAGCTTTATTGTCAATCCCTTCATATGTCAAGACACACAAAGAAACTGAAATTCCGTTTCCTCCATCCCACGGTGACGAGACACAGTACACGATAAACATACAAGTAGATGACACAAAATAAAAACAAGAAGGCACAAACAATAACTAATAAATAAATAAAATGAGTGATGAATAAATAATAAACAAATAACCCAATAAATAAGAGGAGCAGACAGTAAGCATAGCGCAAAGTACAGGACGCTACGCAGAAAGGGGGGGGCGAGTTCAGGATCCTAATAGCCTGGAGTATGAAGCTGTTGGAAAGTCTGGTGGTGCGGGAGACGGCAGAAGCTCAAACAAAGAGTGAGCGGGGTGACTCACATCACTCACAATCGTGGTCGCCTTGCGGGTGAGATGGGAGGTGTAAATGTCCTTCAAGGAGGGGAGCGAAGCACCAATAATCTTACCAGCCGTGTTCACTATGCGCTGCAGGGCCTTCAAGTTGTCGTCAGTGCAGCCGCCACCCCAAACAGCAATACAGCTGGAGAGGACGATCTCAATGGTGCTGCGGTAAAATGTAATCATGACGGCCGGAAGAGCGCTCGCTCGCCCGAGTTTCCGCAGAAAGTACAGGCGGCGCTGGGCTTTCTTTGCCAGTGATGCGGCGTTGGTGGACCAGGAGAGATCCTCACTGATGTGCACCCCCAGGAACTTGGCGCTGCTCACTCTCTCCACCACAGCACCGTCGATGGTCAGCGGCAGGTGTTAGGTGTGACCCTTCCGGAAGTCCACAACAATCTCCTTTGTCTTGTCGACGTTCAGCAGGAGGTTGTTGTCCCTGCACCACGTGGTCAGAAGATCAACCTCCAGCCTGTATTGAGTCTCGTCTCCCTTGGTGATGAGACCCACCAGAGTTGTGTCGTCAGCAAACTTCACTATGCGGTTGACGCTGTAGGTTGCAGTGCAGTCATGCGTCACGAGGTTGAAGAGCAGCGGACTGAGCACGCAGCCTTGGGGGGCCCTCGTGCTCAGCGTGATGCTGGCGGAGATTTTGTCGCCAACACGTACCACCTGTGGCCTCTGACAGAGGAAGTCCAGTAGCCAGTTGCAGAGGTAGGTACTGAGGCCCAGCGTGTCAAGTCTGCTGATGAGGCGTTGTGGCACAACGGTGTTGAAGGCAGAACTGAAGTCCACAAACAGCAATCTCACATACGAGTCCCTTCTCTCCAAGTGGGTGAGGGTTGAGTGGAGGGCAGAGCAGATGGCATCCTCAGAGGACTGTTTGGCTCGGTACGCAAACTGGAAGGGGTCAATGGTGGGGGGGAGAACGGATCGGATGTGCTCCAAGACAAGCCGCTCAAAGCACTTCATGATGATGGGCGTAAGTGCCACGGGGCGGTAGTCATTGAAGCAGGACGGAGCGGGTTTCTTCGGCACAGGTACGATGGTGGCAGCTTTGAAACACGACGGGACGATGGCCTGCTGCAAGGAAGTGTTAAAGATGTCTGTGAAGACATCCATCAGCTCACCAGCGCAGTCCTTCAGCGCACGACCCGGGATGTTGTCAAGGCCCGCCGCCTTACGGATGTTGATAGCGGCAAGCGCCCTCCTCACGCTGTCGGCGGAGAGGCACAGGGGCAGCTCGTGTGAAGGGGGAGTGGCCTTCAGCGGGCTAGTGCTGTTCTGAGCGTCGAAGCGAGCAAAGAAGCGGTTAAGGTCATTGAGCAGACGGACGTCTCCTTCACCGTTCTGCGGTGCGGGCTTGTAGTCAGTGATGGTCTGAATGCCCTGCCAAAAGCTCCGTGCGTCCCTGCTGTCCTTGAAGTGGGCGGTAATTTTGCAAGAGAACGCCCTCTTTGCTTCTTTGATGCCCCGGGACAGGTCGGCCCTCGCAGTCCTCAAGCCAGCCTCATCCCCTGCTCTAAAGGCTTTGTCCCTGGCCCTCAGCAGCCTGAAGACAGCCCCCGTCAGCCATGGCTTCCGGTTAGCCCGAGTGACGATGGATTTTGAGTGAGTCACATCATCAATGCACTTCCTGATGTAGAAGAAAACAGAGTCAGTATACTTCTCAATGTCTGTCCGATCGTCGCAAGTGGCAGCCCTCCTAAACATGTCCCAGTCAGTAGAGCCAAAGCAGTCACGAAGCGCATCAGAGGCACCCTCAGGCCACACCCGTACCCGTACCCGCTTTGAAAGCTCCTTTATGCGAAGAGTAGACCAGGTCCAGGAAGCTGTCGCCACGCGTAGGAAAATTAACATGCTGGTGAAGCCTCGGAAAAACTGGTCTTTGAATGCACCCAGCTTCAATGGCAGAACTCGGATGAATTTAAAGACATCAAATGAGAATAATCCTTTATAAAAATTAAAATTGACTGACGCAAACGTGAGTTCTTCATGTTTTTATTGAAAACAACATAGTGCTGACGCCGTACGACATGGGTTTTTCGCTTTCCAAATAAGGGGTCATCACTAATTATTTGTGTTTAGATAAATGTCTGAGCTATAATGGTGTAATTAATGATTAAAACTTGAAAGTATCTTTTTATTGTATCCGTTTATATGTTTAATAAAGACAAAGCCATCACAAAACTGTTGTAATTATTTAGATTTTGATCTAAATTAGCCTTGAATAAAGACTAAGCAGTCACATGAATTAACAGAAAAAATGGACAGCCGGACTCGGACTTGGACTCGGACTCATGGTCAAGAGGCCGAACTCGGACTCGGTGCAAAAATCCGACCGAGTCCACAGCCCTGTTCAAAATGATGTCCAGAGATGTCCATTAGAGTTTGGGTTTCAAAACCAGCTTGTGTCGGCGGCTCTTTTTGTCTACTGGCAGCGGCCACGAGATCTGTTACATACTAAAAAAATAAATCACCAACTAATAGCATTTATATTAACTATCATATATGAACGGCTGACTCACCGTAGTCTGATTGTGTTAGGTAAACTCCACTAAGGTCGTCGTCAAAAAGTACATGTACATCAGCATATACGATTATATCTGCATGACATTACATACACATTACATCATGTTTTACATGACAAACTCAATGTATTATTATTATTATTATTATTATTATTATTATTATTATTATTATTATTATTATTATTATTATTATTATTATTATTATTATTATTATTATACCAGTAAAAATAGTAACATAACTTACCTTAACCATCTCGAAACAACTTTTGACGCACTCCAACTCTTCCGTCAAAGCGACGTCTTTTTCATGGACGCTGCTGCTTATTTAATGCCAAGCCACATTCTGCACGTGTTACAACAGCGCTGCTTCAAAGTAAAAGAGTCCAGGTTCTTCCCTGGCCCGCTTGCAGTCCAGACCTGTCTCCTATTGAATATGTGTGGCGCATTATGAAGCATAAATTACGACAGGAAAGACCCCGGACTGTTGAACAACTGATGCGGTTCATCAAGCAAGAATGGGAAAGTATTCCAAATGAGAAGCTAAGAGTAGTCTCCTCTCTTCCAAAATTGTTTATTGAGTGTTATCAAAAGGAAAGGTGATGTAACGTAGTGGTAAACATGCTCTTTCCTAAATTCTACTGCACGTGTTGCAGCCATGAAATTCAAAGTTAATTACTGTTTTTTTTCCGTGTATAATGCGCCCCCATGTATAATACGCACCCTAAAAATGTCAAGTCAAGTCAAGTCAAGTTTATTTGTATAGCCCCAAATCACAAGCAGTCTCAAAGGGCTTCACAGAGACAGAAATTGACAATTATTCTCAAAGCATCCCCTGATCTTAAGCTCCCAAAAGGGCAAGGAAAAACTTAAAAAACCCTAGCAGGGGAAAATGAGAAACCTTGAGAAGGGACCACAGATGGAAGGATCCCCCTTTCAGGATCACCAGGTTGAAATGGATGCAGAGAGGGCACAAATGATACAACATGAAAATCAATTAAATAAAAAGTGGATGTCCATGTCACAGCAGAGGGCTGCCGAAGGAGCCCTCAATTGTCCTGGCAGTGCTCTTCGAGGAGGTCGAGCTGCAGTTCCCCTATCCTGAATTGGCCCACGAGAATCCAGATAGCCGCTGTCAGCATGGGTGCCACCTAACCACCTCCCCGGCCGGGGAGGGGGGAGGGAGGGGGTGGAGAGGGAGAGAAAACAAACTCCAGCCGAATCGGCCACTACAGGTTAGTTAAAGGCCATGTCATAGAAATGTGTCTTTAAACGTGTCTTAAATGTTTCTACTGAGGTAGCAGTCCTAATATCCATTGGTAGGGCATTCCAAAGCTCTGGAGCCCGAATAGAAAATGCTCTAGAGCCTGCAGACATTTTCTTAGCCCTCGGTGTCGCGAAAAGGGTAGCGTTTTGCGAACGAAGGTTACGAGACGGAACATAAGGAACAACTAGGTCGACGAGATATGAAGGCGCTAAGCCATGCAGCGATTTATAGGTTAATAGAAGAACCTTGAAGTCACATCTTAAATGGACCGGGAGCCAATGTAAGTTGGCTAGTATTGGGGTAATGTGATCAAATTTTCTTGTCCGAGAGAGCAGCCTTGCAGCGGCATTTTGTACTAACTGTAGACTTTTGATGCGGGACTTAGGAAGACCCGAAAATAGTACATTACAGTAGTCCAGGCGCGACGTGACGAACGCATGTATAATAGTTTCCGCATCACCGGTCGAGAGGATCGGACGAATCTTCGCAATATTACGAAGGTGAAAAAACGCAATTCTGGTTATATTCTTAATGTGCTTTTGAAAGGAGAGAGTTTGGTCAAATATTACCCCGAGATTAGTTACAGCATGGCATGTTGATACTGGAAAAAAGCCTGTACCCATGTATAATACGCACCCCATTTTTTTTTTCTTTTTTTTTAAGTCCCAATGATCGTCACACACGCAGGGAGGCAATGGGTCCCATTTTTATAGTCTTTGGTATGTTCTTAACTAGGCTGGATGTCTTTTTTTTTTGGCGTTGATTTCTCCGACTGCCCGTAAAGGCACCACCGCGATCAGTGCGGACATGTGAAAAAGGCGTGCGGACGTGAAAAAGGCGGCTCTGTATGGAAGAGACGTTGAAGAGGAATAAAAACACCCTTGGAAACCAAAACTTGCCCCTCGTCGTGACTCGGAGCCGCAACAAATGTTTCGGATTTGTGTAGGGTACATTGTGACAGCAATGGAGCAGGTGATCGAGCAAGCGTCTGATACGAGAGCATTGCGGTCGTATGGAGCGTGTTTGAAGTGAACAGCAGAGACGAAAGGAACAAGGTAAAGTGTTGTGAAATAAAATATTACCTGTAATACGCATTTTGTTATTTGCTGATTGTATTAAACTATCACGTTCATTGTCAGTCAAGAAGAGAAGAGGACTATTCGCATCGGCTCCATAGTGCGCATACTCAGTGATACTGCCTCGGTATGACGTCCGGTTCGCGATGGAGATAAAAAAACAAACAATAAAAACAACACACCATCAAGGATTGCACCATCGCATCAAACGATGTGTCGTCAATTATGAATTTTACTGACTATGTGTGTTGGGCAGGATGGCTGAATGCGATGCGCGATTGACAACAAACAAGAAGAAAGGTGATTTCAAGTTCTATTTCGAGGGAGATTTGTCATGTCTCGTCCCCAGTTTTGTTATGTGTCTAGGTTGCCATAGTTTCTGTTCGCGTCGCCCCTCCCTTCCTGTGTCACCTCAATCAATGTAACGTGTTTTGTATTTTAGTCCTGTCTGCCCCTCGCTCACCGTCGGTTCATTGCATGTGTTACTGTCATGATGTCTGTTTGGTTTATGTTCCTGTCTTTGGTAATGTCACCCTGTCTTTTTGTTCCACGTCTTTGTCGGTCAGTCCTGTTGTTGGTTTTGTTGTACCATGACTTTCTTTAAAAAAAAAAAAAAAAATTAAAAAAAAAAACTTAAAAAAAAAATAAATACATTTTTTTTTACCCATGTATAATGCGCACCCCAGATTTTAGGACAATAAATTAGTTAAATTTCGCGCATTATACACGGAAAAAAACGTTAATTTATTGTCCTAAAATCTGGGGTGTGCATTATACATGGGTACAATATTTTTTTTATAATTTTATTTTTTTGTAAGAAAATCATGGTACAACAATTTTTGAAGAAAATCTTGTCACGGATGGAGTGTGGAAAGGAGCAGCGCGACCAAGTGCAGCTTGGACCAGGGTTCATTGGAGGAACTCAAAACACAGACTTGGTAAACTAACAAACTCTCTAACAAAACCAAGATATAACCACGAGAGATATAGAGCATCTCTGAACACTCATTTGAGAAATTACGGTCGTATCTTGTTTCCCGATTTGTGTTGAATAAAGTTATGAAATTACAAATTTTAAAATGAAACACAAAGATGGGATCATTTCCCGTTCTCTCATACCAAAAATACACGGACTAAGACATACAACTGGTTTTACCTTCAATCCTCTTACTGTTAGAGTGGTGCTCACTCTAATTTATTTTTGCAAGAACCACATGGGAGACAGTATGCCCTTTTTGAGCACTTGCAAGTGGAGAGTCATTCGTCACTGTGCATACAGCGATGATCAAATGAGGTCTGACTTTGGATTCTTGCAAGAGAGTATTTATTGAGAGAAAGCAGGGTGGGGTGACATTGGACATGTTTGGTGGTCACCTTAGCAACTGGTTAATCTGTGCGGAGGGTCCCAGCTCATTGTTTTACAAGGTCGTGGAAACAGAAACTGGTGGAGCATTTTAGATGAAGAACGTTTCCACACCATTTGGAAAGTTTCAACAACTGAATGGTTAAACTTTTCAGAGTCAAGGAAAGGTAAAAGGTTTAAATAAAGTTAATAATTCTAGTCTACATTCCAACATAATCATACGATCAAGATAATCTGTAAAGTCAAAGTCAAAGTCTGCTTTATTGTCAATCTCTTCACGTCAAGACACACAAAGAAACCGAAATTACGTTTCCTCTATCCCACGGTGATGAGACAGTACACAATAGACATACAAGTAAACGACACTAAATAAAAACAAGAAGGCACAAACAATAAATAATAAGAGTGATGAATAAATAATAATAAATAACACAATAAATAAGAGGAGCAAAATGGAACAAGCGTGCATACAGCAGACAGTAAGCATAGCGCAAAAGTACAGGACGCTACGCAGAAAGGGGGAGAGAGTTCAGGATCCTAACAGCCTGGAGTATGAAGCTGCTGGTGAGTCTGGTGGTGCAGGAGCGCAGGCTAAACCCTAACATATCCCTCCTGTTCATCATATGATTATGCCAACCCCGATCAATCAAACATAAGTAAGAAAATATAATGAAGAAAAAAAAAAAATTGAAGAAAACACACAGAAACAGCACATAATTGTACCCATCACTTGCGAAGCATTTTCGATGGTCAAATCATTAAGTGTCTGTAAAATATGTACGGCTAAGCAGCATCATCGCAATCTTCTTTCCGCAACGCGTCATAGTCAGCACATTTGACATCTCTGATCTGTTGTATTTGCACCTGTGCCATGGTAGAAGACAAAGATCTTGATACAGCAGACTTCAAACATGGGACAACACAGGTCGCAAATAAGCACAACACCAGCACAACGAGCACAGGAGTCACAAATTTCAACAGCAGTTGCCACCAGTTGCCAGAGAATAGCTATGAAAAGAAATCCCGTTGATGTGGGACTTTGTCTTTTGACATGGCCTGCTGTAAGTCCTTCAGTGAGTTCACGGCGTCATTGATGTGAGTGTCATTAATTCCTGAAATGTATGTGCAACAGGAAGTCCCAATGATGTGGCACACGGCACCTTGCTCTGCAGTTATCAAGTCCAGAACCATCCTTTTTTGCAAGACCATTAGTCCAACAGCCTGAATCTCTCTGTTTTGTCCATCATTGACTTGCAGTGAGAGATTCACAAAGGATTGGAAACGATAGTTCAGTGTCTCGATGTAGAGTGCTTGTTTTCCAACTCCGATCCAAGGAAAAAGCGTATGCACAACTTTGTCTCCGACGGACCATACATTATGGTCGTCTGGAGCATTCGCACCCCAGATAGGGTCATGAGGGTCAAAGGTTGCAACAGCCCTGCGTGGTCGTCCAGAAGAGTTGTGTGCTGTCGTCAGCTGATGATGTTGTATCCTGTAGGTGTGGTCTGTCACCCACACTGGTGCACACACTCCTGTCCAGTTGGCGGGCAGCATCGGATAAACCTTGTCACCACAAAGCCACCAGCCATTCTGTATGAAGTAGGTCCCATCCGATGGTGCAGCCATGTTGGTAGGAGAGCCCTGACACCTTGAAATGGCTCTCCTATCTTGGCACTCAGTGGTGATGTCCAAAGCTCCCATCCAGTTTCCTCCTGAAGTGCAGTCGTTAATGCATTTGTGGGTTTTGTTTTCTTGGATGAAACACGTGTAGTCCATTCCAGATAGACTTTTTGTTTAGGCCACGTGCGGAATCTGTCGTCCTTCAACAGTCACATTGAGATTAATCCAAAAGAGTTCGATCACAGGTTCTTTTCTGTGAGTCCAGGGCGATAGGGGTAGCGTCACTGACTGTGACAGCACGGAGTTGAAATCCAACTCATCCTACAGAGGTCATGCATTTTTCTTTGGTGACAGTCATTGCTCTGGCCTCGAGGTGAACGGTACCAACTGTTGGTTTCGTGTGGGTTTCTGGAATCCCATGACCAGTCCTCAAAGTTCTCATCATGTGACAATCTTTTTCCTCGGTTGACATTGTCACTTGGTCTATTCAGACAAGCCCATAGACCAGGGGTGGGCAAACTACGGCCCGCGGGCCACATCCGGCCCACGGGACCGTTTAATCTGGCCCACCAACCCTGAACAAATTGTAATATTAAACTTTTTTTTTTGGTCATTTTGCCTGCAATGACTGCGTTTTCCCAGTAGATGGCGAAGGGTTCGCCTGCACATTTACTACCGGAAGCCGTGTCAGAAAGCTCGGTGCACACTCACAAGTGCGTGTACGTACTCAGTAGTACGGACTTGGCGCACTCTCGCTCTATTCGTATCAGTCCCGAATTTAGAGCGTGGGCTTTGACGACAGCATTCTTATAATTCGCGCGCTGAGCTTTCAGATGCAGTTTTGAGCTAAAGCCACCCACAAACCTTCCCCTGGAATCCTTCCATTAAAATGAGTGGCCCGAAAAAAAGAAGTGAGTGCCGAATGTTAAAAAAGAGTGGCCAATTTGGCTCGACGTACGCGACGTGACGTTCAGCCACATCAACATCAACCCGTCACAGATCAAGGTAAACGGACTAACATCTCGGATCTCGCCTAAGAATTGCCACAACAAATTTTACTCCAGACTATGACGCACTAGCAAAAAAGGGAGACCAACAACACTGTTCCCACTGAAAATGAACGGGAGGCTCTCAAGTTTATTGTAAAAAAATGCATTTTGAATATGATTTGTACACATAGCAGGGATTGAAACTAGCGACCATTCTCATTTTCAAACAATGCAGGATGCTCAAGGACATTGATGCACCACCTATTTGCGACTAATCTTAACCTGTAAAGTTCTTAAGGCTTACTTTAAGGAGGTGTTTCCCGTTTCCTCACCTCTGTTACCAGGTGTTTGCGAGTTAAAACTCTGCTCTGATTTTCAGATACCCCTCACCGTGTTGCTGTTTTGATTACTTTATTTGGATGTATGCTTTCACCGATTCTTCAAGATGATATATTTGGTCAGAATGTTTGCCGTTTGATGTGATCTCATAAGATAAACATCTTTCATTAATCTGACCTGCAGGCACTGAAGTGATGAAGATTATTATTCATAATAACAGTGTCGTATTTTATGAGAATCACTGATAGCAGTTTTGTAGTGAATTATTATTTTTTTAATGCTGTTAATAAATGCATTTGTTTTCAAAAAAATTGTTTGGAATATCCATGCTTTACTACCTACTAAAGGCCAAGATCTTTTATGCAATGACCTTTACAGGTCGCTTATATGACTTCACACAACGCCTACGTCCATCTGCTCCTGGTCCGGCCCTCCGGTCCAAATTTAGAATCCAGTTCGGCCCGCGAGTCA
The DNA here is from genome assembly GCF_033458585.1 of Syngnathus typhle. Classification (NCBI taxonomy): domain Eukaryota; kingdom Metazoa; phylum Chordata; class Actinopteri; order Syngnathiformes; family Syngnathidae; genus Syngnathus; species Syngnathus typhle. The sequence continues at coordinate 11,283,581 of NC_083754.1, forward strand.
AAAGGTTTGCCCACCCCTGCCATAGACCATAGCACGCTCCAACCCCAACGCAGCAGAGGATCCACTTAGCATGTGGAGCCCCGTTGCTACGAGGATGGCAGATACACCGATATTTCCCATTGCCTAGTCAGAGTGAGGATCCTATGGATTCCATTCTTCACAAAATTGAGACGCCCCGCCCTGAACGACGAGGCCCCTTTGTTGTCAGACTTCCCCCCACTCCGAAAATAGGGTACAGCATTCTCTGTAACGTCCAGTGGTTGAGGTGAATCCAGCTGGGCCGTTCAGCAATCTTCAGTGCAGTGGGGATAGTCAGAAAGACTTGGACGCCTCCCTGGGGAGGTGTTCCGGGCATGTCTCACCGGTAGGAGACCCCGGGGACGACCCCGGACGCGCTGGAGAGACTATGTCTCTCATCTGGCCTGGGAAGGCCTTGGGATCTCCCGGGATGAGCTGGATGAAGTGGCTGGGGAGAGGGAAGTCTGGGAGTCCCTCCTAAAGCTGCTGCACCCGCGACCCGACCCCGGATAAGCGGAAGATGGATGGACGGATGGATGGAAATGTTGTCAGCAGGATTTGAACCTAAGAGGGGAGACCCCCTATGGATTTCTAGTCCATCGCCTTAACCACTCGGCCACAACAACACAAACTGTAATACCCACTATGAAAATGCATGTGGTGAGTATATCATAATACACCACGAGATTCTAATAAAAATTATGGATCATTGTCTGCAGGACCTGAACCTGCAAGGGGAGGCCAATATGGATTTCAAGTCCATCGCCTTAACCACTCGGCCACAACCACACCCTGGGCTGGGCCTCACATTGTCAAAATGCGTATTGCGAGGATATAGCAAGATTCTAATTCAAAATCTGCATCGTTGTCAGCAGGATGCGAACCTGCGAGGAGTGACCCCAATGGATTTCTAGTCCATCGCCTTAATCACTCGGCCATAACAACACACTGTGTAATGCACACCGTAGAAATGTGGTGAGTATCCCATATTACACCATGGGATTAATAAATTTGGATCATTGTCGGCAGGACCCGGACCTGCGAGGTGAGACCCCAATGGATTTCTAGTCCATTGCCTTAACCCAGTGTTTCTCAAATAGTGGGGCGCGCCCCCCTTGGGGGGCGCCGTGCTATACCTGGGGGGGCGCGTGTGACCCTGGGGAACAGGCTTTTTTTTTGCAGTACTAGAATAAAGTGTAATTGCGCATCTTCCCAGCAGAGGGCAGTGGCGCTCTCATTGTTACTTCCGTGACGTTTGCGACAGTGCAACATTTTACGATTTACAAGACAAGTTAGGATAGTCACGGTGGGGAGGGGGGGGGCGCGAAAAGTTTTCTTCTTGCTGGGGGGGGCGTAACAGAAAATAATTGAGAAGCACTGCCTTAACCACTCGGCCACAAGCACACTATGTAATATAATATATATATCCAAATACATGGTGGATAAGGCAATGGACTTGAAATCCATCAGATCTTCTAATACTATCTTTGCCGCTGATTGTGCTTCAGTCCATTTCTGGTAAAGTCCACCATCAAATTGCATTCAAATTCAATTAATCCAATGATCTGTTCCCATTCAAAGAAAGAGAGTTAACATGATACCAATTCCAGTAGCAGTCTGCTCCTGGTATTTTTCCAAGTCTATATGAAGGGTGGTGTTGAAGAAGTCCAGCTTGGCCTTGAGTATCTGGTGCATGGACACAATCTCATTCTTCTGCTTGGACAGGGCTAAGTTTTGTCTCAGCAAGCTCATGCTGGGAGGAAAATATTGTCATTTCTGGATACAGTTTGTTCTATGCCAATGTAACCAGAGTGATGGGAGCGGCACCATTCAGAAAAAGTGCTCAGCTCGTCAAGAAAGTGCGATTTAAGCAATAAAATTAAAAATGCTTATAAAACATAAACCAAACGTTGTAGGTGGTCATTTCTTCATGAGCAGTGATAAACTCGGCACTCTGAAGCACCCAAGAGCGCTTTTTTCTATGCCAATGTAACCAGGGTGACTGGAGACGCACCATTCCGAAAACGTGCTCAGCTTGTCGAGAAAATGCGATTTAAGCAATAAAATTAAAAATGCTTATAAAACATAAACTAAACGTTGCAGGTGGTCGTTTCTTCATGCGCAGTGATAAACTCGGCACTCTGAAGCACCCGAGAGCGCTTTTTTATATGCCAACCTAACCAGAGTGACGGGAGCGGCACCATTCAGAAAACGTGCTCAGCTTGTCGAGAAAATGCGATTTAAGCAATAAAATTAAAAATGCTTATAAAACATAAACCAAACGTTGTAGGTGGTCATTTCTTCATGAGCAGTGATAAACTCGGCACTCTGAAGCACCCAAGAGCGTTTTTTTCTATGCCAACCTAAGCAGAGTGACGGGAGCGGCACCATTCAGAAAAAGTGCTCACCTCGTCGAGAAAATGCGATTTAAGCAATAAAATTAAAAATGCTTATAAAACATAAACCAAACGTTGTAGGTGGTCATTTCTTCATGCGCAGTGATAAACCCGGAACTTTGAAGCACCCAAGAGCGCTTTTTTCTATGCCAATGTAACCAGAGTGATGGGAGCGGCACCATTCAGAAAAAGTGCTCAGCTCGTCGAGAAAATGCGATTTAAGCAATAAAATTAAAAATGCTTTTAAAACATAAACCAAACGTTGTAGGTGGTCATTTCTTCATGAGCAGTGATAAACTCGGCACTCTGAAGCACCCGAGAGCGCTTTTTTCTTTGCCAACCTAACCAGAGTGACGGGAGCGGCACCATTCAGAAAAAGTGCTCAGCTCGTCGAGAAAAAGCGATTTAAGCAATACAATTAAAAATGCTTATAAAACATAAACCAAACGTTGCAGGTGGTCATTTCTTCACGCGCAGTAATAAACTCGGCACTCTTAAGCACCCGAGAGCTCTTTTTTCTATGCCAACCTAACCAGAGTGACGGGAGCGGCACCATTCAGAAAAAGTGCTCAGCTCGTCGAGAAAATGCGATTTAAGCAATAAAATTAAAGTTGCTTATAAAAGATAAACTAAACGTTACCAGGTGGTCATTTCTTCATGCGCAGTGATAAACTCAGCACTCTGAAGCACCCAAGAGCGCTTTTTTCTATGCCAACCTAACCAGAGTGACGGGAGCGGCACCATTCAGAAAACGTGCTCAGCTCGTCGAGAAAATGAGATTTAAGCAATAAAATTACAAATGCTTATAAAACATAAACCAAACGTTGTAGGTGGTCATTTCTTCATGCGCAGTGATAAACTCAGCACTCTGAAGCACCCTAGAGCGCTTTTTTCTATGCCAACCTAACCAGAGTGACGGGAGCGGCACCATTCAGAAAAAGTGCTCAGCTCGTCGAGAAAATGCGATTTAAGCAATAAAATTCAAAATGCTTATAAAACATAAGCCAAACGTTGTAGATGGTCATTTGTTCATGAGCAGTGATAAACTCGGCACTCTGAAGCACCCAAGAGCGCTTTTTTCTATGCCAACGTAACCAGAGTGACGGGAGGCGGCACCATTCAGAAAAAGTGCTCAGCTCGTCGAGAAAATGCAATTTAAGCAATAAAATTAAAAAAGCTAACAAAACATAAACCAAACGTTGTAGATGGTAATTTCTTCATGCGCAGTGATAAACTCGGCACTCTAAAGCACCCGAGAGCGGTTTTTTCCATGCCAACGTAACCAGAGTTACGGGAGCGGCTCCATTCAGAAAAAGTGCTCAGCTCGTCGAGAAAATGCGATTTAAGCAATAAAACTAAAAATGCTTATAAAACATAAACCAAACGTTGTGGGTGGTCATTTCTTCATGCGCAGTGATAAACTCGGCACTCTGAAGCACCCGAGAGCGCTTTTTTCTATGCCAACCTAACCAGATCGACGGGAGCGGCACCATTGAGAAAAAGTGCTCAGCTCGTCGAGAAAATGCGATTTAAGCAATAAAATTAAAAATGCTTATAAAACATAAACCAAACGTTGTAGGTGGTCATTTCTTCATGCGCAGTGATAAACTCGGCACTCTGAAGCACACAAGAGCGCTTTTTTTTATGCCAACGTAACCAGAGTGACGGGAGCGGCACCATTCAGAAAAAGTGCTCAGCTCGTCGATAAAATGCGATTTAAGCAATAAAATTAAAAATGCTTATAACACATAAACCAAACATTGTGGGTGGTCATTTCTTCATGCGCAATGATAAACTTGGCACTCTGAAGCACCCGAGAGCGCTTTTTTTCTATGCCAACGTAACCAGAGTGACGGGAGCGGCACCATTCAGAAAAAGTGTTTAGCTCGTCGAGAAAATGCGATTTAAGCAATAAAACTACAAATGCTTTTAAAACATAAACCAAACATTGTGGGTGGTCATTTTGTCATGCGCAATGATAATCTCGGCACTCTGAAGCACCCGTGAGTGCTTTTTTCTATGCCAACCTAACCAGAGCGACGGGAGCGGCACCATTCAGAAAAAGTGCTCAGCTCGTCGAGAAAATGCGATTTAAGCAATAAAATTAAAAATGCTTATAAAACATAAACCAAACGTTGGAGGTGGTCATTTCTTCATGCGCAGTGATAAACTCGGCACTCTAAAGCACCCGAGAGCGTTTTTTTCCATGCCAACCTAACCAGAGTGACGGGAGCGGCACAATTCAGAAAAAGTGCTCAGCTCGCCGAGAAAATGCGATTTAAGCAATAAAATTTAAAATGCTTATAAAACATAAACCAAACGTTGGAGGTGGTCATTTCTTCATGCGCAGTGATAAACTCGGCACTCTAAAGCACCCGAGAGCGTTTTTTTCTATGCCAACCTAACCAGAGTGACGGGAGCGGCACAATTCAGAAAAAGTGCTCAGCTCGCCGAGAAAATGCGATTTAAGCAATAAAATTAAAAATGCTTATAAAACATAAACCAAACGTTGGAGGTGGTCATTTCTTCATGCGCAGTGATAAACTCGGCACTCTAAAGCACCCGAGAGCGTTTTTTTCTATGCCAACCTAACCAGAGTGACGGGAGCGGCACAATTCAGAAAAAGTGCTCAGCTCGCCGAGAAAATGCGATTTAAGCAATAAAATTCAAAATGCTTATAAAACATAAACCAAACGTTGGAGGTGGTCATTTCTTCATGTGCAGTGATAAACTCGGCACTCTAAAGCACCCGAGAGCGTTTTTTTCTATGCCAACCTAACCAGAGTGACGGGAGCGGCACAATTCAGAAAAAGTGCTCAGCTCGCCGAGAAAATGCGATTTAAGCAATAAAATTAAAAATGCTTATAAAACATAAACCAAACGTTGGAGGTGGTCATTTCTTCATGCGCAGTGATAAACTCGGCACTCTAAAGCACCCGAGAGCGTTTTTCTCCATGCCAACCTAACCAGAGTGACGGGAGCGGCACAATTCAGAAAAAGTGCTCAGCTCGCCGAGAAAATGCGATTTAAGCAATAAAATTAAAAATGCTTATAAAACATAAACCAAACGTTGGAGGTGGTCATTTCTTCATGCGCAGTGATAAACTCGGCACTCTAAAGCACCCGAGAGCGTTTTTCTCCATGCCAACCTAACCAGAGTGACGGGAGCGGCACAATTCAGAAAAAGTGCTCAGCTCGCCGAGAAAATGCGATTTAAGCAATACAATTAAAAATGCTTATAAAACATAAACCAAACGTTGGAGGTGGTCATTTCTTCATGCGCAGTGATAAACTCGGCACTCTAAAGCACCCGAGAGCGTTTTTTTCCATGCCAACCTAACCAGAGTGACGGGAGCGGCACAATTCAGAAAAAGTGCTCAGCTCGCCGAGAAAATGCGATTTAAGCAATACAATTAAAAATGCTTATGAAACATAAACCAAACGTTGGAGGTGGTCATTTCTTCATGCGCAGTGATAAACTCGGCACTCTAAAGCACCCGAGAGCGTTTTTTTCCATGCCAACCTAACCAGAGTGACGGGAGCGGCACAATTCAGAAAAAGTGCTCAGCTCGCCGAGAAAATGCGATTTAAGCAATACAATTAAAAATGCTTATGAAACATAAACCAAACGTTGGAGGTGGTCATTTCTTCATGCGCAGTGATAAACTCGGCACTCTAAAGCACCCGAGAGCGTTTTTTTCCATGCCAACCTAACCAGAGTGACGGGAGCGGCACAATTCAGAAAAAGTGCTCAGCTCGCCGAGAAAATGCGATTTAAGCAATAAAATTAAAAATGCTTATAAAACATAAACCAAACGTTGGAGGTGGTCATTTCTTCATGCGCAGTGATAAACTCGGCACTCTAAAGCACCCGAGAGCGTTTTTTTCCATGCCACCCTAACCAGAGTGACGGGAGCGGCACAATTCAGAAAAAGTGCTCAGCTCGCCGAGAAAATGCGATTTAAGCAATAAAATTAAAAATGCTTATAAAACATAAACCAAACGTTGGAGGTGGTCATTTCTTCATGCGCAGTGATAAACTCGGCACTCTAAAGCACCCGAGAGCGTTTTTTTCCATGCCAACCTAACCAGAGTGACGGGAGCGGCACAATTCAGAAAAAGTGCTCAGCTCGCCGAGAAAATGCGATTTAAGCAATAAAATTAAAAATGCTTATAAAACATAAACCAAACGTTGGAGGTGGTCATTTCTTCATGCGCAGTGATAAACTCGGCACTCTAAAGCACCCGAGAGTGTTTTTTTCCATGCCAACCTAACCAGAGTGACGGGAGCGGCACAATTCAGAAAAAGTGCTCAGCTCGCCGAGAAAATGCGATTTAAGCAATAAAATTAAAAATGCTTATAAAACATAAACCAAACGTTGGAGGTGGTCATTTCTTCATGCGCAGTGATAAACTCGGCACTCTAAAGCACCCGAGAGCGTTTTTTTCCATGCCAACCTAACCAGAGTGACGGGAGCGGCACAATTCAGAAAAAGTGCTCAGCTCGCCGAGAAAATGCGATTTAAGCAATACAATTAAAAATGCTTATAAAACATAAACCAAACGTTGGAGGTGGTCATTTCTTCATGCGCAGTGATAAACTCGTCACTCTAAAGCACCTGTGGTGAATGGTCTTTGTTGTTTCGCTGGTCTCCAAAAGAACACTCAGTGGACGATGGCTGGTCCGGGTAAGGAAGCACTTCGGTGACACACGGCTGATTGGGAAAAGATTTATTCAACCGATGTTAAAGTGATGTCTCTCCAAAAGTTAGGGTGGCCCAAAGAGCAAAGACAGCTGAAACAGCTCTTGACAGCACAGATGTTCGCCCCAAAAAGGCCCTCGCGCGTCTTGCTCTTGCCCCTTGCGCCCCTGCGCCTTGCGCGCCCCTTGCCCTTCGCGCTGTTCCTCTTCGCGTTCTTGACCCCCCTCTATCTGTTCTCCCCCATCATTTGTACCTCGTAAGACAACAGCTGCGGTCCGAGTCTCACTCTATTGGTTACTTCCGATGCCCTTAAAAGTGCATGGACAAAGGTCTTCCTGGTCACGGACGAATGGCCCTTCCATATTCTAAGCACCTACACATTGCTGAAACTAGATCTTCTCTGTACCGCAAAAATAGCTTAGGGTCTTCTCACTGCTGCAAGGTCGCCATTTAAGGTGACATACAGTGACGCATAGAATCCAAAATTTACCTCATTCCCCCCTCCGGGACTTTATAAATGTCCCGAAAACGGTCCAAAAAGAGATGACATCGGTAAACATCCAAAAATCTTCACCCAACCAAATTTTCTGATCACGTCTACAATTTGGCCTATACCTGCACAGCCTATATCACGCTCGAGGCATGCTACTTAAGGTTATTTTAACTAGGAAAGCTCAAACTACTTTGGTATCCAATTGCTCCCTGACAGCAATCTGAGGCCTCTCAGGAACCACAAATAAAGAAAATTGAAGTCCACATTATTCAAATGACGATAACCACCCCCCTTAGGTAATATCTCAATACCGTCGATAAGTAATGAAGCAATGAATTTGGCGTGGTCCGTTAGAAACCTCAAAAAGTTGCCGGTCCTCCCTCAAGAAAAAACCCTGCCAGTCTAATTACACGGAAAAAGAGGGAGGCCCTTTCTAACATCCTCAGTGATTCCTTCCACCTGGCGTCAGCCAGGTACAAGGAGTCTTGGCACATATCACAATCCACAAAACAGTATGAGCTCACAAAACAGAAGGAAAAGAAATGACAAGTTCACCGACCGCTAAACAGTCAAACTGCATTGTCAATGTTAACATGTGAAAAGTTAAATGAATAAGATAAAGTAATTGCAGCATGTAGTCATCAGATAAAGTACTGATTGATAAAATATTGACGCAATATCACAGCATACTGAAACGTTGAAGCGCCCTCAGTGTTGCCCCCCTTGCATATGTAAGTGCCTGTCGATGCAACGTCCAGTCCACTGAATGCTCAGTAGTGAATTTGCCCCGGGATCACTGCTCAGGGCCTGCCGTCCATCCAAAATCTTTGTCCACTCCACCGTCCTCAGAGTCTCTTTCCAGGCCCCAGTCAGCGTCCACGGGGTCTGCAATAATCAGGAGCCACTGCCAGTATTTAACGATGACAACAGCACAAAACCTTGAGTTGCAATGAAAAAAAAAGCAGCTATGCCCAGCGTAGGCCGGAAGTCCTCCCGGCCCCCTTTGGTCACCCCCAGTAGACGACATCTCCATAACCAGTCGTCTGCAAACTAAATCTTCTCTTTTGGCGTTGATTGGGGCACGGGGACGACTGGTGGTCGTCGTCTCATCGAAGTGCTCAGTAGAACCTCCGAGCGTTCTCGGCATCTACTCCTATGATCCAGAGGCCCACGTGATCCCTGAAACAAACAAACAAACAAACAAACAAACAAACAAACAAACAAACAAACAAACAAACACTCCCCCTAGGAGTTATGAACAACCCCGCTTATTTCTCGTCGTGTTGTCAGTCTCGCAAGATCCGTCCTGTAGCAGAGTAACTTCTGCCTGTTCAAGTTAGTCTTTCCTGCTGCAGCTGTCCCTGTCTGAAGTCCTGTCAATCAGTCTTTGCAATTGCTTTTCCCAGTTCAAATCTTAATATTTACTCCAAATTTTCCTCTTTGATTCCAATTTTTCTCAGTATTCTCAAATGGGCATCAGTCCTGTCAATTTTGTTCACCCAATTTGTTTATGTACATTATCTTTGTCTCCCCTTCAAGTCATCTTACTGTTCAAATCAGTCGCCCTTTTGAATGAACCTGTAATCTTCCCAAAATGATTTAACTATCCAACTCTTTTCAACATTTGTTATGCAAATTAACCCTCTTACAATGCGTTCTTAAATACTTTCCCTTCATTATCAGCTTTAATGCATTCATATGTTAAGAAATTATTTCTATTGCTTGTTTCTGGTCCAGTTCCCTATTTTATTTAATTACCTTCCAAACATTTGTTTTCTATTGCGCTGCAGTCTAATCCCTATTAACTGTATGAGTTGTCATCATTCGTGCTTTTCCGTTGAAACACTTTAACCGTTACTGTCGCTAGATTGTTACCACGCTTTGCATCCATTCCAGGCTGTTGTCTCCCATTAACTCCTTTCCTTTCGAGATGCTTCTTCTGCTCCTTCCATCACTGCCTGTTGAATTCTGGCACGTCCTGTTAAAGCCTCAAAAATAATTGAATCCGAAAAAACATTGAATGTCACAAATAGCTTTTATATCTACTTACTCATTTAAATGTAACTCCCCCCTCTGACACATTCACTCAATGTGTCATCAGGCATTCAAAAAGGAACCGGCAAAATGTCCTACCGCATCATCATACGTCCTGCAGCCAGTTTGTCGAACCTTTCACTCATCCAGAACAGTCATCCCCAAGTTCCTGAAAATTGACTGTTCACCCCACACTCGGCAACAAAACAACAATCATCGCACTCCTGCCAGTGAGCATACAGCCCTGCTGACAGCGGACCCTTGTGCTCACAAAAAGTACACAGGCATAGAGTATCAAAATAAAACATAGACACACAACGAATCATGGCGCCCGGGGATTCTGACCTGAAAATCCTCAATCATCACAAAAATCAAAAGGGTTAGGGTTAACATTTTCACGTGAATTCAATATAAACTCTCCAAGACTGCAATCGCCAACCTGCAAAATTATTACACGTTATAAAACAGCCAGCAATCTGCTCCTTGGCTGGTGGTTGATGCTTCAATAAGTCAAGTGACGCACAGAAACAAAGCAAAGCTTGCACTTGCCACAAGCAAGCTTAAGTTTCAAATGTTTGGTTGTCATCCACATAGTCAGTCATCCCATCGGGTGAGTCCAAGTCTGTCATGTCATATCGTCCATTGTCCTAGTGTTTGATATTAGTCCTGTCTTGTCCATTCGTGTTGCTGAAATGGGCCTTCTCCATGAACTATTTTGTTGTTCATGGTGCCTCTGCTTAACCATCAGCTGTTGGTTAAGGTTACAACTCATCACTCATCAAACTTGGGTGTTCCAGTCTCATGTGAGAGGAATCTTACCCTCAACTGTGACCCTTTCACCCCAACTCCAAAATACTTTGGCCTTTCACCCTGTCCCAGACACACATACACATTCTTAACCACACAAGTGCCAATTCAGTCACCTTCATCGCTCAGCTCTCATTCCACACCAAACAAATTTAGTATGTGTAAGTGAGTAGGCAATCAGTGAATATTGAAGGTAACACTTCATTTCTGGATGTTCTTCTCGATTAAATATTTCATACAATCGTACCTCACTTTTACCGTAAAACTGTCAATTAAATGCCTAAAAAATTCAGTTATTTCTACTGCTGAGCCTGTCCAAGGGTGAGCATGGGGAAAGAAGCAGCCTCAGATGGTCCTTAAATAATTTTATCCTAATCAATCATTCTGATCGAACCGCTGGGTAAAGATACTCAAAAGGGTCCCTCCGACAGTCTACTCCCCTATGGTGTTTTCACTTTGCCTTGTCAATGCATTTGTTATTTGAGTCCTATCACGTTTGTCATCTCGTTAACTGTCATTTTGTGTGACTCTTATGCCGCATTATTCTTAACTGTCAAAAGTTTCCATGGCTGTTATTCCTTGAACTTATCGGACTTTCTGACACCAGAATTCCCCGTGAGGTGTAATTAACTTCTAATTTTATTAATTAATAATAATCAGGTCCATTGAACAATCTAGCCACCTCTTGACTGCCTCCTATTGGGTCCTAATGTCCTATTTTCATCTCCAATTTGTCAACGACCCGATGTCTAATTGTTAAGCTGGGTGGACTAAATGTGATCCTACTCTTATTTCGTACAATTTAGCCTATCTGTTTTATCCAAATTTATCCTCTGATTATGATGCTTTTACTTTTTCTGTAACACTACACCTTTTGTTCCTGATTTATTTATTTATCTTTTATCAAGACTCCTCAGTTGTGTCAAGTTCAGTGCCCAAGCAAGCTTCCATTCACTTTGACCCAAGCCCACCAAGTATTGATTACGCCCCAGCAAGGAGTCCAGTTCGCTTGTTGCACATTTCAGGTCTCATGGTTCTTTCGCCGCACCTCATTTTCAAGTTGTTGTCTTTAGTTGTAGCCTCAGAGCCAACTCATTCCTCACTCTCGGATGAGTCCATTTTCAACTGAGTCCATTCACATCTTGTAAGTTTTATCACTCTCGCCTCAGAGGATGTCGTTTTCCTCCGGAGCGTTGTGCTCCCCCCAAGCACAAGTATAGTCCTTCTTTGCTCTTGCAAAAGGTCGAAGGTGCTTCAGAGCCATGCACCGTTTTCTTGTTGTTCTCAGCTGTCGGTGGAGTCTCGGGATCGAGTTTCAGGGTCACTGCTGGATACTGGAAAAGACAGACTGGGAAACCAAACTTAAATATCGTCTTCCAATTAGCCATTAATTACCTAGTACCTTTTGTTAATCAAACTTCCAATTCTCCTATTAACAACAATTTAATATATTTGAGAAAAACGTTGCCTTTCCTTCATGAGCTCTCGGCTGTATTGTGATGGACCTTATGTGAACAATTTTAAAGTGGCAGATTACCCCAAACTTAAAATTGCAAGTCTTAACTGTGATTTCTCTCAATTATACTGTGATTTCCAGAAGCTCATCCTAATTTCAGGCTACATTCTATTGTTTGTTTTCCTGCCTTTGATTTTATGCAATCCTCTCTATCATCTTTTCACCTTTCCTGATTTGAGCCTTTAATTTCAGATAAAGTTTCCCAATTTTGCGTACAGAATGTACATTATTCATAATTAAGTCATGTTCCAAACATTGCATCCTCTCTGGTTTGGCCTACGTATTATTGGTGTTATGCTCACTTACCGATATTACTGGACCATCTTGAATTTTTAATTCTCTGCCACTACATCAAAGGCAATTTCTCAGCTGATCACTTTTCCCATGCTCCAGTTAGGCTCCATTATTCGAATCTAGAACGTGGTTTTCATTTGAGTTTCTTACTTTTGGACTTCTGAATTGCTCCTATCGCTAATTTATTTCTACCGAGCATACTTTTGCAAGAGTATTAAAAGAACCACCAGAGAACTACCAAATCCAATCTCTCCTCGTTGGCATCTCCTCCTCTATTTTGAACTTGCGCTTTTGACCTGTGCGTCTTGTTACAGTGGGCAATGGTCAGCCTTGTCGGGCCAACGCAATTTACGAGCAGGCTCTCCATGCATACAATTCAGTCTTATGTCTAAATCCAGAAAATTCCTTTAATTCCAGCTGCTGCTGTGCAAGTGAGGACTTGATACCGCTCTTGCTCTCATAAATTAGTGTTGACCGGTTGAGTTTTCTTTAGACACTCAAATCACCTATATTTGTGTTGTAGTGGTTAGCCCTCGCATGCTCCTACTCCACCTGTTAGACGGCTGTTAAACATTAATTCTAAGTTCATGCTGTGTCTCTATGTCCTCCATGAGACAACGGATGTATCCGCCGTCTCAGGTTTTTTATGTAACGAGAAAATCAGAAGTATTGAGGAGAGCCCCAAAGAAACGAGTATCAATAATTTGTTTTCAATTTTGTCATCCTTTCAGCAATTTAAATTAATAAGTTGAGCTTTTCGTCAGATCCAATTTCCTATTCCTCTCAGAATGCTAAAAGGAGCGTCAGCTGGCCTCAGAGGGGTCCCCCATTATTTACGAGGGGGCCACACTCTTCTGCCACCGCTTGCTGTCGTCGCAGCATGTTTTTCTTTAGATACATCTATATTGGTGTCGTATTGATTAACACACGCATGCTCCTATTTCTCCAGTTGGTCATGCATTCTTTTGCTCCTTCAGCATTCCGTCTTCCATCATTTTGTCATAGTTCCTTTCGCTGCTGGCCACGCAGGCCCCTAAAATGGGCACAACTCCAGCCGTTCGCACCGCCCCGACGTCACCCGCGCGGGGAGGGGTCAGCCTGAAACACAGTGGGCAGGTACAGGTTGGCCACCCTGCCGCCCAGGGGGCCGGATCCCCCTCCCCGCGCGTGCAGCGCAGGCGGGCACGCGCCCAAAGCAACGAGAGCACACCATCCTTATCCGTTCCTTTTGCTGCTTCTACAAGCACGCGCTCACACCCATGCGCGCTCATGAGCATAACCACACACACGCACGCACTCACGAGCACGCACGCACACACACCCATTTACACACGCACGCACACACGCACGCACACACGCATACACACACACACGCACACTTACGGGGCCCAACAAATACACACTTCAAGCGTCCATTCATTCAGAAGCTCAAACAGACAACATTAAGCTGACAGAGTTCACAAAAATTACACACGGACACAGAAGACATACAACGGGATTCGAATCCATTCCACATTTTGCTTCTTTCCAACTGCTGCTTAGCAGTTTGGTCATTTTAACTGTCATCAGCGCAGATGCACTGACAAATACGCACGTCTTACTTAACTTTTTGTTTCGTTTCGTTCCTAATAGCGCTGTATATTTCCCCTTTATTCTGCAGAATTTAACTTAAGTGTGCACACAAATTACTTTTTATATCACTACTAAACCCCCCAGAGGCCTCTTTTCCACGTTTTCCATTTTCACACAGCAGCCGCACAAAACCATCGTCCAATAGCGGTTTTGTCGCAAGCTCAAATTTATCAAACTTTGACAGACGTGCATGCTATTACAGTGCGCCTCGACAAATCGGGATCGGACCGTTGCCGCGATAACGCACCAGCTACCTCGGTATTCAAAAATGACAGCCCACCGAGTTTACTCTGCCATTTTCTTGCACCAGTGTTTAAATCGAGGAGCCTTGTAACCCCCACACACTTCTAATTCGATCAGTGTCCAAACGACGTGGCTTACGCGCGCTTTATTTTCCTCGGTACCCTTAAATCTGACCGGATCTCGGCACCCATAACTGGGTCTGGCCGGACCACTTCGGTACCCTTTTAAAAAAGGGTCTGACCGGGTCACTTCCACATTCATGCTCACAGTTACGGATGCCAAGGCTGCGCACTTTTCCTATTTGCCAAACGCGGTCAGCGCAAGCCTCCCTTTTTTGTCGGACTTTTGACGGAGACTAACCCGGCCACCGAAACTCTCCACAGGTGCGCACTTGGCCCGTACGGCCACTGAGTGCGACTGCAGTGTCTCGGCTTTTCCAGGAACTGCATCTGGGGCGGGTCGTTTCCTGTCGCAACAGTGTTCAATCGTATCTGTGTTTTCGCCTCATTCACACAGCTAAAATTTCTATCCTCCATCGGATCTGTCGCCAAACTAAAGTCCACGTTTTATGGGACTTTCTACTATTCTTTTATTGTGACGGTCAACAGCGATGTCCCTGACAACCTGTCCCGTCACGAGCCACACTACTTTGGGCTTTTTTCTTTTTCATCATTCATCATTCTCACCAGACATGTCACTCACTCCACTGTGCACATTCCCCATTAATTTTTAAGTTACTGTTCACTTTTTATTTCTTATTTTTATTTATTTTTCTATTTTTATTTTATTTTTCCTTTGCTGCTTCTATTTGGGGCCACTCCCCCTTCGAAAGTCGAATTATGACGACTTTTTGACTGGGAGAGACAACTTACTCCCGAGACAGCTCATGGCCACATCAGATTCGGTTGTAACTGCCCCCGCAGTGATAAACTCGCACTCTAAAGCACCCGAGAGCGTTTTTTTCCATGCCAACCTAACCAGAGTGACGGGAGCGGCACAATTCAGAAAAAGTGCTCAGCTCGCCGAGAAAATGCGATTTAAGCAATAAAATTAAAAATGCTTATAAAACATAAACCAAACGTTGGAAGTGGTCATTTCTTCATGCGCAGTGATAAACTCGGCACTCTAAAGCACCCGAGAGCGTTTTTTTCCATGCCAACCTAACCAGAGTGACGGGAGCGGCACAATTCAGAAAAAGTGCTCAGCTCGCCGAGAAAATGCGATTTAAGCAATAAAATTAAAAATGCTTATAAAACATAAACCAAACGTTGGAGGTGGTCATTTCTTCATGCGCAGTGATAAACTCGGCACTCTAAAGCACCCGAGAGCGTTTTTTTCCATGCCAACCTAACCAGAGTGACGGGAGCGGCACAATTCAGAAAAAGTGCTCAGCTCGCCGAGAAAATGCGATTTAAGCAATAAAATTAAAAATGCTTATAAAACATAAACCAAACGTTGGAGGTGGTCATTTCTTCATGCGCAGTGATAAACTCGGCACTCTAAAGCACCCGAGAGCGTTTTTTTCCATGCCAACCTAACCAGAGTGACGGGAGCGGCACAATTCAGAAAAAGTGCTCAGCTCGCCGAGAAAATGCGATTTAAGCAATAAAATTAAAAATGCTTATAAAACATGAACCAAACGTTGGAGGTGGTCATTTCTTCATGCGCAGTGATAAACTCGGCATTCTAAAGCACCCGAGAGCGTTTTTTTCCATGCCAACCTAACCAGAGTGACGGGAGCGGCACAATTTAGAAAAAGTGCTCAGCTCGCCGAGAAAATGCGATTTAAGCAATACAATTAAAAATGCTTATAAAACATAAACCAAACGTTGGAGGTGGTCATTTCTTCATGCGCAGTGATAAACTCGGCACTCTAAAGCACCCGAGAGCGTTTTTTTCCATGCCAACCTAACCAGAGTGACGGGAGCGGCACAATTCAGAAAAAGTGCTCAGCTCGCCGAAAAAATGCGATTTAAGCAATAAAATTAAAAATGCTTATAAAACATAAACCAAACGTTGGAGGTGGTCATTTCTTCATGCGCAGTGATAAACTCGGCACTCTAAAGCACCCGAGAGCGTTTTTTTCCATGCCAACCTAACCAGAGTGACGGGAGCGGCACAATTCAGAAAAAGTGCTCAGCTCGCCGAGAAAATGCGATTTAAGCAATAAAATTAAAAATGCTTATAAAACATAAACCAAACGTTGGAGGTGGTCATTTCTTCATGCGCAGTGATAAACTTGGCACTCTAAAGCACCCGAGAGCGTTTTTTTCCATGCCAACCTAACCAGAGTGACGGGAGCGGCACAATTCAGAAAAGGTGCTCAGCTCGCCAAGAAAATGCGATTTAAGCAATAAAATTAAAAATGCTTATAAAACATAAACCAAACGTTGGAGGTGGTCATTTCTTCATGCGCAGTGATAAACTCGGCACTCTAAAGCACTCGAGAGCGTTTTTTTCCATGCCAACCTAACCAGAGTGACGGGAGCGGCACAATTCAGAAAAAGTGCTCAGCTCGCCGAGAAAATGCGATTTAAGCAATAAAATTAAAAATGCTTATAAAACATAAACCAAACGTTGGAGGTGGTCATTTCTTCATGCGCAGTGATAAACTCGGCACTCTAAAGCACCCGAGAGCGTTTTTTTCCATGCCAACCTAACCAGAGTGACGGGAGCGGCACAATTCAGAAAAAGTGCTCAGCTCGCCGAGAAAATGCGATTTAAGCAATAAAATTAAAAATGCTTATAAAACATAAACCAAACGTTGGAGGTGGTCATTTCTTCATGCGCAGTGATAAACTCGGCACTCTAAAGCACCCGAGAGCGTTTTTTTCCATGCCAACCTAACCAGAGTGACGGGAGCGGCACAATTCAGAAAAAGTGCTCAGCTCGCCGAGAAAATGCGATTTAAGCAATAAAATTAAAAATGCTTATAAAACATGAACCAAACGTTGGAGGTGGTCATTTCTTCATGCGCAGTGATAAACTCGGCATTCTAAAGCACCCGAGAGCGTTTTTTTCCATGCCAACCTAACCAGAGTGACGGGAGCGGCACAATTCAGAAAAAGTGCTCAGCTCGCCGAGAAAATGCGATTTAAGCAATAAAATTAAAAATGCTTATAAAACATAAACCAAACGTTGGAGGTGGTCATTTCTTCATGCGCAGTGATAAACTCGGCACTCTAAAGCACCCGAGAGCGTTTTTTTCCATGCCAACCTAACCAGAGTGACGGGAGCGGCACAATTCAGAAAAAGTGCTCAGCTCGCCGAGAAAATGCGATTTAAGTAATAAAATTAAAAATGCTTATAAAACATAAACCAAACGTTGGAGGTGGTCATTTCTTCATGCGCAGTGATAAACTCGGCACTCTAAAGCACCCGAGAGCGTTTTTTTCCATGCCAACCTAACCAGAGTGACGGGAGCGGCACAATTCAGAAAAAGTGCTCAGCTCGCCGAGAAAATGCGATTTAAGCAATAAAATTAAAAATGCTTATAAAACATAAAACGTTGGAGGTGGTCATTTCTTCATGCGCAGTGATAAACTCGGCACTCTAAAGCACCCGAGAGCGTTTTTTTCCATGGCAACCTAACCAGAGTGACGGGAGCGGCACAATTCAGAAAAAGTGCTCAGCTCGCCGAGAAAATGCGATTTAAGCAATAAAATTAAAAATGCTTATAAAACATAAACCAAACGTTGGAGGTGGTCATTTCTTCATGCGCAGTGATAAACTCGGCACTCTAAAGCACCCGAGAGCGTTTTTTTCCATGCCAACCTAACCAGAGTGACGGGAGCGGCACAATTCAGAAAAAGTGCTCAGCTCGCCGAGAAAATGCGATTTAAGCAATAAAATTAAAAATGCTTATAAAACATCAACCAAACGTTGGAGGTGGTCATTTCTTCATGCGCAGTGATAAACTCGGCACTCTAAAGCACCCGAGAGCGTTTTTTTCCATGCCAACCTAACCAGAGTGATGGGAGTGGCACAATTCAGAAAAAGTGCTCAGCTCGACGAGAAAATGCGATTTAAGCAATAAAATTAAAAATGCTTATAAAACATAAACCAAACGTTGGAGGTGGTCATTTCTTCATGCGCAGTGATAAACTCGGCACTCTAAAGCACCCGACAGCGTTTTTTTCCATGCCAACCTAACCAGAGTGACGGGAGCGGCACAATTCAGAAAAAGTGCTCAGCTCGCCGAGAAAATGCGATTTAAGCAATAAAATTAAAAATGCTTATAAAACATAAACCAAACGTTGGAGGTGGTTATTTCTTCATGCGCAGTGATAAACTCGGCACTCTAAAGCACCCGAGAGCGTTTTTTTCCATGCCAACCTAACCAGAGTGACGGGAGCGGCACAATTCAGAAAAAGTGCTCAGCTCGCCGAGAAAATGCGATTTAAGCAATAAAATTAAAAATGCTTATAAAACATAAACCAAACGTTGGAGGTTCTTCATGTGCAGTGATAAATTCGGCACTCTAAAGCACCCGAGAGCGTTTTTTTCCATGCCAACCTAACCAGAGTGACGGGAGCGGCACAATTCAGAAAAAGTGCTCAGCTCGCCGAGAAAATGCGATTTAAGCAATAAAATTAAAAATGCTTATAAAACAAAAACCAAACGTTGGAGGTGGTCATTTCTTCATGCGCAGTGATAAACTCGGCACTCTAAAGCACCCGAGAGGGTTTTTTTCCATGCCAACCTAACCAGAGTGACGGGAGCGGCACAATTCAGAAAAAGTGCTCAGCTCGCCGAAAAAATGCGATTTAAGCAATAAAATTAAAAATGCTTATAAAACATAAACCAAACGTTGGAGGTGGTCATTTCTTCATGCGCAGTGATAAACTCGGCACTCTAAAGCACCCGAGAGCGTTTTTTTCCATGCCAACCTAACCAGAGTGACGGGAGCGGCACAATTCAGAAAAAGTGCTCAGCTCGCCGAGAAAATGCGATTTAAGCAATAAAATTAAAAATGCTTATAAAACATAAACCAAACGTTGGAGGTGGTCATTTCTTCATGCGCAGTGATAAACTTGGCACTCTAAAGCACCCGAGAGCGTTTTTTTCCATGCCAACCTAACCAGAGTGACGGGAGCGGCACAATTCAGAAAAGGTGCTCAGCTCGCCAAGAAAATGCGATTTAAGCAATAAAATTAAAAATGCTTATAAAACATAAACCAAACGTTGGAGGTGGTCATTTCTTCATGCGCAGTGATAAACTCGGCACTCTAAAGCACTCGAGAGCGTTTTTTTCCATGCCAACCTAACCAGAGTGACGGGAGCGGCACAATTCAGAAAAAGTGCTCAGCTCGCCGAGAAAATGCGATTTAAGCAATAAAATTAAAAATGCTTATAAAACATAAACCAAACGTTGGAGGTGGTCATTTCTTCATGCGCAGTGATAAACTCGGCACTCTAAAGCACCCGAGAGCGTTTTTTTCCATGCCAACCTAACCAGAGTGACGGGAGCGGCACAATTCAGAAAAAGTGCTCAGCTCGCCGAGAAAATGCGATTTAAGCAATAAAATTAAAAATGCTTATAAAACATAAACCAAACGTTGGAGGTGGTCATTTCTTCATGCGCAGTGATAAACTCGGCACTCTAAAGCACCCGAGAGCGTTTTTTTCCATGCCAACCTAACCAGAGTGACGGGAGCGGCACAATTCAGAAAAAGTGCTCAGCTCGCCGAGAAAATGCGATTTAAGCAATAAAATTAAAAATGCTTATAAAACATAAACCAAACGTTGGAGGTGGTTATTTCTTCATGCGCAGTGATAAACTCGGCACTCTAAAGCACCCGAGAGCGTTTTTTTCCATGCCAACCTAACCAGAGTGACGGGAGCGGCACAATTCAGAAAAAGTGCTCAGCTCGCCGAGAAAATGCGATTTAAGCAATGAAATTAAAAATGCTTATAAAACATAAACCAAACGTTGGAGGTGGTCATTTCTTCATGCGCAGTGATAAACTCGGCACTCTAAAGCACCCGAGAACGTTTTTTTCCATGCCAACCTAACCAGAGTGACGGGAGCGGCACAATTCAGAAAAAGTGCTCAGCTCGCCGAGAAAATGCGATTTAAGCAATAAAATTAAAAATGCTTATAAAACATAAACCAAACGTTGGAAGTGGTAATTTCTTCATGCGCAGTGATAAACTCGGCACTCTAAAGCACCCGAGAGCGTTTTTTTCCATGCCAACCTAACCAGAGTGACGGGAGCGGCACAATTCAGAAAAAGTGCTCAGCTCGCCGAGAAAATGCGATTTAAGCAATAAAATTAAAAATGCTTATAAAACATGTTGTGTATTTTTATTCTGGTATCATGCTATGTTCATCTCACTATTAAGCCTAAGTACGACCAGGGCATGTTCGGGTCAGGTTCGTGTGGTATTGTTTGGGGCTTGGTCCAGGAAGGTAGACTCATTGGCGCCGGACACATCTGGCTTCCATTAACAACTGCTAAGATACACAGGATGTAGAGATGGGGGGGCAACAGCGGGGTCATAGGTCAGCCAACAGCCCCATCTGCGCGCTCCCGCGTGGAGGGAAGCGCAAGAGTATAAGGTTTAGGACGGGAGTAGACAAAGGGACTCGACATCTTGGCTAGGGCGCGAGACACTTCTCTCTGACATCGGTTGAATAAAATCTTTCCCCAATCAGCCATGTGTGACTGAAGTTTTCCTTCCCCAAGCCAGCCACTTTTTCACCATCTTGTTTGGAAGACCAGCTGACCATCGAAGAGAATTCACCACAATTTTGGCGTCACGAACAGTTCTCTTGTCCTTCGGGGAGCCCTCGCCCGCCTGGGTGCGAGCATCGAGCGTCCGGCCGGCAGGCTGAGTTTGAGGTGAGAAGCTTTCACTCACAGTATCGCAATGTGCTCGTGCCTGGTGTGGGGGGGGATGGAGTGGCTCCTAAGCGGGACAGTTAACGGGCCTGGTGTGCCAGTGGCTGGCAAAAAGGGGGGGGGATTGGTCTCCCCTAGCTGGATGTCGACGAGATGTGGAGTTTGAAAGGGGGGAGTAGCCCCAATAGAAAAATGAAAATGTTCAATAAAAATAGAAAAAAGAAAAAAGGCAAATAAAAATGGGAAAATAGCATAAAACTTAATGGGGAATGTGCACAACAGTGTGAGTGACATGTCTGGTGTGAATGATGAATGAGAAAGAAAATGCTCCGAGAGAGGGCACGTGAAACAGGACAGGATGTCTGGGACATCGCTGATCGGCTGTCACGAGAGAAGAATAATAGAAAGTCCCATAAAACGTGGACTTTGGTTTGGCTACAGATCCGATGGAGGATGGAAATTTTAGCTGTGTGATTGAGGCGGAAACACAGGTACGATTGAACACTGTGTGCGACAAGAGGCGGGCACCACCAAGCCACCGGAGGCACAATTCCCGGGGTCGTGCTGGGACGTTGAGATCACATTCAATGTAGTTGAGATCACACTCAATGTGGTTGAGATGTTCGGTGGGGGCATTTGTCTCTATATATAGGTCGCACGAAAAAGGGAGGCGTGCTGCAGACCGCAATTGGCAAAGCGGAGGAATGGGCAGCCTTGGCATCCGTAACCGTGTGAACGAATGTGGGAAAATTACCGGCTGGGTCTGGGACCAGGGTGCCGAGAAGGATGATGCGCGCAGACCACGTTATTGGAGCACTGATCAGATTAGGAGTTTGTGCGGGTTGCAAGGTTCCCCCGGCTGACAGCTGGTGCGTTAGCCGCTTAGAGAGATACTCTTCGGGCAACTTACCGGGGCGAACCGGTGCGCTGCGGTTGTACCCAAGTCGTCACGGTCCGATTCCGATTGGCGAGGCGCACTGTAATAGCACACACTCCTGTCAAAGTCTGATAAAATTTACGGCTTGCAGCAGACCGCAATTGGCAGAGCGGAGGAGTGGGCAGCCGATAGAAATTGGAAAACGTGGAAAAAAGAGGCCTCAGGGGGGTTAATTTTGGTATACCATGTAAAAAAGTAATTTGTGTGCACACTGAAGTTAAAAATCTGCAGTATAAGGGGAAATGCAAAGCGCTCTTAGGGGAAACAAAGACAAGAAGTGCAAAGGGCATGTTTGTACGTGCACCTGCGCACGGTAAGAAGACATAGAATGACCAAACCGCATGGAAGCGGTTGGTGAGAAGCTACATGAGAGATGGATTCGAATCCCTTTGTCTGTGTTCTATGTTGTGTGTAATGTCTGTAAAGTTTCTGTCAGTTGTCGTCGTTCGTCTAAGCGGTGTGCGCGCTTGGTGTATGGGGTGTGCGTGCGCGCGGATGGGTGTGTGCATGTGCGGTTGTGTGCGCGCTCGGTGTGTGTGCGTTTATGTGCACACGCATGGGAGACGGCAGTGAGAGAAGAAAGGAGGGGGCCCTGGGTACTCCAAGGCGCGGAATGGTGCTCTGACGGCAAAGGTGGGGGCCGGCGAGACGCGCGGGCCTGGCCAGCCCGTGGCGTCAACATTGATACGCTGACCCCCCCCCTTGTCCGAGGGCGCTGTGCCGAGGAGCCCGCAAAGGCGAGGCTGGGTCCCCCCGGTAGAGGTCAATGTCGATGAGAACTGAGACATGACGAGGGGGGATCAAATGTGGATGAGCAAAGGGTGCATGATTAACAACGAACGTGCATGATTAAAACTGAAACTTCACTGGCACTAATGTTGAACAGTTTGCAAATAGGCAAGAGAGAGACATGCTTGCAATACTCATTAAAATACTAATGTATGTGTTCCTGTGTGTCTCAAGAAAAGAGCTGGGCCGTGGCAGCAGTGATTTGTGGCAGGACGCCACACACATTCGGCCCAGGACCGATAGGTGGGGGGAGACAGTGAGGAAAGGGGGGTTCGCTCATAAATTAAGAGGGAGCCTGTTGAGGGCGGCCAGCGCCCCTAGTCCATCTGACAACTAATGAGAAAGTGAGTGATTACGTTAACTTGAACAAGATTGACCAAACAAATATGAGACGGTGGACGCGCACGTCTCCTCCCAGAGGACAAAGAGACACGGACAGAACTCCCAGGTCGTCTGAGGAAAAGCTTCGTGGAGCGCTGCCCCCAAATTCTTCACTAATTCACGTCAGGACGCCACAAATGCAGCCAGAGACAGATAGAAAGAGGGAGTGAGAGAAGAAAGGGGGGCTAACTCGTCAATAATGAGGAGATATTGGGAGTAATTCGTTTGTCCTTTCTTTAAATCGTTTCCTGGAGTAGATAGGTTAGCAACACGAGAGATTTAGAGGTTCAACAGAAAGAGAGTTAAAAGAAAATAACATTTTTGATTTGAACAATTGCAGGCTAACAGGGGCATGAGAGAGGACAGCTGAGAAGCGGGATCCACTTTGATCGAGGAGATTGGAAATTCACAGTACCATATTCTAAGTCGCATTTTTGAGCAAGCATGACACAGGTAATAACGCGTGAGAGATCAAAACATGGATCAGGGCTAGTTGTGGGACGCAGACCTCTGCGTTAATTTTGAATAATGATACTGAAGACACAATGTACTGTCCCATTAAATTGGAACTATAGACAAAACCTAGCTCGACAATAGGATGAGTTGCAGGACTTACAATATAAAGACGACATTGCCGTTACTAGGAGAATTCGACTTTCGGTAAACAAACGTTACTAGTGAATGGATGGCAGCAGCTACATTTGGAGATAGTCTTACAAGTTTGATGTCCCAGTCTGTCTCTCTCAGTGCCAGCATCCCTGAAAACTCGGCCCCGAGACTCCGCCTGCAGCCGCGGACGACTACAAGACGGTGCCTGGCTTTGAGGCACCTTTGACCTTTGGCAAAGACAAAGAAAGACTGTTGTTGTGCTTGGAGGGGGCAGGTACACTCCGGAGGATAGACAACATCCTCGGAGACGAGAAAAGACAGTGAGAAGTGGAGGAACCCACAATGTTGAAGAAAAAATGGACATTTGAACAATGGACTCATTCGAGAGTGATGGATGTGTTGGCTCTGAAGCAACAACAAAAGAACACCATCTTGAGAGGGTGAGGTGCGGCAAAAGATATGGACTTGAAATGTCCGACGGCCAAATCGCACTCCTGGCGGTGCTAAGACCTCGTGGGGCTTGGGTTAGAGGGGACAGGAGCTTCATTGTGCACTGGGTTTGACAGAACTGAGGAGATTTGATAAAAATTTGAATAATGCGTAGAGCTACAGAGAGAAGCATCATGGTCAGAGATTGAACAGATTTGAATAAAACAAATGGGCTAAAACGGTGAGAAACAAGAGCGAGATCTGATGTTTTGGCTCACCAGACATGAGAAGTAGAAATCGAGTTAGATAAATTTTAGAATGGGACATCTAGACTAAAGTGGATTCAGCCAAGGAGAAGCTAGGACGCTCGATGTACCTACTCAATACGATAGAAGTTTGTTGCACCACAGTGGAGGTTGGGTAGTCAGAAAGTTGGATCCGTTAAATTTTTGACTTTCACACATTCATGCATAGGAGTCGCACAAGGCCACAGGTAACAAGATAATGACTGAGATAGGGCTCAAATTCAACTGCACCCACACGGCAATGTAGAAGCAGGAGAGCGAAGTAAGGGATTATATGCTAAACAGTCCGCTGTAGGGTTACCAATAGGAGATTCTGACAAAAGAACTACTAAGAGGTGGAGGCGAGGATAATAGGAGGACATAGATATTCGAAGGTTTAATAAGGGCAAACTCCATTGTCAAAGATCGGATTAGAGCAAGTAGGAACGGGAGTATTTTGGCATTTTAACAGGAATTGGCAGCAAGGGAGATTGAGGATAGAAGATCTGGACAGCAATGACGTGAATTACATTAAAAACTGCTCATTCGAGGGAGAGGGCTCGGCGCTCCCTGTGTGGAGCTGCAGCTTTGCAGAAGGGGGGCAGACCGCGCGAGTGAGGAGTGGTGATAGGCGACCACAAGGAAGTAGGGAGAGGTGTTGGATGGTGTGACAGGCAGGAGGTTTAGGAAGAAGTAGAAGAAAGAAAATAAAAAGGGGGGGGGAGTGAGACTCGCCAAGAGGGGCAATAAAGAGAAGCAGACTGAGAAACAGTTTTGAGCAAGACAACAGGAAAAAAGGGGGAGAGCCAAATGATGACGTAAAAAGCCAGAGAATAGTCTGACCCATCTTTACTGAATTTAATTAGGATAAGTAATAGAGATCGAGTTTGTAGGACCAATACGAGGGTATGGAGGCTCCCTCAAAACGCGGGTCCCACAGTTAGTCCCTCAGATAGACATATATGACAATTTGCGATGAATCTGATGGGCGAGTTTATGGAAAATTGAATTGGAGATTTTACAATAGGTCATGTTGACGAGTATGTCCGAATGTGAAGAGTCACTATTAGGAGTCAATATTTGCCTACACACTAAGATACTAACTCTGCTTGGTTTGGGGGGAGAGCTGAGTGATAGAGACGGATGAGTGTGTCTGTGAGTGTGTGGATGGGTGAGTGCGCATGTGATCATCTACGGCTGTGTGTGCGCAGTATGATTGGCCAGAGAGGTCTGAAGTTGGGGTGATGTGTTTGCCATTGAGGATAAGATTCCTCTCACCTGAAGGGGTGGTACAGATCGGAGGGACTGGAACTGGTAAGTGATGAGTTCCGATCGGAACCATGGTTCAATGATCAATCAGGGGCACCATCAACAACAAAACGGTTCGATGGAGAAGGCCCGTTTCAGTGATATGGTCAGACAAGACAGAACTAGTATTGAACATCAAGACTTTGGACGATTTGACGTGTGACGACTTTGAGCTCACCCAACGGGGTGACGGACTAGGTGGACAGTGACCAAATGGTTGACGCTTGAGCTTGCTTGCGACATGAGCGAGCTCTGCTTTGTTTTTCTGTGTGACTTGATTTTTTGCAGCAGCAGCAACGGCCGCCAGCCAAGGAGCGGATTGCGCGCTGCTTGCGTAACTTGTTTTCGTTCTTGCAGGTTGTCAATTGCGTTCGTGGAAAGTTTGTGTTGAATTTACAAGAATATGTTAACCCTTGCCCTTTTGGTTTTTATAATGAACTTGTTGATTACATGGTTTTCAGGACAGGATCCCCGAGCGCCAGGATTCATTTTATGACTGTTTTTGTTTTGATACTTGATGTCTGTTTTTGTGTGTACAAGTGTCCGCTGTCAGCAGGGCTATAAGCTCACTGACAGGAGTGCGCTGATTTTTGTGTGTGTTGCCGAGTGTGTGGTGGACAGTCAACTTTCAGAGACTTGGGGTGACGGTCCCGGGGCCAGATGGAAGCTAGAGGTTCCGTGGGCCTGGCTACAATGAGTGTGGTGATGAGAGGGGACGCTTTGCAGGTTCCTTTTGGTACGTGATGACACATTGGGTGAATGTGTCAAAAGGGGGGAGTGGTAAAACAGGAAGGGGTGAGTAGGTTGCAATTTGTAATTGTGATATACAAAGTTTTTTTCCAAATTCACTTGTTTTTAAGCTTTAACAGGACACGCCAGAAGTCAACTAGCAGTCATGGAAGGAGCAGAAGAAGCATCTTGAAAGAAAGGGAGTTAACGGGAGACAACAGCCTGGAATGGATGCGAAGCGTGGTAACAATTTAGTGACAATAAGGTTTAAGATTTTTCAATGACAAAGTGCGAAGGACAAATCATACAGTGATTTGGGAATGGACAGTGGCACAATACACAACGAAAGTTTGGAAGGTTATTGAATGTCGGGGGAAGACGGGGCCAGAGACAAGGAATGGGGAAATTTCTGAACGCGTGACTGCATTAAAGCTGCTATTACAGGGCAAATGTTTAATTATACATTTTAGGACGAGTAGTTTGCATAACGAATACAGAAAGGATTTGAGTGGCTGTACCGTTTTGGAAAGATTACGTGAGCGTTGTTTCAGAATGATGGCTGGTTTGAACAGTGAGGTGACTCGAACGTAAGGCACTGAGACATAAAGGTACAGACCTAGGAAACTACAGTATTGTGAGGGATACCGGTTTGAGAATGCTACACATCTTTAGACTGAAGAAGGAATTTGGGGGTGACAAATAGTATTTGGACGGGAAAAAGAGCGGTTGAAGTGACATGACTGACGGGACTTCAGAAAGATGACAGTGTGATCGAGACAGGGACATCTGCGACAGGAAAGGCTACCAGGAACAGGTAGAATTTACATTGTGACTGGGGGGAGCTAGCAACGCTGTCGGCACGACGAGAAATGAGGGGAATGAGTCCTGGTTTGTTTGCTTGTTTGTTTGTTTGTTTGTTTGTTTCAGGGACCGCGTGGGCCTCTGGAAACGAGGGGTGGGTGTCGGGAGCCCTCGGGCGTTCTGATGAGATTTCGATGAGACGATTGACACAGCTTTTTCCTCGTTGCCCCATCACCGCCAAATAATTATTTGAGGGGGCTGGAAACACTGGAGCTATCGGGTTGTGTTGCCCTGCCAGCGGTGGCCGTCGGGGCCCGAAGGACGTCCGGCCTGGGCTGCGGCCTTTGCCATTACAGACTCCACGTGTTCGCACTGTTAAAGTCACTCGATACAGACAGTAGCTTTAGCTTGTCATAGGTCGCCTGGCTGCTGACCGGGGCCTTGCACGGGATTCAACGGCCATCATAAGCAACAGGAGGACACTGAACGGACAGCCGGCCCGGGACGGTGCCGTCTACTACTAGTGCTATTTTCCACTGACGGATCAGTGGACTGGATTTCATATCTGCACGTACTTGTGCATGCAAGGGGGGCAGCGCAACGACGGGTTTAATGTTCTTGCATGCTTTGACGATTCGTTTTTATATACCTCACTGTGTTACATTGGTGTTTTTTGCCATGTTATTTACTTTATTATGTGACCTCATTTGCTTACCCCGTGGCATGTTTACGATACGACATTGCATGTTGAGCGATTTGTATTTGAGGGTCATGGTTCTGCTTGTTGCTGTGTTTAGGGCTCATGCTACGCTTTGTGAAATGTGGTGTGTGCCGGAGCTCCCTTCACCTGACTCTCGCCAGGTGAGAGGCGCCTCCGGGGGTGTAGAATGGGCCTCCCTCTTTTTCCTCGTCATTAGATTGGCGGGGTTTTTTCGACGGCGGTCCGGCAACTTTTTGGGGCTTCTAACGGGCCACAGCAAACTTTTCCTCTCCAAATTGATGGCGTTGGTGATATATTGCCGAAGGGGGGTGTGCGGACGGCGTCAATCAGTTAATGGGGTTGGGGGATTCGATCTTGGTCAAATGTGGTTCCTGAGAGGCCTCAGATTGCTGTCAGGGAGGAATTTGCTATTAAATTAGGTTGGGCTTTCCTAGTTAATGTAACCTTAAGTAGCATGCCTTGAGCATGGTTTAGGATGAGACAAATAGGTCCAAATTGTAGACAATAACCATAAAATGGTTGGGGGAAGGTTTTTGGATGTACCGATGTCTTTTTCGTGTTGAGTTGTTGCCGGGGCACTTGATGTGCCCCGGCAGGGGGGAATGTTGTGTATTTTTATTCTGGTATCATGCTATGTTCATCTCACTATTAAGCCTAAGTACGACCAGGGCATGTTCGGGTCAGGTTCGTGTGGTATTGTTTGGGGCTTGGTCCAGGAAGGTAGACTCATTGGCGCCGGACACATCTGGCTTCCATTAACAACTGCTAAGATACACAGGATGTAGAGATGGGGGGGCAACAGCGGGGTCATAGGTCAGCCAACAGCCCCATCTGCGCGCTCCCGCGTGGAGGGAAGCGCAAGAGTATAAGGTTTAGGACGGGAGTAGACAAAGGGACTCGACATCTTGGCTAGGGCGCGAGACACTTCTCTCTGACATCGGTTGAATAAAATCTTTCCCCAATCAGCCATGTGTGACTGAAGTTTTCCTTCCCCAAGCCAGCCACTTTTTCACCATCTTGTTTGGAAGACCAGCTGACCATCGAAGAGAATTCACCACAATTTTGGCGTCACGAACAGTTCTCTTGTCCTTCGGGGAGCCCTCGCCCGCCTGGGTGCGAGCATCGAGCGTCCGGCCGGCAGGCTGAGTTTGAGGTGAGAAGCTTTCACTCACAGTATCGCAATGTGCTCGTGCCTGGTGTGGGGGGGGATGGAGTGGCTCCTAAGCGGGACAGTTAACGGGCCTGGTGTGCCAGTGGCTGGCAAAAAGGGGGGGGGATTGGTCTCCCCTAGCTGGATGTCGACGAGATGTGGAGTTTGAAAGGGGGGAGTAGCCCCAATAGAAAAATGAAAATGTTCAATAAAAATAGAAAAAAGAAAAAAGGCAAATAAAAATGGGAAAATAGCATAAAACTTAATGGGGAATGTGCACAACAGTGTGAGTGACATGTCTGGTGTGAATGATGAATGAGAAAGAAAATGCTCCGAGAGAGGGCACGTGAAACAGGACAGGATGTCTGGGACATCGCTGATCGGCTGTCACGAGAGAAGAATAATAGAAAGTCCCATAAAACGTGGACTTTGGTTTGGCTACAGATCCGATGGAGGATGGAAATTTTAGCTGTGTGATTGAGGCGGAAACACAGGTACGATTGAACACTGTGTGCGACAAGAGGCGGGCACCACCAAGCCACCGGAGGCACAATTCCCGGGGTCGTGCTGGGACGTTGAGATCACATTCAATGTAGTTGAGATCACACTCAATGTGGTTGAGATGTTCGGTGGGGGCATTTGTCTCTATATATAGGTCGCACGAAAAAGGGAGGCGTGCTGCAGACCGCAATTGGCAAAGCGGAGGAATGGGCAGCCTTGGCATCCGTAACCGTGTGAACGAATGT
The DNA here is from genome assembly GCF_033458585.1 of Syngnathus typhle. NCBI lineage: Eukaryota > Metazoa > Chordata > Actinopteri > Syngnathiformes > Syngnathidae > Syngnathus > Syngnathus typhle. The sequence goes on from NC_083754.1 coordinate 11,313,446, forward strand.
GGGAAAATTACCGGCTGGGTCTGGGACCAGGGTGCCGAGAAGGATGATGCGCGCAGACCACGTTATTGGAGCACTGATCAGATTAGGAGTTTGTGCGGGTTGCAAGGTTCCCCCGGCTGACAGCTGGTGCGTTAGCCGCTTAGAGAGATACTCTTCGGGCAACTTACCGGGGCGAACCGGTGCGCTGCGGTTGTACCCAAGTCGTCACGGTCCGATTCCGATTGGCGAGGCGCACTGTAATAGCACACACTCCTGTCAAAGTCTGATAAAATTTACGGCTTGCAGCAGACCGCAATTGGCAGAGCGGAGGAGTGGGCAGCCGATAGAAATTGGAAAACGTGGAAAAAAGAGGCCTCAGGGGGGTTAATTTTGGTATACCATGTAAAAAAGTAATTTGTGTGCACACTGAAGTTAAAAATCTGCAGTATAAGGGGAAATGCAAAGCGCTCTTAGGGGAAACAAAGACAAGAAGTGCAAAGGGCATGTTTGTACGTGCACCTGCGCACGGTAAGAAGACATAGAATGACCAAACCGCATGGAAGCGGTTGGTGAGAAGCTACATGAGAGATGGATTCGAATCCCTTTGTCTGTGTTCTATGTTGTGTGTAATGTCTGTAAAGTTTCTGTCAGTTGTCGTCGTTCGTCTAAGCGGTGTGCGCGCTTGGTGTATGGGGTGTGCGTGCGCGCGGATGGGTGTGTGCATGTGCGGTTGTGTGCGCGCTCGGTGTGTGTGCGTTTATGTGCACACGCATGGGAGACGGCAGTGAGAGAAGAAAGGAGGGGGCCCTGGGTGCTCCAAGGCGCGGAATGGTGCTCTGACGGCAAAGGTGGGGGCCGGCGAGACGCGCGGGCCTGGCCAGCCCGTGGCGTCAACATTGATACGCTGACCCCCCCCCTTGTCCGAGGGCGCTGTGCCGAGGAGCCCGCAAAGGCGAGGCTGGGTCCCCCCGGTAGAGGTCAATGTCGATGAGAACTGAGACATGACGAGGGGGGATCAAATGTGGATGAGCAAAGGGTGCATGATTAACAACGAACGTGCATGATTAAAACTGAAACTTCACTGGCACTAATGTTGAACAGTTTGCAAATAGGCAAGAGAGAGACATGCTTGCAATACTCATTAAAATACTAATGTATGTGTTCCTGTGTGTCTCAAGAAAAGAGCTGGGCCGTGGCAGCAGTGATTTGTGGCAGGACGCCACACACATTCGGCCCAGGACCGATAGGTGGGGGGAGACAGTGAGGAAAGGGGGGTTCGCTCATAAATTAAGAGGGAGCCTGTTGAGGGCGGCCAGCGCCCCTAGTCCATCTGACAACTAATGAGAAAGTGAGTGATTACGTTAACTTGAACAAGATTGACCAAACAAATATGAGACGGTGGACGCGCACGTCTCCTCCCAGAGGACAAAGAGACACGGACAGAACTCCCAGGTCGTCTGAGGAAAAGCTTCGTGGAGCGCTGCCCCCAAATTCTTCACTAATTCACGTCAGGACGCCACAAATGCAGCCAGAGACAGATAGAAAGAGGGAGTGAGAGAAGAAAGGGGGGCTAACTCGTCAATAATGAGGAGATATTGGGAGTAATTCGTTTGTCCTTTCTTTAAATCGTTTCCTGGAGTAGATAGGTTAGCAACACGAGAGATTTAGAGGTTCAACAGAAAGAGAGTTAAAAGAAAATAACATTTTTGATTTGAACAATTGCAGGCTAACAGGGGCATGAGAGAGGACAGCTGAGAAGCGGGATCCACTTTGATCGAGGAGATTGGAAATTCACAGTACCATATTCTAAGTCGCATTTTTGAGCAAGCATGACACAGGTAATAACGCGTGAGAGATCAAAACATGGATCAGGGCTAGTTGTGGGACGCAGACCTCTGCGTTAATTTTGAATAATGATACTGAAGACACAATGTACTGTCCCATTAAATTGGAACTATAGACAAAACCTAGCTCGACAATAGGATGAGTTGCAGGACTTACAATATAAAGACGACATTGCCGTTACTAGGAGAATTCGACTTTCGGTAAACAAACGTTACTAGTGAATGGATGGCAGCAGCTACATTTGGAGATAGTCTTACAAGTTTGATGTCCCAGTCTGTCTCTCTCAGTGCCAGCATCCCTGAAAACTCGGCCCCGAGACTCCGCCTGCAGCCGCGGACGACTACAAGACGGTGCCTGGCTTTGAGGCACCTTTGACCTTTGGCAAAGACAAAGAAAGACTGTTGTTGTGCTTGGAGGGGGCAGGTACACTCCGGAGGATAGACAACATCCTCGGAGACGAGAAAAGACAGTGAGAAGTGGAGGAACCCACAATGTTGAAGAAAAAATGGACATTTGAACAATGGACTCATTCGAGAGTGATGGATGTGTTGGCTCTGAAGCAACAACAAAAGAACACCATCTTGAGAGGGTGAGGTGCGGCAAAAGATATGGACTTGAAATGTCCGACGGCCAAATCGCACTCCTGGCGGTGCTAAGACCTCGTGGGGCTTGGGTTAGAGGGGACAGGAGCTTCATTGTGCACTGGGTTTGACAGAACTGAGGAGATTTGATAAAAATTTGAATAATGCGTAGAGCTACAGAGAGAAGCATCATGGTCAGAGATTGAACAGATTTGAATAAAACAAATGGGCTAAAACGGTGAGAAACAAGAGCGAGATCTGATGTTTTGGCTCACCAGACATGAGAAGTAGAAATCGAGTTAGATAAATTTTAGAATGGGACATCTAGACTAAAGTGGATTCAGCCAAGGAGAAGCTAGGACGCTCGATGTACCTACTCAATACGATAGAAGTTTGTTGCACCACAGTGGAGGTTGGGTAGTCAGAAAGTTGGATCCGTTAAATTTTTGACTTTCACACATTCATGCATAGGAGTCGCACAAGGCCACAGGTAACAAGATAATGACTGAGATAGGGCTCAAATTCAACTGCACCCACACGGCAATGTAGAAGCAGGAGAGCGAAGTAAGGGATTATATGCTAAACAGTCCGCTGTAGGGTTACCAATAGGAGATTCTGACAAAAGAACTACTAAGAGGTGGAGGCGAGGATAATAGGAGGACATAGATATTCGAAGGTTTAATAAGGGCAAACTCCATTGTCAAAGATCGGATTAGAGCAAGTAGGAACGGGAGTATTTTGGCATTTTAACAGGAATTGGCAGCAAGGGAGATTGAGGATAGAAGATCTGGACAGCAATGACGTGAATTACATTAAAAACTGCTCATTCGAGGGAGAGGGCTCGGCGCTCCCTGTGTGGAGCTGCAGCTTTGCAGAAGGGGGGCAGACCGCGCGAGTGAGGAGTGGTGATAGGCGACCACAAGGAAGTAGGGAGAGGTGTTGGATGGTGTGACAGGCAGGAGGTTTAGGAAGAAGTAGAAGAAAGAAAATAAAAAGGGGGGGGGAGTGAGACTCGCCAAGAGGGGCAATAAAGAGAAGCAGACTGAGAAACAGTTTTGAGCAAGACAACAGGAAAAAAGGGGGAGAGCCAAATGATGACGTAAAAAGCCAGAGAATAGTCTGACCCATCTTTACTGAATTTAATTAGGATAAGTAATAGAGATCGAGTTTGTAGGACCAATACGAGGGTATGGAGGCTCCCTCAAAACGCGGGTCCCACAGTTAGTCCCTCAGATAGACATATATGACAATTTGCGATGAATCTGATGGGCGAGTTTATGGAAAATTGAATTGGAGATTTTACAATAGGTCATGTTGACGAGTATGTCCGAATGTGAAGAGTCACTATTAGGAGTCAATATTTGCCTACACACTAAGATACTAACTCTGCTTGGTTTGGGGGGAGAGCTGAGTGATAGAGACGGATGAGTGTGTCTGTGAGTGTGTGGATGGGTGAGTGCGCATGTGATCATCTACGGCTGTGTGTGCGCAGTATGATTGGCCAGAGAGGTCTGAAGTTGGGGTGATGTGTTTGCCATTGAGGATAAGATTCCTCTCACCTGAAGGGGTGGTACAGATCGGAGGGACTGGAACTGGTAAGTGATGAGTTCCGATCGGAACCATGGTTCAATGATCAATCAGGGGCACCATCAACAACAAAACGGTTCGATGGAGAAGGCCCGTTTCAGTGATATGGTCAGACAAGACAGAACTAGTATTGAACATCAAGACTTTGGACGATTTGACGTGTGACGACTTTGAGCTCACCCAACGGGGTGACGGACTAGGTGGACAGTGACCAAATGGTTGACGCTTGAGCTTGCTTGCGACATGAGCGAGCTCTGCTTTGTTTTTCTGTGTGACTTGATTTTTTGCAGCAGCAGCAACGGCCGCCAGCCAAGGAGCGGATTGCGCGCTGCTTGCGTAACTTGTTTTCGTTCTTGCAGGTTGTCAATTGCGTTCGTGGAAAGTTTGTGTTGAATTTACAAGAATATGTTAACCCTTGCCCTTTTGGTTTTTATAATGAACTTGTTGATTACATGGTTTTCAGGACAGGATCCCCGAGCGCCAGGATTCATTTTATGACTGTTTTTGTTTTGATACTTGATGTCTGTTTTTGTGTGTACAAGTGTCCGCTGTCAGCAGGGCTATAAGCTCACTGACAGGAGTGCGCTGATTTTTGTGTGTGTTGCCGAGTGTGTGGTGGACAGTCAACTTTCAGAGACTTGGGGTGACGGTCCCGGGGCCAGATGGAAGCTAGAGGTTCCGTGGGCCTGGCTACAATGAGTGTGGTGATGAGAGGGGACGCTTTGCAGGTTCCTTTTGGTACGTGATGACACATTGGGTGAATGTGTCAAAAGGGGGGAGTGGTAAAACAGGAAGGGGTGAGTAGGTTGCAATTTGTAATTGTGATATACAAAGTTTTTTTCCAAATTCACTTGTTTTTAAGCTTTAACAGGACACGCCAGAAGTCAACTAGCAGTCATGGAAGGAGCAGAAGAAGCATCTTGAAAGAAAGGGAGTTAACGGGAGACAACAGCCTGGAATGGATGCGAAGCGTGGTAACAATTTAGTGACAATAAGGTTTAAGATTTTTCAATGACAAAGTGCGAAGGACAAATCATACAGTGATTTGGGAATGGACAGTGGCACAATACACAACGAAAGTTTGGAAGGTTATTGAATGTCGGGGGAAGACGGGGCCAGAGACAAGGAATGGGGAAATTTCTGAACGCGTGACTGCATTAAAGCTGCTATTACAGGGCAAATGTTTAATTATACATTTTAGGACGAGTAGTTTGCATAACGAATACAGAAAGGATTTGAGTGGCTGTACCGTTTTGGAAAGATTACGTGAGCGTTGTTTCAGAATGATGGCTGGTTTGAACAGTGAGGTGACTCGAACGTAAGGCACTGAGACATAAAGGTACAGACCTAGGAAACTACAGTATTGTGAGGGATACCGGTTTGAGAATGCTACACATCTTTAGACTGAAGAAGGAATTTGGGGGTGACAAATAGTATTTGGACGGGAAAAAGAGCGGTTGAAGTGACATGACTGACGGGACTTCAGAAAGATGACAGTGTGATCGAGACAGGGACATCTGCGACAGGAAAGGCTACCAGGAACAGGTAGAATTTACATTGTGACTGGGGGGAGCTAGCAACGCTGTCGGCACGACGAGAAATGAGGGGAATGAGTCCTGGTTTGTTTGCTTGTTTGTTTGTTTGTTTGTTTGTTTCAGGGACCGCGTGGGCCTCTGGAAACGAGGGGTGGGTGTCGGGAGCCCTCGGGCGTTCTGATGAGATTTCGATGAGACGATTGACACAGCTTTTTCCTCGTTGCCCCATCACCGCCAAATAATTATTTGAGGGGGCTGGAAACACTGGAGCTATCGGGTTGTGTTGCCCTGCCAGCGGTGGCCGTCGGGGCCCGAAGGACGTCCGGCCTGGGCTGCGGCCTTTGCCATTACAGACTCCACGTGTTCGCACTGTTAAAGTCACTCGATACAGACAGTAGCTTTAGCTTGTCATAGGTCGCCTGGCTGCTGACCGGGGCCTTGCACGGGATTCAACGGCCATCATAAGCAACAGGAGGACACTGAACGGACAGCCGGCCCGGGACGGTGCCGTCTACTACTAGTGCTATTTTCCACTGACGGATCAGTGGACTGGATTTCATATCTGCACGTACTTGTGCATGCAAGGGGGGCAGCGCAACGACGGGTTTAATGTTCTTGCATGCTTTGACGATTCGTTTTTATATACCTCACTGTGTTACATTGGTGTTTTTTGCCATGTTATTTACTTTATTATGTGACCTCATTTGCTTACCCCGTGGCATGTTTACGATACGACATTGCATGTTGAGCGATTTGTATTTGAGGGTCATGGTTCTGCTTGTTGCTGTGTTTAGGGCTCATGCTACGCTTTGTGAAATGTGGTGTGTGCCGGAGCTCCCTTCACCTGACTCTCGCCAGGTGAGAGGCGCCTCCGGGGGTGTAGAATGGGCCTCCCTCTTTTTCCTCGTCATTAGATTGGCGGGGTTTTTTCGACGGCGGTCCGGCAACTTTTTGGGGCTTCTAACGGGCCACAGCAAACTTTTCCTCTCCAAATTGATGGCGTTGGTGATATATTGCCGAAGGGGGGTGTGCGGACGGCGTCAATCAGTTAATGGGGTTGGGGGATTCGATCTTGGTCAAATGTGGTTCCTGAGAGGCCTCAGATTGCTGTCAGGGAGGAATTTGCTATTAAATTAGGTTGGGCTTTCCTAGTTAATGTAACCTTAAGTAGCATGCCTTGAGCATGGTTTAGGATGAGACAAATAGGTCCAAATTGTAGACAATAACCATAAAATGGTTGGGGGAAGGTTTTTGGATGTACCGATGTCTTTTTCGTGTTGAGTTGTTGCCGGGGCACTTGATGTGCCCCGGCAGGGGGGAATGTTGTGTATTTTTATTCTGGTATCATGCTATGTTCATCTCACTATTAAGCCTAAGTACGACCAGGGCATGTTCGGGTCAGGTTCGTGTGGTATTGTTTGGGGCTTGGTCCAGGAAGGTAGACTCATTGGCGCCGGACACATCTGGCTTCCATTAACAACTGCTAAGATACACAGGATGTAGAGATGGGGGGGCAACAGCGGGGTCATAGGTCAGCCAACAGCCCCATCTGCGCGCTCCCGCGTGGAGGGAAGCGCAAGAGTATAAGGTTTAGGACGGGAGTAGACAAAGGGACTCGACATCTTGGCTAGGGCGCGAGACACTTCTCTCTGACATCGGTTGAATAAAATCTTTCCCCAATCAGCCATGTGTGACTGAAGTTTTCCTTCCCCAAGCCAGCCACTTTTTCACCATCTTGTTTGGAAGACCAGCTGACCATCGAAGAGAATTCACCACAAACATAAACCAAACGTTGGAAGTGGTCATTTCTTCATGCGCAGTGATAAACTCGGCACTCTAAAGCACCCGAGAGCGTTTTTTTCCATGCCAACCTAACCAGAGTGACGGGAGCGGCACAATTCAGAAAAAGTGCTCAGCTCGCCGAGAAAATGCGATTTAAGCAATCAAATTAAAAATGCTTATAAAACATAAACCAAACGTTGGAAGTGGTCATTTCTTCATGCGCAGTGATAAACTCGGCACTCTAAAGCACCCGAGAGCGTTTTTTTCCATGCCAACCTAACCAGAGTGACGGGAGCGGCACAATTCAGAAAAAGTGCTCAGCTCGCCGAGAAAATGCGATTTAAGCAATAAAATTAAAAATGCTTATAAAACATAAACCAAACGTTGGAGGTGGTCATTTCTTCATGCGCAGTGATAAACTCGGCACTCTAAAGCACCCGAGAGCGTTTTTTTCCATGCCAACCTAACCAGAGTGACGGGAGCGGCACAATTCAGAAAAAGTGCTCAGCTCGCCGAGAAAATGCGATTTAAGCAATAAAATTAAAAATGCTTATAAAACATAAACCAAACGTTTGAGGTGGTCATTTCTTCATGCGCAGTGATAAACTCGGCACTCTAAAGCACCCGAGAGCGTTTTTTTCCATGCCAACCTAACCAGAGTGACGGGAGCGGCACAATTCAGAAAAAGTGCTCAGCTCGCCGAGAAAATGCGATTTAAGCAATAAAATTAAAAATGCTTATAAAACATGAACCAAACGTTGGAGGTGGTCATTTCTTCATGCGCAGTGATAAACTCGGCATTCTAAAGCACCCGAGAGCGTTTTTTTCCATGCCAACCTAACCAGAGTGACGGGAGCGGCACAATTTAGAAAAAGTGCTCAGCTCGCCGAGAAAATGCGATTTAAGCAATACAATTAAAAATGCTTATAAAACATAAACCAAACGTTGGAGGTGGTCATTTCTTCATGCGCAGTGATAAACTCGGCACTCTAAAGCACCCGAGAGCGTTTTTTTCCATGCCAACCTAACCAGAGTGACGGGAGCGGCACAATTCAGAAAAAGTGCTCAGCTCGCCGAAAAAATGCGATTTAAGCAATAAAATTAAAAATGCTTATAAAACATAAACCAAACGTTGGAGGTGGTCATTTCTTCATGCGCAGTGATAAACTCGGCACTCTAAAGCACCCGAGAGCGTTTTTTTCCATGCCAACCTAACCAGAGTGACGGGAGCGGCACAATTCAGAAAAAGTGCTCAGCTCGCCGAGAAAATGCGATTTAAGCAATAAAATTAAAAATGCTTATAAAACATAAACCAAACGTTGGAAGTGGTCATTTCTTCATGCGCAGTGATAAACTCGGCACTCTAAAGCACCCGGGAGCGTTTTTTTCCATGCCAACCTAACCAGAGTGACGGGAGCGGCACAATTCAGAAAAAGTGCTCAGCTCGCCGAGAAAATGCGATTTAAGCAATCAAATTAAAAATGCTTATAAAACATAAACCAAACGTTGGAAGTGGTCATTTCTTCATGCGCAGTGATAAACTCGGCACTCTAAAGCACCCGAGAGCGTTTTTTTCCATGCCAACCTAACCAGAGTGACGGGAGCGGCACAATTCAGAAAAAGTGCTCAGCTCGCCGAGAAAATGCGATTTAAGCAATAAAATTAAAAATGCTTATAAAACATAAACCAAACGTTGGAGGTGGTCATTTCTTCATGCGCAGTGATAAACTCGGCACTCTAAAGCACCCGAGAGCGTTTTTTTCCATGCCAACCTAACCAGAGTGACGGGAGCGGCACAATTCAGAAAAAGTGCTCAGCTCGCCGAGAAAATGCGATTTAAGCAATAAAATTAAAAATGCTTATAAAACATAAACCAAACGTTTGAGGTGGTCATTTCTTCATGCGCAGTGATAAACTCGGCACTCTAAAGCACCCGAGAGCGTTTTTTTCCATGCCAACCTAACCAGAGTGACGGGAGCGGCACAATTCAGAAAAAGTGCTCAGCTCGCCGAGAAAATGCGATTTAAGCAATAAAATTAAAAATGCTTATAAATCATGAACCAAACGTTGGAGGTGGTCATTTCTTCATGCGCAGTGATAAACTCGGCATTCTAAAGCACCCGAGAGCGTTTTTTTCCATGCCAACCTAACCAGAGTGACGGGAGCGGCACAATTTAGAAAAAGTGCTCAGCTCGCCGAGAAAATGCGATTTAAGCAATACAATTAAAAATGCTTATAAAACATAAACCAAACGTTGGAGGTGGTCATTTCTTCATGCGCAGTGATAAACTCGGCACTCTAAAGCACCCGAGAGCGTTTTTTTCCATGCCAACCTAACCAGAGTGACGGGAGCGGCACAATTCAGAAAAAGTGCTCAGCTCGCCGAAAAAATGCGATTTAAGCAATAAAATTAAAAATGCTTATAAAACATAAACCAAACGTTGGAGGTGGTCATTTCTTCATGCGCAGTGATAAACTCGGCACTCTAAAGCACCCGAGAGCGTTTTTTTCCATGCCAACCTAACCAGAGTGACGGGAGCGGCACAATTCAGAAAAAGTGCTCAGCTCGCCGAGAAAATGCGATTTAAGCAATAAAATTAAAAATGCTTATAAAACATAAACCAAACGTTGGAGGTGGTCATTTCTTCATGCGCAGTGATAAACTTGGCACTCTAAAGCACCCGAGAGCGTTTTTTTCCATGCCAACCTAACCAGAGTGACGGGAGCGGCACAATTCAGAAAAGGTGCTCAGCTCGCCAAGAAAATGCGATTTAAGCAATAAATTTAAAAATGCTTATAAAACATAAACCAAACGTTGGAGGTGGTCATTTCTTCATGCGCAGTGATAAACTCGGCACTCTAAAGCACTCGAGAGCGTTTTTTTCCATGCCAACCTAACCAGAGTGACGGGAGCGGCACAATTCAGAAAAAGTGCTCAGCTCGCCGAGAAAATGCGATTTAAGCAATAAAATTAAAAATGCTTATAAAACATAAACCAAACGTTGGAGTTGGTCATTTCTTCATGCGCAGTGATAAACTCGGCACTCTAAAGCACCCGAGAGCGTTTTTTTCCATGCCAACCTAACCAGAGTGACGGGAGCGGCACAATTCAGAAAAAGTGCTCAGCTCGCCGAGAAAATGCGATTTAAGCAATAAAGTTAAAAATGCTTATAAAACATAAACCAAACGTTGGAGGTGGTCATTTCTTCATGCGCAGTGATAAACTCGGCACTCTAAACCACCCGAGAGCGTTTTTTTCCATGCCAACCTAACCAGAGTGACGGGAGCGGCACAATTCAGAAAAAGTGCTCAGCTCGCCGAGAAAATGCGATTTAAGCAATAAAATTAAAAATGCTTATAAAACATGAACCAAACGTTGGAGGTGGTCATTTCTTCATGCGCAGTGATAAACTCGGCATTCTAAAGCACCCGAGAGCGTTTTTTTCCATGCCAACCTAACCAGAGTGACGGGAGCGGCACAATTCAGAAAAAGTGCTCAGCTCGCCGAGAAAATGCGATTTAAGCAATAAAATTAAAAATGCTTATAAAACATAAATCAAACGTTGGAGGTGGTCATTTCTTCATGCGCAGTGATAAACTCGGCACTCTAAAGCACCCGAGAGCGTTTTTTTCCATGCCAACCTAACCAGAGTGACGGGAGCGGCACAATTCAGAAAAAGTGCTCAGCTCGCCGAGAAAATGCGATTTAAGCAATAAAATTAAAAATGCTTATAAAACATAAACCAAACGTTGGAGGTGGTCATTTCTTCATGCGCAGTGATAAACTCGGCACTCTAAAGCACCCGAGAGCGTTTTTTTCCATGCCAACCTAACCAGAGTGACGGGAGCGGCACAATTCAGAAAAAGTGCTCAGCTCGCCGAGAAAATGCGATTTAAGCAATAAAATTAAAAATGCTTATAAAACATAAAACGTTGGAGGTGGTCATTTCTTCATGCGCAGTGATAAACTCGGCACTCTAAAGCACCCGAGAGCGTTTTTTTCCATGGCAACCTAACCAGAGTGACGGGAGCGGCACAATTCAGAAAAAGTGCTCAGCTCGCCGAGAAAATGCGATTTAAGCAATAAAATTAAAAATGCTTATAAAACATAAACCAAACGTTGGAGGTGGTCATTTCTTCATGCGCAGTGATAAACTCGGCACTCTAAAGCACCCGAGAGCGTTTTTTTCCATGCCAACCTAACCAGAGTGACGGGAGCGGCACAATTCAGAAAAAGTGCTCAGCTCGCCGAGAAAATGCGATTTAAGCAATAAAATTAAAAATGCTTATAAAACATCAACCAAACGTTGGAGGTGGTCATTTCTTCATGCACAGTGATAAACTCGGCACTCTAAAGCACCCGAGAGCGTTTTTTTTCATGCCAACCTAACCAGAGTGACGGAAGTGGCACAATTCAGAAAAAGTGCTCAGCTCGACGAGAAAATGCGATTTAAGCAATAAAATTAAAAATGCTTATAAAACATAAACCAAACGTTGGAGGTGGTCATTTCTTCATGCGCAGTGATAAACTCGGCACTCTAAAGCACCCGACAGCGTTTTTTTCCATGCCAACCTAACCAGAGTGACGGGAGCGGCACAATTCAGAAAAAGTGCTCAGCTCGCCGAGAAAATGCGATTTAAGCAATAAAATTAAAAATGCTTATAAAACATAAACCAAACGTTGGAGGTGGTTATTTCTTCATGCGCAGTGATAAACTCGGCACTCTAAAGCACCCGAGAGCGTTTTTTTCCATGCCAACCTAACCAGAGTGACGGGAGCGGCACAATTCAGAAAAAGTGCTCAGCTCGCCGAGAAAATGCGATTTAAGCAATAAAATTAAAAATGCTTATAAAACATAAACCAAACGTTGGAGGTGGTCATTTCTTCATGTGCAGTGATAAATTCGGCACTCTAAAGCACCCGAGAGCGTTTTTTTCCATGCCAACCTAACCAGAGTGACGGGAGCGGCACAATTCAGAAAAAGTGCTCAGCTCGCCGAGAAAATGCGATTTAAGCAATAAAATTAAAAATGCTTATAAAACAAAAACCAAACGTTGGAGGTGGTCATTTCTTCATGCGCAGTGATAAACTCGGCACTCTAAAGCACCCGAGAGGGTTTTTTTCCATGCCAACCTAACCAGAGTGACGGGAGCGGCACAATTCAGAAAAAGTGCTCAGCTCGCCGAGAAAATGCGATTTAAGCAATAAAATTAAAAATGCTTATAAAACATAAACCAAACGTTGGAGGTGGTCATTTCTTCATGCGCAGTGATAAACTCGGCACTCTAAAGCACCCGAGAGCGTTTTTTTCCATGCCAACCTAACCAGAGTGACGGGAGCGGCACAATTCAGAAAAAGTGCTCAGCTCGCCGAGAAAATGCGATTTAAGCAATAAAATTAAAAATGCTTATAAAACATAAACCAAACGTTGGAGGTGGTCATTTCTTCATGCGCAGTGATAAACTCGGCACTCTAAAGCACCCGAGAGCGTTTTTTTCCATGCCAACCTAACCAGAGTGACGGGAGCGGCACAATTCAGAAAAAGTGCTCAGCTCGCCGAGAAAATGCGATTTAAGCAATAAAATTAAAAATGCTTATAAAACATCAACCAAACGTTGGAGGTGGTCATTTCTTCATGCGCAGTGATAAACTCGGCACTCTAAAGCACCCGAGAGCGTTTTTTTCCATGCCAACCTAACCAGAGTGACGGGAGCGGCACAATTCAGAAAAAGTGCTCAGCTCGCCGAGAAAATGCGATTTAAGCAATGAAATTAAAAATGCTTATAAAACATAAACCAAACGTTGGAGGTGGTCATTTCTTCATGCGCAGTGATAAACTCGGCACTCTAAAGCACCCGAGAGCGTTTTTTTCCATGCCAACCTAACCAGAGTGACGGGAGCGGCACAATTCAGAAAAAGTGCTCAGCTCGCCGAGAAAATGCGATTTAGGCAATAAAATTAAAAATGCTTATAAAACATAAACCAAACGTTGGAGGTGGTCATTTCTTCATGCGCAGTGATAAACTCGGCACTCTAAAGCACCCGAGAGCGTTTTTTTCCATGCCAACCTAACCAGAGTGACGGGAGCGGCACAATTCAGAAAAAGTGCTCAGCTCGCCGAGAAAATGCGATTTAAGCAATAAAATTAAAAATGCTTATAAAACATAAACCAAACGTTGGAGGTGGTCATTTCTTCATGCGCAGTGATAAACTCGGCACTCTAAAGCACCCGAGAGCGTTTTTTTCCATGCCAACCTAACCAGAGTGACGGGAGCGGCACAATTCAGAAAAAGTGCTCAGCTCGCCGAGAAAATGCGATTTAAGCAATAAAATTAAAAATGCTTATAAAACATAAACCAAACGTTGGAGGTGGTCATTTCTTCATGCGCAGTGATAAACTCGGCACTCTAAAGCACCCGAGAGCGTTTTTTTCCATGCCAACCTAACCAGAGTGACGGGAGCGGCACAATTCAGAAAAAGTGCTCAGCTCGCCGAGAAAATGCGATTCAAGCAATAAAATTAAAAATGCTTATAAAACATAAACCAAACGTTGGAGGTGGTCATTTCTTCATGCGCAGTGATAAACTCGGCACTCTAAAGCACCCGAGAGCGTTTTTTTCCATGCCAACCTAACCAGAGTGACGGGAGCGGCACAATTCAGAAAAAGTGCTCAGCTCGCCGAGAAAATGCGATTTAAGCAATAAAATTAAAAATGCTTATAAAACATAAACCAAACGTTGGAGGTGGTCATTTCTTCATGCGCAGTGATAAACTCGGCACTCTAAAGCACCCGAGAGCGTTTTTTTCCATGCCAATCTAACCAGAGTGACGGGAGCGGCAAAATTCAGAAAAAGTGCTCAGCTCGCCGAGAAAATGCGATTTAAGCAATAAAAATAAAAATGCTTATAAAACAAAAACCAAACGTTGGAGGTGGTCATTTCTTCATGCGCAGTGATAAACTCGGCACTCTAAAGCACCCGAGAGCGTTTTTTTCCATGCCAACCTAACCAGAGTGACGGGAGCGGCACAATTCAGAAAAAGTGCTCAGCTCGCCGAGAAAATGCGATTTAAGCAATAAAATTAAAAATGCTTATAAAACATAAACCAAACGTTGGAGGTGGTCATTTCTTCATGCGCAGTGATAAACTCGGCACTCTAAAGCACCCGAGAGCGTTTTTTTCCATGCCAACCTAACCAGAGTGACGGGAGCGGCACAATTCAGAAAAAGTGCTCAGCTCGCCGAGAAAATGCGATTTAGGCAATAAAATTAAAAATGCTTATAAAACATAAACCAAACGTTGGAGGTGGTCATTTCTTCATGCGCAGTGATAAACTCGGCACTCTAAAGCACCCGAGAGCGTTTTTTTCCATGCCAACCTAACCAGAGTGACGGGAGCGGCACAATTCAGAAAAAGTGCTCAGCTCGCCGAGAAAATGCGATTTAAGCAATAAAATTAAAAATGCTTATAAAACATAAACCAAACGTTGGAGGTGGTCATTTCTTCATGCGCAGTGATAAACTCGGCACTCTAAAGCACCCGAGAGCGTTTTTTTCCATGCCAACCTAACCAGAGTGACGGGAGCGGCACAATTCAGAAAAAGTGCTCAGCTCGCCGAGAAAATGCGATTTAAGCAATAAAATTAAAAATGCTTATAAAACATAAACCAAACGTTGGAGGTGGTCATTTCTTCATGCACAGTGATAAACTCGGCACTCTAAAGCACCCGAGAGCGTTTTTTTCCATGCCAACCTAACCAGAGTGACGGGAGCGGCACAATTCAGAAAAAGTGCTCAGCTCGCCGAGAAAATGCGATTCAAGCAATAAAATTAAAAATGCTTATAAAACATAAACCAAACGTTGGAGGTGGTCATTTCTTCATGCGCAGTGATAAACTCGGCACTCTAAAGCACCCGAGAGCGTTTTTTTCCATGCCAACCTAACCAGAGTGACGGGAGCGGCACAATTCAGAAAAAGTGCTCAGCTCGCCGAGAAAATGCGATTTAAGCAATAAAATTAAAAATGCTTATAAAACATAAACCAAACGTTGGAGGTGGTCATTTCTTCATGCGCAGTGATAAACTCGGCACTCTAAAGCACCCGAGAGCGTTTTTTTCCATGCCAATCTAACCAGAGTGACGGGAGCGGCAAAATTCAGAAAAAGTGCTCAGCTCGCCGAGAAAATGCGATTTAAGCAATAAAAATAAAAATGCTTATAAAACAAAAACCAAACGTTGGAGGTGGTCATTTCTTCATGCGCAGTGATAAACTCGGCACTCTAAAGCACCCGAGAGCGTTTTTTTCCATGCCAACCTAACCAGAGTGACGGGAGCGGCACAATTCAGAAAAAGTGCTCAGCTCGCCGAGAAAATGCGATTTAAGCAATAAAATTAAAAATGCTTATAAAACATAAACCAAACGTTGGAGGTGGTCATTTCTTCATGCGCAGTGATAAACTCGGCACTCTAAAGCACCCGAGAGCGTTTTTTTCCATGCCAACCTAACCAGAGTGACGGGAGCGGCACAATTCAGAAAAAGTGCTCAGCTCGACGAGAAAATGCGATTTAAGCAATAAAATTAAAAATGCTTATAAAACATAAACCAAACGTTGGAGGTGGTCATTTCTTCATGCGCAGTGATAAACTCGGCACTCTAAAGCACCCGAGAGCGTTTTTTTCCATGCCAACCTAACCAGAGTGACGGGAGCGGCACAATTCAGAAAAAGTGCTCAGCTCGCCGAGAAAATGCGATTTAAGCAATAAAATTAAAAATGCTTATAAAACATAAACCAAACGTTGGAGGTGGTCATTTCTTCATGCGCAGTGATAAACTCGGCACTCTAAAGCACCCGAGAGCGTTTTTTTCCATGCCAACCTAACCAGAGTGACGGGAGCGGCACAATTCAGAAAAAGTGCTCAGCTCGCCGAGAAATTGCGATTCAAGCAATAAAATTAAAAATGCTTATAAAACATAAACCAAACGTTGGAGGTGGTCATTTCTTCATGCGCAGTGATAAACTCGGCACTCTAAAGCACCCGAGAGCGTTTTTTTCCATGCCAACCTAACCAGAGTGACGGGAGCGGCACAATTCAGAAAAAGTGCTCAGCTCGCCGAGAAAATGCGATTTAAGCAATAAAATTAAAAATGCTTATAAAACATAAACCAAACGTTGGAGGTGGTCATTTCTTCATGCGCAGTGATAAACTCGGCACTCTAAAGCACCCGAGAGCGTTTTTTTCCATGCCAACCTAACCAGAGTGACGGGAGCGGCACAATTCAGAAAAAGTGCTCAGCTCGCCGAGAAAATGCGATTTAAGCAATGAAATTAAAAATGCTTATAAAACATAAACCAAACGTTGGAGGTGGTCATTTCTTCATGCGCAGTGATAAACTCGGCACTCTAAAGCACCCGAGAACGTTTTTTTCCATGCCAACCTAACCAGAGTGACGGGAGCGGCACAATTCAGAAAAAGTGCTCAGCTCGCCGAGAAAATGCGATTTAAGCAATAAAATTAAAAATGCTTATAAAACATAAACCAAACGTTGGAAGTGGTCATTTCTTCATGCGCAGTGATAAACTCGGCACTCTAAAGCACCCGAGAGCGTTTTTTTCCATGCCAACCTAACCAGAGTGACGGGAGCGGCACAATTCAGAAAAAGTGCTCAGCTCGCCGAGAAAATGCGATTTAAGCAATCAAATTAAAAATGCTTATAAAACATAAACCAAACGTTGGAGGTGGTCATTTCTTCATGCGCAGTGATAAACTCGGCACTCTAAAGCACCCGAGAGCGTTTTTTTCCATGCCAACCTAACCAGAGTGACGGGAGCGGCACAATTCAGAAAAAGTGCTCAGCTCGCCGAGAAAATGCGATTTAAGCAATAAAATTAAAAATGCTTATAAAACATAAACCAAACGTTGGAGGTGGTCATTTCTTCATGCGCAGTGATAAACTCGGCACTCTAAAGCACCCGAGAGCGTTTTTTTCCATGCCAACCTAACCAGAGTGACGGGAGCGGCACAATTCAGAAAAAGTGCTCAGCTCGACGAGAAAATGCGATTTAAGCAATAAAATTAAAAATGCTTATAAAACATAAACCAAACGTTGGAGGTGGTCATTTCTTCATGCGCAGTGATAAACTCGGCACTCTAAAGCACCCGAGAGCGTTTTTTTCCATGCCAACCTAACCAGAGTGACGGGAGCGGCACAATTCAGAAAAAGTGCTCAGCTCGCCGAGAAAATGCGATTTAAGCAATAAAATTAAAAATGCTTATAAAACATAAACCAAACGTTGGAGGTGGTCATTTCTTCATGCGCAGTGATAAACTCGGCACTCTAAAGCACCCGAGAGCGTTTTTTTCCATGCCAACCTAACCAGAGTGACGGGAGCGGCACAATTCAGAAAAAGTGCTCAGCTCGCCGAGAAATTGCGATTCAAGCAATAAAATTAAAAATGCTTATAAAACATAAACCAAACGTTGGAGGTGGTCATTTCTTCATGCGCAGTGATAAACTCGGCACTCTAAAGCACCCGAGAGCGTTTTTTTCCATGCCAACCTAACCAGAGTGACGGGAGCGGCACAATTCAGAAAAAGTGCTCAGCTCGCCGAGAAAATGCGATTTAAGCAATAAAATTAAAAATGCTTATAAAACATAAACCAAACGTTGGAGGTGGTCATTTCTTCATGCGCAGTGATAAACTCGGCACTCTAAAGCACCCGAGAGCGTTTTTTTCCATGCCAACCTAACCAGAGTGACGGGAGCGGCACAATTCAGAAAAAGTGCTCAGCTCGCCGAGAAAATGCGATTTAAGCAATGAAATTAAAAATGCTTATAAAACATAAACCAAACGTTGGAGGTGGTCATTTCTTCATGCGCAGTGATAAACTCGGCACTCTAAAGCACCCGAGAACGTTTTTTTCCATGCCAACCTAACCAGAGTGACGGGAGCGGCACAATTCAGAAAAAGTGCTCAGCTCGCCGAGAAAATGCGATTTAAGCAATAAAATTAAAAATGCTTATAAAACATAAACCAAACGTTGGAAGTGGTCATTTCTTCATGCGCAGTGATAAACTCGGCACTCTAAAGCACCCGAGAGCGTTTTTTTCCATGCCAACCTAACCAGAGTGACGGGAGCGGCACAATTCAGAAAAAGTGCTCAGCTCGCCGAGAAAATGCGATTTAAGCAATCAAATTAAAAATGCTTATAAAACATAAACCAAACGTTGGAGGTGGTCATTTCTTCATGCGCAGTGATAAACTCGGCACTCTAAAGCACCCGAGAGCGTTTTTTTTCATGCCAACCTAACCAGAGTGACGGGAGCGGCACAATTCAGAAAAAGTGCTCAGCTCGCCGAGAAAATGCGATTTAAGCAATAAAATTAAAAATGCTTATAAAACATAAACCAAACGTTGGAGGTGGTCATTTCTTCATGCGCAGTGATAAACTCGGCACTCTAAAGCACCCGAGAGCGTTTTTTTTCCATGCCAACCTAACCAGGGTGACGGGAGCGGCACAATTCAGAAAAAGTGCTCAGCTCGCCGAGAAAATGCGATTTAAGCAATAAAATTAAAAATGCTTATAAAACATAAACCAAACGTTGGAGGTGGTCATTTCTTCATGCGCAGTGATAAACTCGGCACTCTAAAGCACCCGAGAGCGTTTTTTTCCATGCCAACCTAACCAGAGTGACGGGAGCGGCACAATTCAGAAAAAGTGCTCAGCTCGCCGAGAAAATGCGATTTAAGCAATAAAATTAAAAATGCTTATAAAACATCAACCAAACGTTGGAGGTGGTCATTTCTTCATGCGCAGTGATAAACTCGGCACTCTAAAGCACCCGAGAGCGTTTTTTTCCATGCCAACCTAACCAGAGTGACGGGAGCGGCACAATTCAGAAAAAGTGCTCAGCTCGCCGAGAAAATGCGATTTAAGCAATAAAATTAAAAATGCTTATAAAACATAAACCAAACGTTGGAGGTGGTCATTTCTTCATGCGCAGTGATAAACTCGGCACTCTAAAGCACCCGAGAGCGTTTTTTCCATGCCAACCTAACCAGAGTGACGGGAGCGGCACACTTCAGAAAAAGTGCTCAGCTCGCCGAGAAAATGCGATTTAAGCAATAAAATTAAAAATGCTTATAAAACATAAACCAAACGTTGGAGGTGGTCATTTCTTCATGCGCAGTGATAAACTCGGCACTCTAAAGAACCCGAGAGCGTTTTTTTCCATGCCAACCTAACCAGAGTGACGGGAGCGGCACACTTCAGAAAAAGTGCTCAGCTCGCCGAGAAAATGCGATTCAAGCAATAAAATTAAAAATGCTTATAAAACATAAACCAAACGTTGGAGGTGGTCATTTCTTCATGCGCAGTGATAAACTCGGCACTCTAAAGCACCCGAGAGCGTTTTTTTTCCATGCCAACCTAACCAGAGTGACGGGAGCGGCACAATTCAGAAAAAGTGCTCAGCTCGCCGAGAAAATGCGATTTAAGCAATAAAATTAAAAATGCTTATAAAACATAAACCAAACGTTGGAGGTGGTCATTTCTTCATGCGCAGTGATAAACTCGGCACTCTAAAGCACCCGAGAGCGTTTTTTTCCATGCCAACCTAACCAGAGTGACGGGAGCGGCACAATTCAGAAAAAGTGCTCAGCTCGCCGAGAAAATGCGATTTAAGCAATAAAATTAAAAATGCTTGTAAAACATAAACCAAACGTTGGAGGTGGTCATTTCTTCATGCGCAGTGATAAACTCGGCACTCTAAAGCACCCGAGAGCGTTTTTTTCCATGCCAACCTAACCAGAGTGACGGGAGCGGCACAATTCAGAAAAAGTGCTCAGCTCGCCGAGAAAATGCGATTTAAGCAATAAAATTAAAAATGCTTATAAAACATAAACCAAACGTTGGAGGTGGTCATTTCTTCATGCGCAGTGATAAACTCGGCACTCTAAAGCACCCGAGAGCGTTTTTTTCCATGTCAACCTAACCAGAGTGACGGGAGCGGCACAATTCAGAAAAAGTGCTCAGCTCGCCGAGAAAATGCGATTTAAGCAATACAATTAAAAATGCTTATAAAACATAAACCAAACGTTGGAGGTGGTCATTTCTTCATGCGCAGTGATAAACTCGGCACTCTAAAGCACCCGAGAGCGTTTTTTTCCATGCCAACCTAACCAGAGTGACGGGAGCGGCACAATTCAGAAAAAGTGCTCAGCTCGCCGAGAAAATGCGATTTAAGCAATAAAATTAAAAATGCTTATAAAACATAAACCAAACGTTGGAGGTGGTCATTTCTTCATGCGCAGTGATAAACTCGGCACTCTAAAGCACCCGAGAGCGTTTTTTTCCATGCCAACCTAACCAGAGTGACGGGAGCGGCACAATTCAGAAAAAGTGCTCAGCTCGCCGAGAAAATGCGATTTAAGCAATAAAATTAAAAATGCTTATAAAACATAAACCAAACGTTGGAGGTGGTCATTTCTTCATGCGCAGTGATAAACTCGGCACTCTAAAGCACCCGAGAGCGTTTTTTTTCCATGCCAACCTAACCAGAGTGACGGGAGCGGCACAATTCAGAAAAAGTGCTCAGCTCGCCGAGAAAATGCGATTTAAGCAATAAAATTAAAAATGCTTATAAAACATAAACCAAACGTTGGAGGTGGTCATTTCTTCATGCGCAGTGATAAACTCGGCACTCTAAAGCACCCGAGAGCGTTTTTTTCCATGCCAACCTAACCAGAGTGACGGGAGCGGCACAATTCAGAAAAAGTGCTCAGCTCGCCGAGAAAATGCGATTTAAGCAATAAAATTAAAAATGCTTATAAAGCATCAACCAAACGTTGGAGGTGGTCATTTCTTCATGCGCAGTGATAAACTCGGCACTCTAAAGCACCCGAGAGCGTTTTTTTCCATGCCAACCTAACCAGAGTGACGGGAGCGGCACGATTCAGAAAAAGTGCTCAGCTCGCCGAGAAAATGCGATTTAAGCAATAAAATTAAAAATGCTTATAAAACATAAACCAAACGTTGGAGGTGGTCATTTCTTCATGCGCAGTGATAAACTCGGCACTCTAAAGCACCCGAGAGCGTTTTTTTCCATGCCAACCTAACCAGAGTGACGGGAGCGGCACAATTCAGAAAAAGTGCTCAGCTCGCCGAGAAAATGCGATTCAAGCAATAAAATTAAAAATGCTTATAAAACATAAACCAAACGTTGGAGGTGGTCATTTCTTCATGCGCAGTGATAAACTCGGCACTCTAAAGCACCCGAGAGCGTTTTTTTCTATGCCAACCTAACCAGAGTGACGGGAGCGGCACAATTCAGAAAAAGTGCTCAGCTCGCCGAGAAAATGCGATTTAAGCAATAAAATAAAATGCTTATAAAACATAAACCAAACGTTGGAGGTGGTCATTTCTTCATGCGCAGTAATAAACTCGGCACTCTAAAGCACCCGAGAGCGTTTTTTTCTATGCCAACCTAACCAGAGTGACGGGAGCGGCACAATTCAGAAAAAGTGCTCAGCTCGCCGAGAAAATGCGATTTAAGCAATAAAATTAAAAATGCTTATAAAGCATAAACCAAACGTTGTAGGTGGTCATTTCTTCATGCGCAGTGATAAACTCGGCACTCTAAAGCACCCGAGAGCGTTTTTTTCTATGCCAACCTAACCAGAGTGACGGGAGCGGCACAATTCAGAAAAAGTGCTCAGCTCGCCGAGAAAATGCGATTTAAGCAATAAAATTAAAAATGCTTACAAAACATGAACCAAACGTTGGAGGTGGTCATTTCTTCATGCGCAGTGATAAACTCGGCACTCTAAAGCACCCGAGAGCGTTTTTTTCTATGCCAACCTAACCAGAGTGACGGGAGCGGCACAATTCAGAAAAAGTGCTCAGCTCGCCGAGAAAATGCGATTTAAGCAATAAAATTAAAAATGCTTATAAAACATAAACCAAACGTTGGAGGTGGTCATTTCTTCATGCGCAGTGATAAACTCGGCACTCTAAAGCACCCGAGAGCGTTTTTTTCCATGCCAACCTAACCAGAGTGACGGGAGCGGCACAATTCAGAAAAAGTGCTCAGCTCGCCGAGAAAATGCGATTCAAGCAATAAAATTAAAAATGCTTATAAAACATAAACCAAACGTTGGAGGTGGTCATTTCTTCATGCGCAGTGATAAACTCGGCACTCTAAAGCACCCGAGAGCGTTTTTTTCCATGCCAACCTAACCAGAGTGACGGGAGCGGCACAATTCAGAAAAAGTGCTCAGCTCGCCGAGAAAATGCGATTTAAGCAATAAAATTAAAAATGCTTATAAAACATAAACCAAACGTTGGAGGTGGTCATTTCTTCATGCGCAGTGATAAACTCGGCACTCTAAAGCACCCGAGAGCGTTTTTTTCCATGCCAACCTAACCAGAGTGACGGGAGCGGCACAATTCAGAAAAAGTGCTCAGCTCGCCGAGAAAATGTGATTCAAGCAATAAAATTAAAAATGCTTATAAAACATAAACCAAACGTTGGAGGTGGTCATTTCTTCATGCGCAGTGATAAACTCGGGACTCTAAAGCACCCAAGAGCGTTTTTTTCCATGCCAACCTAACCAGAGTGACGGGAGCGGCACAATTCAGAAAAAGTGCTCAGCTCGCCGAGAAAATGCGATTTAAGCAATAAAATTAAAAATGCTTATAAAACATAAACCAAACGTTGGAGGTGGTCATTTCTTCATGCGCAGTGATAAACTCGGCACTCTAAAGCACCCGAGAGCGTTTTTTTCCATGCCAACCTAACCAGAGTGACGGGAGCGGCACAATTCAGAAAAAGTGCTCAGCTCGCCGAGAAAATGCGATTTAAGCAATAAAATAAAATGCTTATAAAACATAAACCAAACGTTGGAGGTGGTCATTTCTTCATGCGCAGTGATAAACTCGGCACTCTAAAGCACCCGAGAGCGTTTTTTTCCATGCCAATCTAACCAGAGTGACGGGAGCGGCACAATTCAGAAAAAGTGCTCAGCTCGCCGAGAAAATGCGATTTAAGCAATAAAAATAAAAATGCTTATAAAACAAAAACCAAACGTTGGAGGTGGTCATTTCTTCATGCGCAGTGATAAACTCGGCACTCTAAAGCACCCGAGAGCGTTTTTTTCCATGCCAACCTAACCAGAGTGACGGGAGCGGCACAATTCAGAAAAAGTGCTCAGCTCGCCGAGAAAATGCGATTTAAGCAATAAAATTAAAAATGCTTATAAAACATAAACCAAACGTTGGAGGTGGTCATTTCTTCATGCGCAGTGATAAACTCGGCACTCTAAAGCACCCGAGAGCGTTTTTTTCCATGCCAACCTAACCAGAGTGACGGGAGCGGCACAATTCAGAAAAAGTGCTCAGCTCGCCGAGAAAATGCGATTTAAGCAATGAAATTAAAAATGCTTATAAAACATAAACCAAACGTTGGAGGTGGTCATTTCTTCATGCGCAGTGATAAACTCGGCACTCTAAAGCACCCGAGAACGTTTTTTTCCATGCCAACCTAACCAGAGTGACGGGAGCGGCACAATTCAGAAAAAGTGCTCAGCTCGCCGAGAAAATGCGATTTAAGCAATAAAATTAAAAATGCTTATAAAACATAAACCAAACGTTGGAAGTGGTCATTTCTTCATGCGCAGTGATAAACTCGGCACTCTAAAGCACCCGAGAGCGTTTTTTTCCATGCCAACCTAACCAGAGTGACGGGAGCGGCACAATTCAGAAAAAGTGCTCAGCTCGCCGAGAAAATGCGATTTAAGCAATCAAATTAAAAATGCTTATAAAACATAAACCAAACGTTGGAGGTGGTCATTTCTTCATGCGCAGTGATAAACTCGGCACTCTAAAGCACCCGAGAGCGTTTTTTTCCATGCCAACCTAACCAGAGTGACGGGAGCGGCACAATTCAGAAAAAGTGCTCAGCTCGCCGAGAAAATGCGATTTAAGCAATAAAATTAAAAATGCTTATAAAACATAAACCAAACGTTGGAGGTGGTCATTTCTTCATGCGCAGTGATAAACTCGGCACTCTAAAGCACCCGAGAGCGTTTTTTTCCATGCCAACCTAACCAGAGTGACGGGAGCGGCACAATTCAGAAAAAGTGCTCAGCTCGACGAGAAAATGCGATTTAAGCAATAAAATTAAAAATGCTTATAAAACATAAACCAAACGTTGGAGGTGGTCATTTCTTCATGCGCAGTGATAAACTCGGCACTCTAAAGCACCCGAGAGCGTTTTTTTCCATGCCAACCTAACCAGAGTGACGGGAGCGGCACAATTCAGAAAAAGTGCTCAGCTCGCCGAGAAAATGCGATTTAAGCAATAAAATTAAAAATGCTTATAAAACATAAACCAAACGTTGGAGGTGGTCATTTCTTCATGCGCAGTGATAAACTCGGCACTCTAAAGCACCCGAGAGCGTTTTTTTTCCATGCCAACCTAACCAGAGTGACGGGAGCGGCACAATTCAGAAAAAGTGCTCAGCTCGCCGAGAAATTGCGATTCAAGCAATAAAATTAAAAATGCTTATAAAACATAAACCAAACGTTGGAGGTGGTCATTTCTTCATGCGCAGTGATAAACTCGGCACTCTAAAGCACCCGAGAGCGTTTTTTTCCATGCCAACCTAACCAGAGTGACGGGAGCGGCACAATTCAGAAAAAGTGCTCAGCTCGCCGAGAAAATGCGATTTAAGCAATAAAATTAAAAATGCTTATAAAACATAAACCAAACGTTGGAGGTGGTCATTTCTTCATGCGCAGTGATAAACTCGGCACTCTAAAGCACCCGAGAGCGTTTTTTTCCATGCCAACCTAACCAGAGTGACGGGAGCGGCACAATTCAGAAAAAGTGCTCAGCTCGCCGAGAAAATGCGATTTAAGCAATGAAATTAAAAATGCTTATAAAACATAAACCAAACGTTGGAGGTGGTCATTTCTTCATGCGCAGTGATAAACTCGGCACTCTAAAGCACCCGAGAGCGTTTTTTTCCATGCCAACCTAACCAGAGTGACGGGAGCGGCACAATTCAGAAAAAGTGCTCAGCTCGCCGAGAAAATGCGATTTAAGCAATAAAATTAAAAATGCTTATAAAACATCAACCAAACGTTGGAGGTGGTCATTTCTTCATGCGCAGTGATAAACTCGGCACTCTAAAGCACCCGAGAGCGTTTTTTTCCATGCCAACCTAACCAGAGTGACGGGAGCGGCACAATTCAGAAAAAGTGCTCAGCTCGCCGAGAAAATGCGATTTAAGCAATAAAATTAAAAATGCTTATAAAACATAAACCAAACGTTGGAGGTGGTCATTTCTTCATGCGCAGTGATAAACTCGGCACTCTAAAGCACCCGAGAGCGTTTTTTCCATGCCAACCTAACCAGAGTGACGGGAGCGGCACACTTCAGAAAAAGTGCTCAGCTCGCCGAGAAAATGCGATTTAAGCAATAAAATTAAAAATGCTTATAAAACATAAACCAAACGTTGGAGGTGGTCATTTCTTCATGCGCAGTGATAAACTCGGCACTCTAAAGAACCCGAGAGCGTTTTTTTCCATGCCAACCTAACCAGAGTGACGGGAGCGGCACACTTCAGAAAAAGTGCTCAGCTCGCCGAGAAAATGCGATTCAAGCAATAAAATTAAAAATGCTTATAAAACATAAACCAAACGTTGGAGGTGGTCATTTCTTCATGCGCAGTGATAAACTCGGCACTCTAAAGCACCCGAGAGCGTTTTTTTTCCATGCCAACCTAACCAGAGTGACGGGAGCGGCACAATTCAGAAAAAGTGCTCAGCTCGCCGAGAAAATGCGATTTAAGCAATAAAATTAAAAATGCTTATAAAACATAAACCAAACGTTGGAGGTGGTCATTTCTTCATGCGCAGTGATAAACTCGGCACTCTAAAGCACCCGAGAGCGTTTTTTTCCATGCCAACCTAACCAGAGTGACGGGAGCGGCACAATTCAGAAAAAGTGCTCAGCTCGCCGAGAAAATGCGATTTAAGCAATAAAATTAAAAATGCTTGTAAAACATAAACCAAACGTTGGAGGTGGTCATTTCTTCATGCGCAGTGATAAACTCGGCACTCTAAAGCACCCGAGAGCGTTTTTTTCCATGCCAACCTAACCAGAGTGACGGGAGCGGCACAATTCAGAAAAAGTGCTCAGCTCGCCGAGAAAATGCGATTTAAGCAATAAAATTAAAAATGCTTATAAAACATAAACCAAACGTTGGAGGTGGTCATTTCTTCATGCGCAGTGATAAACTCGGCACTCTAAAGCACCCGAGAGCGTTTTTTTCCATGTCAACCTAACCAGAGTGACGGGAGCGGCACAATTCAGAAAAAGTGCTCAGCTCGCCGAGAAAATGCGATTTAAGCAATACAATTAAAAATGCTTATAAAACATAAACCAAACGTTGGAGGTGGTCATTTCTTCATGCGCAGTGATAAACTCGGCACTCTAAAGCACCCGAGAGCGTTTTTTTCCATGCCAACCTAACCAGAGTGACGGGAGCGGCACAATTCAGAAAAAGTGCTCAGCTCGCCGAGAAAATGCGATTTAAGCAATAAAATTAAAAATGCTTATAAAACATAAACCAAACGTTGGAGGTGGTCATTTCTTCATGCGCAGTGATAAACTCGGCACTCTAAAGCACCCGAGAGCGTTTTTTTCCATGCCAACCTAACCAGAGTGACGGGAGCGGCACAATTCAGAAAAAGTGCTCAGCTCGCCGAGAAAATGCGATTTAAGCAATAAAATTAAAAATGCTTATAAAACATAAACCAAACGTTGGAGGTGGTCATTTCTTCATGCGCAGTGATAAACTCGGCACTCTAAAGCACCCGAGAGCGTTTTTTTTCCATGCCAACCTAACCAGAGTGACGGGAGCGGCACAATTCAGAAAAAGTGCTCAGCTCGCCGAGAAAATGCGATTTAAGCAATAAAATTAAAAATGCTTATAAAACATAAACCAAACGTTGGAGGTGGTCATTTCTTCATGCGCAGTGATAAACTCGGCACTCTAAAGCACCCGAGAGCGTTTTTTTCCATGCCAACCTAACCAGAGTGACGGGAGCGGCACAATTCAGAAAAAGTGCTCAGCTCGCCGAGAAAATGCGATTTAAGCAATAAAATTAAAAATGCTTATAAAGCATCAACCAAACGTTGGAGGTGGTCATTTCTTCATGCGCAGTGATAAACTCGGCACTCTAAAGCACCCGAGAGCGTTTTTTTCCATGCCAACCTAACCAGAGTGACGGGAGCGGCACGATTCAGAAAAAGTGCTCAGCTCGCCGAGAAAATGCGATTTAAGCAATAAAATTAAAAATGCTTATAAAACATAAACCAAACGTTGGAGGTGGTCATTTCTTCATGCGCAGTGATAAACTCGGCACTCTAAAGCACCCGAGAGCGTTTTTTTCCATGCCAACCTAACCAGAGTGACGGGAGCGGCACAATTCAGAAAAAGTGCTCAGCTCGCCGAGAAAATGCGATTCAAGCAATAAAATTAAAAATGCTTATAAAACATAAACCAAACGTTGGAGGTGGTCATTTCTTCATGCGCAGTGATAAACTCGGCACTCTAAAGCACCCGAGAGCGTTTTTTTCTATGCCAACCTAACCAGAGTGACGGGAGCGGCACAATTCAGAAAAAGTGCTCAGCTCGCCGAGAAAATGCGATTTAAGCAATAAAATAAAATGCTTATAAAACATAAACCAAACGTTGGAGGTGGTCATTTCTTCATGCGCAGTGATAAACTCGGCACTCTAAAGCACCCGAGAGCGTTTTTTTCTATGCCAACCTAACCAGAGTGACGGGAGCGGCACAATTCAGAAAAAGTGCTCAGCTCGCCGAGAAAATGCGATTTAAGCAATAAAATTAAAAATGCTTATAAAACATAAACCAAACGTTGTAGGTGGTCATTTCTTCATGCGCAGTGATAAACTCGGCACTCTAAAGCACCCGAGAGCGTTTTTTTCTATGCCAACCTAACCAGAGTGACGGGAGCGGCACAATTCAGAAAAAGTGCTCAGCTCGCCGAGAAAATGCGATTTAAGCAATAAAATTAAAAATGCTTACAAAACATGAACCAAACGTTGGAGGTGGTCATTTCTTCATGCGCAGTGATAAACTCGGCACTCTAAAGCACCCGAGAGCGTTTTTTTCTATGCCAACCTAACCAGAGTGACGGGAGCGGCACAATTCAGAAAAAGTGCTCAGCTCGCCGAGAAAATGCGATTTAAGCAATAAAATTAAAAATGCTTATAAAACATAAACCAAACGTTGGAGGTGGTCATTTCTTCATGCGCAGTGATAAACTCGGCACTCTAAAGCACCCGAGAGCGTTTTTTTCCATGCCAACCTAACCAGAGTGACGGGAGCGGCACAATTCAGAAAAAGTGCTCAGCTCGCCGAGAAAATGCGATTCAAGCAATAAAATTAAAAATGCTTATAAAACATAAACCAAACGTTGGAGGTGGTCATTTCTTCATGCGCAGTGATAAACTCGGCACTCTAAAGCACCCGAGAGCGTTTTTTTCCATGCCAACCTAACCAGAGTGACGGGAGCGGCACAATTCAGAAAAAGTGCTCAGCTCGCCGAGAAAATGCGATTTAAGCAATAAAATTAAAAATGCTTATAAAACATAAACCAAACGTTGGAGGTGGTCATTTCTTCATGCGCAGTGATAAACTCGGCACTCTAAAGCACCCGAGAGCGTTTTTTTCCATGCCAACCTAACCAGAGTGACGGGAGCGGCACAATTCAGAAAAAGTGCTCAGCTCGCCGAGAAAATGTGATTCAAGCAATAAAATTAAAAATGCTTATAAAACATAAACCAAACGTTGGAGGTGGTCATTTCTTCATGCGCAGTGATAAACTCGGGACTCTAAAGCACCCAAGAGCGTTTTTTTCCATGCCAACCTAACCAGAGTGACGGGAGCGGCACAATTCAGAAAAAGTGCTCAGCTCGCCGAGAAAATGCGATTTAAGCAATAAAATTAAAAATGCTTATAAAACATAAACCAAACGTTGGAGGTGGTCATTTCTTCATGCGCAGTGATAAACTCGGCACTCTAAAGCACCCGAGAGCGTTTTTTTCCATGCCAACCTAACCAGAGTGACGGGAGCGGCACAATTCAGAAAAAGTGCTCAGCTCGCCGAGAAAATGCGATTTAAGCAATAAAATTAAAAATGCTTATAAAACATAAACCAAACGTTGGAGGTGGTCATTTCTTCATGCGCAGTGATAAACTCGGCACTCTAAAGCACCCGAGAGCGTTTTTTTCCATGCCAACCTAACCAGAGTGACGGGAGGGGCACAATTCAGAAAAAGTGCTCAGCTCGCCGAGAAAACGCGATTTAAGCAATAAAATTAAAAATGCTTATAAAACATAAACCAAACGTTGGAGGTGGTCATTTCTTCATGCGCAGTGATAAACTCGGCACTCTAAAGCACCCGAGAGCGTTTTCTTCCATGCCAACCTATCCAGAGTGACGGGAGCGGCACAATTCAGAAAAAGTGCTCAGCTCGCCGAGAAAATGCGATTTAAGCAATAAAATTAAAAATGCTTATAAAACATAAACCAAACGTTGGAGGTGGTCATTTCTTCATGCGCAGTGATAAACTCGGCACTCTAAAGCACCCGAGAGCGTTTTTTTCCATGCCAACCTAACCAGAGTGACGGGAGCGGCACAATTCAGAAAAAGTGCTCAGCTCGCCGAGAAAATGCGATTTAAGCAATAAAATTAAAAATGCTTATAAAACATAAACCAAACGTTGGAGGTGGTCATTTCTTCATGCGCAGTGATAAACTCGGCACTCTAAAGCACCCGAGAGCGTTTTTTTCCATGCCAACCTAACCAGAGTGACGGGAGCGGCACAATTCAGAAAAAGTGCTCAGCTCGCCGAGAAAATGCGATTTAAGCAATAAAATTAAAAATGCTTATAAAACATCAACCAAACGTTGGAGGTGGTCATTTCTTCATGCGCAGTGATAAACTCGGCACTCTAAAGCACCCGAGAGCGTTTTTTTCCATGCCAACCTAACCAGAGTGACGGGAGCGGCACAATTCAGAAAAAGTGCTCAGCTCGCCGAGAAAATGCGATTTAAGCAATAAAATTAAAAATGCCTATAAAACATAAACCAAACGTTGGAGGTGGTCATTTCTTCATGCGCAGTGATAAACTCGGCACTCTAAAGCACCCGAGAGCGTTTTTTTCCATGCCAACCTAACCAGAGTGACGGGAGCGGCACAATTCAGAAAAAGTGCTCAGCTCGCCGAGAAAATGCGATTTAAGCAATAAAATTAAAAATGCTTATAAAACATAAACCAAACGTTGGAGGTGGTCATTTCTTCATGCGCAGTGATAAACTCGGCACTCTAAAGAACCCGAGAGCGTTTTTTTGCATGCCAACCTAACCAGAGTGACGGGAGCGGCACACTTCAGAAAAAGTGCTCAGCTCGCCGAGAAAATGCGATTCAAGCAATAAAATTAAAAATGCTTATAAAACATAAACCAAACGTTGGAGGTGGTCATTTCTTCATGCGCAGTGATAAACTCGGCACTCTAAAGCACCCGAGAGCGTTTTTTTCCATGCCAACCTAACCAGAGTGACGGGAGCGGCACAATTCAGAAAAAGTGCTCAGCTCGCCGAGAAAATGCGATTTAAGCAATAAAATTAAAAATGCTTATAAAACATAAACCAAACGTTGGAGGTGGTCATTTCTTCATGCGCAGTGATAAACTCGG
The DNA here is from genome assembly GCF_033458585.1 of Syngnathus typhle. NCBI lineage: Eukaryota > Metazoa > Chordata > Actinopteri > Syngnathiformes > Syngnathidae > Syngnathus > Syngnathus typhle. The sequence continues at coordinate 11,344,548 of NC_083754.1, forward strand.
CACTCTAAAGCACCCGAGAGCGTTTTTTTCCATGCCAACCTAACCAGAGTGACGGGAGCGGCACAATTCAGAAAAAGTGCTCAGCTCGCCGAGAAAATGCGATTTAAGCAATAAAATTAAAAATGCTTATGAAACATAAACCAAACGTTGGAGGTGGTCATTTCTTCATGCGCAGTGATAAACTCGGCACTCTAAAGCACCCGAGAGCGTTTTTTTCCATGCCAACCTAACCAGAGTGACGGGAGCGGCACAATTCAGAAAAAGTGCTCAGCTCGCCGAGAAAATGCGATTTAAGCAATAAAATTAAAAATGCTTATAAAACATAAACCAAACGTTGGAGGTGGTCATTTCTTCATGCGCAGTGATAAACTCGGCACTCTAAAGCACCCGAGAGCGTTTTTTCCATGCCAACCTAACCAGAGTGACGGGAGCGGCACAATTCAGAAAAAGTGCTCAGCTCGCCGAGAAAATGCGATTTAAGCAATAAAATTAAAAATGCTTATAAAACATAAACCAAACGTTGGAGGTGGTCATTTATTCATGCGCAGTGATAAACTCGGCACTCTAAAGGACCCGAGAGCGTTTTTTTCCATGCCAACCTAACCAGAGTGACGGGAGCGGCACAATTCAGAAAAAGTGCTCAGCTCGCCGAGAAAATGTGATTTAAGCAATAAAACTAAAAATGCTTATAAAACATAAACCAAACGTTGGAGGTGGTCATTTCTCCATGCGCAGTGATAAACTCGGCACTCTAAAGCACGCGAAAGCGTTTTTTTCCATGCCAACCTAACCAGAGTGACGGGAGCGGCACAATTCAGAAAAGGTGCTCAGCTCGCCGAGAAAATGCGATTTAAGCAATAAAATTAAAAATGCTTATAAAACATAAACCAAACGTTGGAGGTGGTCATTTCTTCATGCGCAGTGATAAACTTGGCACTCTAAAGCACCCGAGAGCGTTTTTTTCCATGCCAACCTAACCAGAGTGACGGGAGCGGCACAATTCAGAAAAGGTGCTCAGCTCGCCAAGAAAATGCGATTTAAGCAATAAAATTAAAAATGCTTATAAAACATAAACCAAACATTGGAGGTGGTCATTTCTTCATGCGCAGTGATAAACTCGGCACTCTAAAGCACCCGAGAGCGTTTTTTTCCATGCCAACCTAACCAGAGTGACGGGAGCGGCACAACTCAGAAAAAGTGCTCAGCTCGCCGAGAAAATGCGATTTAAGCAATAAAATTAAAAATGCTTATAAAACATAAACCAAACGTTGGAGGTGGTCATTTCTTCATGCGCAGTGATAAACTCGGCACTCTAAAGCACCCGAGAGCGTTTTTTTCCATGCCAACCTAACCAGCGTGACGGGAGCGGCACAATTCAGAAAAAGTGCTCAGCTCGCCGAGAAAATGCGATTTAAGCAATAAAATTAAAAATGCTTATAAAACATAAACCAAACGTTGGAGGTGGTCATTTCTTCATGCGCAGTGATAAACTCGGCACTCTAAAGCACCCGAGAGCGTTTTTTTCCATGCCAACCTAACCAGAGTGACGGGAGCGGCACAATTCAGAAAAAGTGCTCAGCTCGCCGAGAAAATGCGATTTAAGCAATAAAATTAAAAATGCTTATAAAACATAAACCAAACGTTGGAGGTGGTCATTTCTTCATGCGCAGTGATAAACTCGGCACTCTAAAGCACCCGAGAGCGTTTTTTTCCATGCCAACCTAACCAGAGTGACGGGAGCGGCACAATTCAGAAAAAGTGCTCAGCTCGCCGAGAAAATGCGATTTAAGCAATAAAATTAAAAATGCTTATAAAACATAAACCAAACGTTGGAGGTGGTCATTTCTTCATGCGCAGTGATAAACTCGGCACTCTAAAGCACCCGAGAGCGTTTTTTTCCATGCCAACCTAACCAGAGTGACGGGAGCGGCACAATTCAGAAAAAGTGCTCAGCTCGCCGAGAAAATGCGATTTAAGCAATAAAATTAAAAATGCTTGTAAAACATAAACCAAACATTGGAGGTGGTCATTTCTTCATGCGCAGTGATAAACTCGGCACTCTAAAGCACCCGAGAGCGTTTTTTTCCATGCCGACCTAACCAGAGTGACGGGAGCGGCACAATTCAGAAAAAGTGCTCAGCTCGCCGAGAAAATGCGATTTAAGCAATAAAATTAAAAATGCTTATAAAACATAAACCAAACGTTGGAGGTGGTCATTTCTTCATGCGCAGTGATAAACTCGGCACTCTAAAGCACCCGAGAGCGTTTTTTTCCATGCCAACCTAACCAGAGTGACGGGAGCGGCACAATTCAGAAAAAGTGCTCAGCTCGCCGAGAAAATGCGATTTAAGCAATACAATTAAAAATGCTTATAAAACATAAACCAAACGTTGGAGGTGGTCATTTCTTCATGCGCAGTGATAAACTCGGCACTCTAAAGCACCCGAGAGCGTTTTTTTCCATGCCAACCTAACCAGAGTGACGGGAGCGGCACAATTCAGAAAAAGTGCTCAGCTCGCCGAGAAAATGCGATTTAAGCAATAAAATTAAAAATGCTTATGAAACATAAACCAAACGTTGGAGGTGGTCATTTCTTCATGCGCAGTGATAAACTCGGCACTCTAAAGCACCCGAGAGCGTTTTTTTCCATGCCAACCTAACCAGAGTGACGGGAGCGGCACAATTCAGAAAAAGTGCTCAGCTCGCCGAGAAAATGCGATTTAAGCAATAAAATTAAAAATGCTTATAAAACATAAACCAAACGTTGGAGGTGGTCATTTCTTCATGCGCAGTGATAAACTCGGCACTCTAAAGCACCCGAGAGCGTTTTTTCCATGCCAACCTAACCAGAGTGACGGGAGCGGCACAATTCAGAAAAAGTGCTCAGCTCGCCGAGAAAATGCGATTTAAGCAATAAAATTAAAAATGCTTATAAAACATAAACCAAACGTTGGAGGTGGTCATTTATTCATGCGCAGTGATAAACTCGGCACTCTAAAGGACCCGAGAGCGTTTTTTTCCATGCCAACCTAACCAGAGTGACGGGAGCGGCACAATTCAGAAAAAGTGCTCAGCTCGCCGAGAAAATGCGATTTAAGCAATAAAACTAAAAATGCTTATAAAACATAAACCAAACGTTGGAGGTGGTCATTTCTCCATGCGCAGTGATAAACTCGGCACTCTAAAGCACGCGAAAGCGTTTTTTTCCATGCCAACCTAACCAGAGTGACGGGAGCGGCACAATTCAGAAAAGGTGCTCAGCTCGCCGAGAAAATGCGATTTAAGCAATAAAATTAAAAATGCTTATAAAACATAAACCAAACGTTGGAGGTGGTCATTTCTTCATGCGCAGTGATAAACTTGGCACTCTAAAGCACCCGAGAGCGTTTTTTTTCCATGCCAACCTAACCAGAGTGACGGGAGCGGCACAATTCAGAAAAGGTGCTCAGCTCGCCAAGAAAATGCGATTTAAGCAATAAAATTAAAAATGCTTATAAAACATAAACCAAACGTTGGAGGTGGTCATTTCTTCATGCGCAGTGATAAACTCGGCACTCTAAAGCACCCGAGAGCGTTTTTTTCCATGCCAACCTAACCAGAGTGACGGGAGCGGCACAACTCAGAAAAAGTGCTCAGCTCGCCGAGAAAATGCGATTTAAGCAATAAAATTAAAAATGCTTATAAAACATAAACCAAACGTTGGAGGTGGTCATTTCTTCATGCGCAGTGATAAACTCGGCACTCTAAAGCACCCGAGAGCGTTTTTTTCCATGCCAACCTAACCAGCGTGACGGGAGCGGCACAATTCAGAAAAAGTGCTCAGCTCGCCGAGAAAATGCGATTTAAGCAATAAAATTAAAAATGCTTATAAAACATAAACCAAACGTTGGAGGTGGTCATTTCTTCATGCGCAATGATAAACTCGGCACTCTAAAGCACCCGAGAGCGTTTTTTTCCATGCCAACCTAACCAGAGTGACGGGAGCGGCACAATTCAGAAAAAGTGCTCAGCTCGCCGAGAAAATGCGATTTAAGCAATAAAATTAAAAATGCTTATAAAACATAAACCAAACGTTGGAGGTGGTCATTTCTTCATGCGCAGTGATAAACTCGGCACTCTAAAGCACCCGAGAGCGTTTTTTTCCATGCCAACCTAACCAGAGTGACGGGAGCGGCACAATTCAGAAAAAGTGCTCAGCTCGCCGAGAAAATGCGATTTAAGCAATAAAATTAAAAATGCTTATAAAACATAAACCAAACGTTGGAGGTGGTCATTTCTTCATGCGCAGTGATAAACTCGGCACTCTAAAGCACCCGAGAGCGTTTTTTTCCATGCCAACCTAACCAGAGTGACGGGAGCGGCACAATTCAGAAAAAGTGCTCAGCTCGCCGAGAAAATGCGATTTAAGCAATAAAATTAAAAATGCTTATAAAACATAAACCAAACGTTGGAGGTGGTCATTTCTTCATGCGCAGTGATAAACTCGGCACTCTAAAGCACCCGAGAGCGTTTTTTTTCCATGCCAACCTAACCAGAGTGACGGGAGCGGCACAATTCAGAAAAAGTGCTCAGCTCGCCGAGAAAATGCGATTTAAGCAATAAAATTAAAAATGCTTATAAAACATAAACCAAACGTTGGAGGTGGTCATTTCTTCATGCGCAGTGATAAACTCGGCACTCTAAAGCACCCGAGAGCGTTTTTTTCCATGCCAACCTAACCAGAGTGACGGGAGCGGCACAATTCAGAAAAAGTGCTCAGCTCACCGAGAAAATGCGATTTAAGCAATAAAATTAAAAATGCTTATAAAGCATCAACCAAACGTTGGAGGTGGTCATTTCTTCATGCGCAGTGATAAACTCGGCACTCTAAAGCACCCGAGAGCGTTTTTTTCCATGCCAACCTAACCAGAGTGACGGGAGCGGCACAATTCAGAAAAAGTGCTCAGCTCGCCGAGAAAATGCGATTTAAGCAATAAAATTAAAAATGCTTATAAAACATAAACCAAACGTTGGAGGTGGTCATTTCTTCATGCGCAGTGATAAAATCGGCACTCTAAAGCACCCGAGAGCGTTTTTTTCTATGCCAACCTAACCAGAGTGACGGGAGCGGCACAATTCAGAAAAAGTGCTCAGCTCGCCGAGAAAATGCGATTTAAGCAATAAAATTGAAAATGCTTATAAAACATAAACCAAACGTTGGAGGTGGTCATTTCTTCATGCGCAGTGATAAACTCGGCACTCTAAAGCACCCGAGAGCGTTTTTTTCCATGCCAACCTAACCAGAGTGACGGGAGCGGCACAATTCAGAAAAAGTGCTCAGCTCGCCGAGAAAATGCGATTTAAGCAATAAAATTAAAAATGCTTATAAAACATAAACCAAACGTTGGAGGTGGTCATTTCTTGATGCGCAGTGATAAACTCGGCACTCTAAAGCACCCGAGAGCGTTTTTTTTCCATGCCAACCTAACCAGAGTGACGGGAGCGGCACAATTCAGAAAAAGTGCTCAGCTCGCCGAGAAAATGCGATTTAAGCAATAAAATTAAAAATGCTTATAAAACATAAACCAAACGTTGGAGGTGGTCATTTCTTCATGCGCAGTGATAAACTCGGCACTCTAAAGCACCCGAGAGCGTTTTTTTCCATGCCAACCTAACCAGAGTGACGGGAGCGGCACAATTCAGAAAAAGTGCTCAGCTCGCCGAGAAAATGCGATTTAAGCAATAAAATTAAAAATGCTTATAAAACATAAACCAAACGTTGGAGGTGGTCATTTCTTCATGCGCAGTGATAAACTCGGCACTCTAAAGCACCCGAAAGCGTTTTTTTCCATGCCAACCTAACCAGAGTGACGGGAGCGGCACAATTCAGAAAAAGTGCTCAGCTCGCCGAGAAAATGCGATTTAAGCAATAAAATTAAAAATGCTTATAAAACATAAACCAAACGTTGGAGGTGGTCATTTCTTCATGTGCAGTGATAAACTCGGCACTCTAAAGCACCCGAGAACGTTTTTTTCCATGCCAACCTAACCAGAGTGACGGGAGCGGCACAATTCAGAAAAAGTGCTCAGCTCGCCGAGAAAATGCGATTTAAGCAATAAAATTAAAAAAGCTTATAAAACATAAACCAAACGTTGGAGGTGGTCATTTCTTCATGCGCAGTGATAAACTCGGCACTCTAAAGCACCCGAGAGCGTTTTTTTCCATGCCAACCTAACCAGAGTGACGGGAGCGGCACAATTCAGAAAAAGTGCTCAGCTCGCCGAGAAAATGCGATTTAAGCAATAAAATTAAAAATGCTTATAAAACATAAACCAAACATTGGAGGTGGTCATTTCTTCATGCGCAGTGATAAACTCGGCACTCTAAAGCACCCGAGAGCGTTTTTTTCCATGCCAACCTAACCAGAGTGACGGGAGCGGCACAATTCAGAAAAAGTGCTCAGCTCGCCGAGAAAATGCGATTTAAGCAATAAAATTAAAAATGCTTATAAAACATAAACCAAACGTTGGAGGTGGTCATTTCTTCATGCGCAGTGATAAACTCGGCATTCTAAAGCACCCGAGAGCGTTTTTTTCCATGCCAACCTAACCAGAGTGACGGGAGCGGCACAATTCAGAAAAAGTGCTCAGCTCGCCGAGAAAATGCGATTTAAGCAATAAAATTAAAAATGCTTATAAAACATAAACCAAACGTTGGAGGTGGTCATTTCTTCATGCGCAGTGATAAAATCGGCACTCTAAAGCACCCGAGAGCGTTTTTTTCTATGCCAACCTAACCAGAGTGACGGGAGCGGCACAATTCAGAAAAAGTGCTCAGCTCGCCGAAAAAATGCGATTTAAGCAATAAAATTGAAAATGCTTATAAAACATAAACCAAACGTTGGAGGTGGTCATTTCTTCATGCGCAGTGATAAATTCGGCACTCTAAAGCACCCGAGAGCGTTTTTTTCCATGCCAACCTAACCAGAGTGACGGGAGCGGCACAATTCAGAAAAAGTGCTCAGCTCGCCGAGAAAATGCGATTTAAGCACTAAAATTAAAAATGCTTATAAAACAAAAACCAAACGTTGGAGGTTGTCATTTCTTCATGCGCAGTGATAAACTCGGCACTCTAAAGCACCCGAGAGCGTTTTTTTCCATGCCAACCTAACCAGAGTGACGGGAGCGGCACAATTCAGAAAAAGTGCTCAGCTCGCCGAGAAAATGCGATTTAAGCAATAAAATTAAAAATGCTTATAAAACATAAACCAAACGTTGGAGGTGGTCATTTCTTCATGTGCAGTGATAAATTCGGCACTCTAAAGCACCCGAGAGCGTTTTTTTCCATGCCAACCTAACCAGAGTGACGGGAGCGGCACAATTCAGAAAAAGTGCTCAGCTCGCCGAGAAAATGCGATTTAAGCACTAAAATTAAAAATGCTTATAAAACAAAAACCAAACGTTGGAGGTTGTCATTTCTTCATGCGCAGTGATAAACTCGGCACTCTAAAGCACCCGAGAGCGTTTTTTTCCATGCCAACCTAACCAGAGTGACGGGAGCGGCACAATTCAGAAAAAGTGCTCAGCTCGCCGAGAAATTGCGATTTAAGCAATAAAATTAAAAATGCTTATAAAACATAAACCAAACGTTGGAGGTGGTCATTTCTTCATGCGCAGTGATAAACTCGGCACTCTAAAGCACCCGAGAGCGTTTTTTTCCATGCCGACCTAACCAGAGTGACGGGAGCGGCACAATTCAGAAAAAGTGCTCAGCTCGCCGAGAAAATGCGATTTAAGCAATACAATTGAAAATGCTTATAAAACATAAACCAAACGTTGGAGGTGGTCATTTCTTCATGCGCAGTGATAAACTCGGCACTCTAAAGCACCCGAGAGCGTTTTTTTTCCATGCCAACCTAACCAGAGTGACGGGAGCGGCACAATTCAGAAAAAGTGCTCAGCTCGCCGAGAAAATGCGATTTAAGCAATAAAATTAAAAATGCTTATAAAACATAAACCAAACGTTGGAGGTGGTAATTTCTTCATGCGCAGTGATAAACTCGGCACTCTAAAGCACCCGAGAGCGTTTTTTTCCATGCCAACCTAACCAGAGTGACGGGAGCGGCACAATTCAGAAAAAGTGCTCAGCTCGCCGAGAAATTGCGATTTAAGCAATAAAATTAAAAATGCTTATAAAACATAAACCAAACGTTGGAGGTGGCCATTTCTTCATGCGCAGTGATAAACTCGGCACTCTAAAGCACCCGAGAGCGTTTTTTTCCATGCCAACCTAACCAGAGTGACGGGAGCGGCACAATTCAGAAAAAGTGCTCAGCTCGCCGAGAAAATGCGATTTAAGCAATACAATTAAAAATGCTTATAAAACATAAACCAAACGTTGGAGGTGGTAATTTCTTCATGCGCAGTGATAAACTCGGCACTCTAAAGCACCCGAGAGCGTTTTTTTCCATGGCAACCTAACCAGAGTGACGGGAGCGGCACAATTCAGAAAAAGTGCTCAGCTCGCCGAGAAAATGCGATTTAAGCAATAAAATTAAAAATGCTTATAAAACATAAACCAAACGTTGGAGGTGGTAATTTCTTCATGCGCAGTGATAAACTCGGCACTCTAAAGCACCCGAGAGCGTTTTTTTCCATGCCAACCTAACCACAGTGACGGGAGCGGCACAATTCAGAAAAAGTGCTCAACTCGCCGAGAAAATGCGATTTAAGCAATAAAATTAAAAATGCTTATAAAACATAAACCAAACGTTGGAGGTGGTCATTTCTTCATGCGCAGTGATAAACTCGGCACTCTAAAGCACCCGAGAGCGTTTTTTTCCATGCCAACCTAACCAGAGTGACGGGAGCGGCACAATTCAGAAAAAGTGCTCAGCTCGCCGAGAAAATGCGATTTAAGCAATAAAATTAAAAATGCTTATAAAACATAAACTAAACGTTGGAGGTGGTCATTTCTTCATGCGCAGTGATAAACTCGGCACTCTAAAGCACCCGAAAGCGTTTTTTTCCATGCCAACCTAACCAGAGCGTTTTTTTCCATGCCAACCTAACCAGAGTGACGGGAGCGGCACAATTCAGAAAAAGTGCTCAGCTCGCCGAGAATATGCGATTTAAGCAATAAAATTGAAAATGCTTATAAAACATAAACCAAACGTTGGAGGTGGTCATTTCTTCATGCGCAGTGATAAACTCGGCACTCTAAAGCACCCGAGAGCGTTTTTTTCCATGCCAACCTAACCACAGTGACGGGAGCGGCACAATTCAGAAAAAGTGCTCAGCTCGCCGAGAAAATGCGATTTAAGCAATAAAATTGAAAATGCTTATAAAACATAAACCAAACGTTGGAGGTGGTCATTTCTTCATGCGCAGTGATAAACTCGGCACTCTAAAGCACCCGAGAGGGTTTTTTTCCATGCCAACCTAACCAGAGTGACGGGAGCGGCACAATTCAGAAAAAGTGCTCAGCTCGCCGAGAAAATGCGATTTAAGCAATAAAATTAAAAATGCTTATAAAACATAAACCAAACGTTGGAGGTGGTCATTTCTTCATGCGCAGTGATAAACTCGGCACTCTAAAGCACCCGAGAGCGTTTTTTTCCATGCCAACCTAACCAGAGTGACGGGAGCGGCACAATTCAGAAAAAGTGCTCAGCTCGCCGAGAAAATGCGATTTAAGCAATAAAATTAAAAATGCTTATAAAACATAAACCAAACGTTGGAGGTGGTCATTTCTTCATGCGCAGTGATAAACTCGGCACTCTAAAGCACCCGAGAGCGTTTTTTTCCATGCCAACCTAACCAGAGTGACGGGAGCGGCACAATTCAGAAAAAGTGCTCAGCTCGCCGAGAAAATGCGATTTAAGCAATAAAATTAAAAATGCTTATAAAACATAAACCAAACGTTGGAGGTGGTTATTTCTTCATGCGCAGTGATAAACTCGGCACTCTAAAGCACCCGAGAGCGTTTTTTTCCATGCCAACCTAACCAGAGTGACGGGAGCGGCACAATTCAGAAAAAGTGCTCAGCTCGCCGAGAAAATGCGATTTAAGCAATAAAATTAAAAATGCTTATAAAACATAAACCAAACGTTGGAGGTGGTCATTTCTTCATGCGCAGTGATAAACTCGGCACTCTAAAGCACCCGAGAGCGTTTTTTTCCATGCCAACCTAACCAGAGTGACGGGAGCGGCACAATTCAGAAAAAGTGCTCAGCTCGCCGAGAAAATGCGATTTAAGCAATAAAATTAAAAATGCTTATAAAACATAAACCAAACGTTGGAGGTGGTCATTTCTTCATGCGCAGTGATAAACTCGGCACTCTAAAGCACCCGAGAGCGTTTTTTTCCATGCCAACCTAACCAGAGTGACGGAGCGGCACAATTCAGAAAAAGTGCTCAGCTCGCCGAGAAAATGCGATTTAAGCAATAAAATTAAAAATGCTTATAAAACATAAACCAAACGTTGGAGGTGGTCATTTCTTCATGCGCAGTGATAAACTCGGCACTCTAAAGCACCCGAGAGCGTTTTTTTCCATGCCAACCTAACCAGAGTGACGGGAGCGGCACAATTCAGAAAAAGTGCTCAGCTCGCCGAGAAAATGCGATTTAAGCAATAAAATTAAAAATGCTTATAAAACATAAACCAAACGTTGGAGGTGGTCATTTCTTCATGCGCAGTGATAAACTCGGCACTCTAAAGCACCCGAGAGCGTTTTTTTCCATGCCAACCTAACCAGAGTGACGGGAGCGGCACAATTCAGAAAAAGTGCTCAGCTCGCCGAGAAAATGCGATTTAAGCAATAAAATTAAAAATGCTTATAAAACATAAACCAAACGTTGGAGGTGGTCATTTCTTCATGCGCAGTGATAAACTCGGCACTCGAAAGCACCCGAGAGCGTTTTTTTCCATGCCAACCTAACCAGAGTGACGGGAGCGGCACAGTTCAGAAAAAGTGCTCAGCTCGCCGAGAAAATGCGATTTAAGCAATAAAATTAAAAATGCTTATAAAACATAAACCAAACGTTGGAGGTGGTCATTTCTTCATGCGCAGTGATAAACTCGGCACTCTAAAGCACCCGAGAGCGTTTTTTTCCATGCCAACCTAACCAGAGTGACGGGAGCGGCACAATTCAGAAAAAGTGCTCAGCTCGCCGAGAAAATGCGATTTAAGCAATAAAATTAAAAATGCTTATAAAACAAACCAAACGTTGGAGGTGGTCATTTCTTCATGCGCAGTGATAAACTCGGCACTCTAAAGCACCCGAGAGCGTTTTTTTCCATGCCAACCTAACCAGAGTGACGGGAGCGGCACAATTCAGAAAAAGTGCTCAGCTCGCCGAGAAAATGCGATTTAAGCAATAAAATTAAAAATGCTTATAAAACATAAACCAAACGTTGGAGGTGGTCATTTTTTCATGCGCAGTGATAAACTCGGCACTCTAAAGCACCCGAGAGCGTTTTTTTCCATGCCAACCTAACCAGAGTGACGGGAGCGGCACAATTCAGAAAAAGTGCTCAGCTCGCCGAGAAAATGCGATTTAAGCAATAAAATTAAAAATGCTTATGAAACATAAACCAAACGTTGGAGGTGGTCATTTCTTCATGCGCAGTGATAAACTCGGCACTCTAAAGCACCCGAGAGCGTTTTTTTCCATGCCAACCTAACCAGAGTGACGGGAGCGGCACAATTCAGAAAAAGTGCTCAGCTCGCCGAGAAAATGCGATTTAAGCAATAAAATTAAAAATGCTTATAAAACATAAACCAAACGTTGGAGGTGGTCATTTCTTCATGCGCAGTGATAAACTCGGCACTCTAAAGCACCCGAGAGCGTTTTTTTCCATGCCAACCTAACCAGAGTGACGGGAGCGGCACAATTCAGAAAAAGTGCTCAGCTCGCCGAGAAAATGCGATTTAAGCAATAAAATTAAAAATGCTTATAAAACATGAACCAAACGTTGGAGGTGGTCATTTCTTCATGCGCAGTGATAAACTCGACACTCTAAAGCACCCGAGAGCGTTTTTTTCCATGCCAACCTAACCAGAGTGACGGGAGCGGCACAATTCAGAAAAAGTGCTCAGCTCGCCGAGAAAATGCGATTTAAGCAATAAAATTAAAAATCCTTATAAAACATAAACCAAACGTTGGAGGTGGTCATTTCTTCATGCGCAGTGATAAACTCGGCACTCTAAAGCACCCGAGAGCGTTTTTTTCCATGCCAACCTAACCAGAGTGACGGGAGCGGCACAATTCAGAAAAAGTGCTCAGCTCGCCGAGAAAATGCGATTTAAGCAATAAAATTAAAAATGCTTATAAAACAAACCAAACGTTGGAGGTGGTCATTTCTTCATGCGCAGTGATAAACTCGGCACTCTAAAGCACCCGAGAGCGTTTTTTTCCATGCCAACCTAACCAGAGTGACGGGAGCGGCACAATTCAGAAAAAGTGCTCAGCTCGCCGAGAAAATGCGATTTAAGCAATAAAATTAAAAATGCTTATAAAACAAACCAAACGTTGGAGGTGGTCATTTCTTCATGCGCAGTGATAAACTCGGCACTCTAAAGCACCCGAGAGCGTTTTTTTCCATGCCAACCTAACCAGAGTGACGGGAGCGGCACAATTCAGAAAAAGTGCTCAGCTCGCCGAGAAAATGCGATTTAAGCAATAAAATTAAAAATGCTTATAAAACATAAACCAAACGTTGGAGGTGGTCATCTCTTCATGCGCAGTGATAAACTCGGCACTCTAAAGCACCCGAGAGCGTTTTTTTCCATGCCAACCTAACCAGAGTGACGGGAGCGGCACAATTCAGAAAAAGTGCTCAGCTCGCCGAGAAAATGCGATTCAAGCAATAAAATTAAAAATGCTTATAAAACATAAACCAAACGTTGGAGGTGGTCATTTCTTCATGCACAGTGATAAACTCGGCACTCTAAAGCACCCGAGAGCGTTTTTTTCCATGGCAACCTAACCAGAGTGACGGGAGCGGCACAATTCAGAAAAAGTGCTCAGCTCGCCGAGAAAATGCGATTTAAGCAATAAAATTAAAAATGCTTATAAAACATAAACCAAACGTTGGAGGTGGTCATTTCTTCATGCGCAGTGATAAACTCGGCACTCTAAAGCACCCGAGAGCGTTTTTTTCCATGCCAACCTAACCAGAGTGACGGGAGCGGCACAATTCAGAAAAAGTGCTCAGCTCGCCGAGAAAATGCGATTTAAGCAATAAAATTAAAAATGCTTATAAAACATAAACCAAACGTTGGAGGTGGTCATTTCTTCATGCGCAGTGATAAACTCGGCACTCTAAAGCACCCGAGATCGTTTTTTTCCATGCCAACCTAACCAGAGTGACGGGAGCGGCACAATTCAGAAAAAGTGCTCAGCTCGCCGAGAAAATGCGATTTAAGCAATAAAATTAAAAATGCTTATAAAACATAAACCAAACGTTGGAGGTGGTCATTTCTTCATGCGCAGTGATAAACTCGGCACTCTAAAGCACCCGAGAGCGTTTTTTTCCATGCCAACCTAACCAGAGTGACGGGAGCGGCACAATTCAGAAAAAGTGCTCAGCTCGCCGAGAAAATGCGATTTAAGCAATAAAATTAAAAATGCTTATAAAACATAAACCAAACGTTGGAGGTGGTCATTTCTTCATGCGCAGTGATAAACTCGGCACTCTAAAGACCCGAGAGCGTTTTTTTCCATGCCAACCTAACCAGAGTGACGGGAGCGGCACTGTGGTGAATTCTCTTCGATGGTCAGCTGGTCTTCCAAACAAGATGGTGAAAAAGTGGCTGGCTTGGGGAAGGAAAACTTCAGTCACACATGGCTGATTGGGGAAAGATTTTATTCAACCGATGTCAGAGAGAAGTGTCTCGCGCCCTAGCCAAGATGTCGAGTTCCTTTGTCTACTCTCGTCCTAAACCTTATACTCTTGCGCTTCCCTCCACGCGGGAGCGCGCAGATGGGGCTGTTGGCTGACCTATGACCCCGCAGTTGCCTCCTCATCTCTACATCATGTGTATCTTAGCAGTTGTTAATGGAAGCCAGATGTGTCTGGCGCCAACGAGTCTACCTTCCTTGACCAAGCCTCAAACAATCCCGCACGAACCTGACCTGAACATGCCCTGGTCATACTTAGGCTTACTAGTGAGATGAACATTGCATGATATCATAATAATAATACACTACATATTCCCCCCTGCCGGGGCACATCAAGTGCCCCGGCAACAACTCAACACGAAAAGACATCGGTACATCCAAAAACCTTCCCCCAACCATTCTATGGTTTTCGTCTACAATTTGGACCTATTTGTCTCATCCTAAATCACGCTCAAGGCATGCTACTTAAGGTTACATTAACTAGGAAAGCTCAACCTAATTTAATAGCAAATTCCTCCCTGACAGCAATCTGAGGCCTCTCAGGAACCACATTTGACCAAGATCGAATCCCCCAACCCCATTAACTGATTGACGCCGTCCGCACACCCCCCTCCGGTAATAAATCACCAACGCCATCAATTTAGAGAGGAAAAGTTTGCTGTGGCCCGTTAGAAGCCCCAAAAAGTTGCCGGACCGCCGTCGAAAAAACCTCGCCAATCTAATGACGAGGAAAAAGAGGGAGGCCCATTCTACGCCCCCGGAGGCGCCTCTCACCTGGCGAGAGTCAGGTGAAGGGAGCTCCGGCACACACCACATTTCACAAAGCGTAGCATGAGCCCTAAACACAGCGACAAACGGAACCACGACCCTCAAATACAATCGGTCAAAATGCAATGTTGAATAGTAAACATGCCACGGGGTAAACAAATGAGGTAACATAACAAAGTAAATAAAATGGCAAAACAACAAGGCCGCACAGTGAGGTACACACAAACGAGCCATCGAAGCATGCAACAAAGGAACGCCCCACAGCCCCCAGTGTTGCCCCCCCCCCTTGCGTGTGCGAGCGCGTGCATCAGCAATGTCCAGTCCACTGGGGCCTCCTGTCGAGGAGTACCAGTCGGCGCTGCCCAGGGCCCGCCGTCCATGCAACGTCCCCAAGTCCATGCCACCGTCCTTAGCATCCCCTGCGAGGCCCCGGTCAGCGTCCAAGCGTCCTGCAACGAACGAGAGCTACCGCCAGCATCGAGTGATGACAATGACGTAAAATGCAAGGCACACATGCAACATTGGTATGAGGAACACGGCAATGTCGATCACGGCCTTTCCATCCCCCCACCCGGACAACGGCCGGGCAACACTGTAGGGCAAACCACATAACAATGAAGAAAAGCAAAGCAAAAACACAATCATGCAATCCAATATGAAAAAAATAAGCAAAGTCTAAGCTAAACCACCTGGTATACCGGGGCGACCCCACCGTATAATGGTACCTTTCCCCTTCGTGATTCTTCCTTTTTTTTTATTGTGTATTTATTTATTTTTTCTATTTCCTAAAATCGGTACCTATCATTTACCAGCACCCCCTCCACGAAACCCCGATCCACCCCGCGTCCAACCGGGATCAACGGCATCTGGGCTTGGTCCCCCGGCATTACCACGCCGAACCACCGCAACATCATGGCCTTCGCGCACGTCAATATCACTGTGCAAAAGCAAAACATTACACACAATGAGATCCCCAGCGCCCCCAACAACTGAACCAGTACCGCCCCCATAGGCCCCAGCCTGTCCTGCAGCCAGCCCATAGCCAACCAGCCGGCGCCCTCAGAAGGCCCAAAGGAGTCCCGGATAGTTCTGAGCGCGTCAATGACACTGGTAATATTGTCCGTGTTATCAGGGATTAAAGTGTAACAGGCGTCATCCGACAAATTCAGGGACACGCACAACCCCCCTTGCCGGGCCAGGATATAATCCAAGGCCATGTCGTGTTTAAGCAGGGTCAAGCGATGGCTCTTCTGGGTAAGCGACAACTGCCTGAAGCCCTTGATTGTCTCGTTAGCAAAACCCTGGAGAGTATACGTAATGTTATCGATATGATCCGCCAGAAACGTAACCCCGTACCAGGGGAAAATCCCAAGGCCCCACTTCTCCCCCAGGCTAATCCTCCAGTGGTACGCCTCTGTAGTGTGAAACGCCGCCATCTCCCTCTTAGCCCGACTCGGGACATGACCGAAGACGCTACCTTGGGGCCTGGGGCCTTTCCTAATCGGCATCACCTCGAAAGGGAGTCTCAAGGTCGCCAGGTAGCAGCAACCCCCCCAGCCGTAAGGCAAAAACAAATAGGCCCTAGTCCCGCATACCCACCAGACGTCTCTAAGATTACCTATGGTGGCATTAGCAGGTACTGTACGATTCTCCACCCTCAGAGTAACGACGCGTGGCGTGTCCGGCAACGCGAAGGTCACAGGATGGACGGCCCCTCTCTCTCCCCCCGTCTGCACCGGGAATTGCATGAAGTAGGCCTCGCAGTCTGCCACCCCCATAGCCACCCCGGGTCCCCCGTGCGACACATTAGAACAAAAACAAGTGGGCACCCCTACCGATGGCACCTCTATCGACTCCGGCACTGCCACCCGGATATCATCATGCACGGCGAGCAAATCCAAATACGGGCGTTCACTTATCCACTCACACTCCCCCGTGGGCTTGAAAACCTTCCTAACCTGAGCATCGGTCTCGGGTGCTTTCCACGATTGCTCATACACCAACCAAAGCAGCAACCGGAGCTGACAGTTGTCGGACACTGGCACAGGGACGGTCTGAAAAACCGCCTGTAGTGTACTAGGCGTCTTGACCCGGACCAGGCATGGCCCACTCACCGCCTTGGAGGACTTAATTGAATGCGCCGTCAGTTGGTACCACATATTTTTTCTCGCCCATTCGTCGACCCCTGGTAATGCCGAGGCCTCAAACCCATAAGCCCTCCATGCAGCCGCTCGTCGCGCCACACTACGCAAGTCATCTCGCCCCTCCGTCGGGGACCAATCCAATCCTGCGAACGCCGGGTAGGTTGGCCTCGCCACGTCAGGCATCGGCCTCTCGGCCTCCACTGTTGCCACAATGCCGTCCGAGACGCCCGACTGGGTTACAACGGTACCGTCATTTGTTAACAGGGGCGCGGTGACGTTTCTGGTCGCGACCGCTAACCCCTTCTCGGCAAGCCCAGCGATCGAGCTTCCTGGGTGCCATTTAGCACCCGGCCTCTTTTCTTCCAACTTCACGAAATTAACGCGTATCGCCTTCCCCTGCCCATCCGAGTGGCCCGCTTTTTCCCCCCTCCGTTTAAAACAGGTGCATTTATACTGTCCGAAATCAGTGCCGCCAATTTCTGTTATGTACAACGCGCAATCCCCCAACACCTCGAACCGTTTATATGTATTCAGAAACAGTACATCATCCGCAAATGTTCTGTCCGCCAATGCAAGTACGCTACCCGCATTGTCCTCCCATTGGGCGGTGCGTGTGCACCGAGACCCCTTCTCCTTGGGGCACCTGCACGGCAGGGTGACGGCGCCTCCCACCACCACACTGCTCCACGTAACGTTTCGGTCGGACTCTGCGGCGGACTGGACGTCTGCCGCTTTGTTCCGCCGTACGACCTTGTCCACCGAGGGGGCCCCGTCCGGCCGCACTTGACCCGGTCGTACCGCACTGTGGGGCGTCGCTCCCGGCTGCGTTGGGTGCGTCGCCAAGATCGATGCAGTCGAACTGTTGGCCTTCCCGGGCATTGGTTGCGTTGACCCTGACTCCATCAGGCACAGGAGCTGCAGGCCCAACAGCATCCACATCTTGGTCGTGCCTTTCAACCTCTCGATGTCGGTCCTCTGGTGACCCTCGTTCTGGTAGTCGTTCTGGGTTGTCGCAGTAGCGACTCGCTCCTCTGGGCTCTTCGTCCTTGGGCACCTTGACGCAGTGTGTCAGGTGGTACCACGTCGGTGAGCCTTTGACTTGCACCGCCGTCCCTGTACAGCGCACAACTTCAAATGGCCCCTGCCGTCTTTCGTTGAACCACTTTCGGCGAAACACTTTCACGTACACCTTGTCCCCTGGCTGAACTGCGTCTTTAGCGTTCGCTTCGAGTCTCTCTTGCACTTCTTCTTGGTTTTGCCTGTCGACAACTTAGGTGGAAATGTTCCTATGTACTGTGGTTAGGTGTTTGACATAGGCCTTCATTTCGTTCTCCAAAATTGACAGGCTTGGGCCTTTGCCACTGGTGCGCAGACACGGTGACGGCATGCGTCTCCCGGTAACCAACTCGTGAGGGGTCAAGTGCAAGTCGCGAAGTGCACTTGACCTGCATACCATTAGTGCCAGTGGCAAGGCAGCTATCCAATTCAAGCCCGTATGTTGGCAAATTTTGGAAATTCTGGTTTTTAGAACGCCGTTCATTTTCTCGCAAATGCCTTGGCTTTGTGGGTGATATACGGCCCCTAGCCGCTGTTTGATTCCCAATTTTTGAAGAATTAACTTGACCGTTTTGTCCACAAACTCTTTCCCGTTGTCCGACGAAATCCTATCCGGAAGCCCCCATCGGCAGATGACTTCGCGGCACAGAAACTTGGCAACAGACTGAGCATCTTTTCGTTTAGTCGGACACGCCTCCGGCCATCTGGAAAATCGGTCTACGACCACTAACATGTACCTTTTCCCCTCAACCGATTGGATCATGTCGACAAAATCCACCACCAGTTCCCTCATGGGGCCGTTTGGAGTCGGTATGTAACCCGTGGGGGTGGCTACCCCTCGCCTCACGTTGTTTTTTAAGCAGATTACACATTTCCCGATGACATGATCGATTTGCTCAAGCAAATATGGCGCCCAAAAACCATATTCTGCTGTTATTTTTCGCTTCACCTCCCCCCTTGACACGTGGGCTAACCCATGTGCCTCTTGTATTAGCAGGCCTAACAAATCTGGCGGGGCCACCACCAAGCCCTCGTGGTTTCTCCACACCCCGTCTGGGCCCCGGCACGCCCCCCTTGACACCCACAAATGTTTGTCGATCGGACCAACTGCCTCTTGCATCAGGGTCACATCACGGAGCGTGACCTTGTCCTCAAGGTCAACCTCGTGCGTGACCAGCAAGGTTTTGTCGGTTCGATCACCCTTTGTTATAGCCCTGGCCGCTTCATCTGCCAGTCTATTACCTTGTGTGACTCTGGACGCATGTGACTTGTGGGCAGCACATTTCGCGATGGCTATCTCGCTAGGCCTCATCATTGCATCTAGCAGCTTCAATATCTGAGCCTGATGTTGTATGGGAGAACCGTCGGTCTTTTTAAACCCCCGATTTCTCCACACCGCCCCGAACAAGTGGCACACACTATGTGCGTATGCTGAGTCCGTGTAGACTGTGACTCTTTTTCCCTCCGCGAGCAAGCACGCCTCCGTTAACCCCACCAATTCAGCAAGTTGCGCTGATGCCGGCTGCGGTATGACTTCGGCCTTAATTGTCACAAATTCCGCTCCGTGCGCTTGGATAACCGCGTAGCCCGCGCACAAAGCCTCCCCGACTCTATAACAAGAGCCGTCCGTCCAGAGTTCTAAATCCGCCTCCCCCAGGGGGATGGCTTGTAAATCTGACCGCAATCTGGAAAACCTTTCCGCCTCATGTACGCAATCATGGGGCTCACCGTCCTCTGAAGTTGGCAAAAAGTCAGCTGGGTTTACTGTAGTACACCTTGCCAGAGTGACATCCTCTTGCTCCAAGAGCCTGTAATAGTCTCTGAGTCGGGACTCCGTCAAGGTGTACTTCCCATGATTCAGAAGAGTCCGAAGGCTATGATGAGTGAGAATGGTCACAGGATAGCCCATCGTGACGGAGGAGGCTTTATCATACATCAAATAGACTCCCACCATCGTTCGATAACAAGGTGGCAGTCCCATCTCCACCTCGGAATAAGATGTTGAGTAGTAGGCTACAGGTTGGGGTCCGGACCCGGTCCCTGTAGGCTGGCAGAGGACTGCACACGCAAACCTACCCCCCGCCGAGGTGGACGTGAATAAGACAAAATTCTTTGAGTAATCCGGTAAAGCCAAAGCCGGAGCCTCCTGCAACCTTGCCTTGATGGTTTCAAATGCTATGTGGCCATCCTGTGTCCAATCTAGCACTGCGTGGAGTTCATTATTGCCTGTGTCTTTGATCATGGCCCTCAGAGGCCCCACTAATTTAGCGTATTCCTCCACCCAGGAGGCTGAATAACCCGCGATGCCCAGAAATGTTAACATCTGCCTGACAGTTCTGGGCTTCGGGGCTGTTCTTATAGCCTCCAAATGGCCATCCGAAACACGTCTCAATCCGCGCGATATTTTCTGGCCCAAATAGTCCACCTGCAATTGGCAGTATTGGAGTTTTTTTCTGTGACACCTTGTGGCCCTTCTCCGCGAGAATTTGCAACAATTTGATTGAATCTTTGTGACACGTCTCGACGTCTGATGCACAGACAATAATGTCATCCACATATTGAATGACGGTGCTCTGCACCTGTCGTTCCAACCCTTCAAGATCATCTCTTAGCACTTTGTTGAACACATGGGGGCTATGTTTATAGCCCATCGGAAGTCTCTGGTACTGATAGAACTGACCCTTAAATGTAAAACCAAAAAGTCCTTGCGATTCGCGGCTGAGTGGGACGCTGAAAACAGCGCCACACAAGTCCACCACCGTGAAGCATTCCGCGTCAGGTGGAATTTGTGTCAGCAAGGTGTGTGGGTCTGGTACATCGGCCACTCTATCTACCACCACCTCGTTCACCGCCCGGAGATCATGTACCAGCCGGTGAGAATTGTCTGGTTTTTTCAACGGCAATATTGGCGTGTTGCTAAGAGGCGTTTGTGTAATTGTCAACACGTTTGCCACAAGCAGTCCTTCAATCTGTGTCTCAATCCCCCGCACTGCTTCCTCCTTCAGTGGGTACTGTGTTTTCCACGGAGGCTTGCAGCCAGGTCGAAGATCCACTCTCACCGGTTGCGCTGACTTTACCAGTCCAATGTCCGTACTATGGCGTGACCACACATGCTCGGGCACCTGTTGTAGCATCTCCTCTTGTAGACGGTCCGCTGCCACACTGAGGACGGATTCGTGCGACAGCTGCACCGTTTGAGGTTGCCCGTATCCTTGTGCTGAAATCATGATCTTCATAAATTGTCTATCATCACTCACCCACAGAGCATTGTTCTCCTTTAGTGGGACAAATTCGAGTGTCTCCGCCTCCAACATCATCTCTCCCACATTTTGTTGCTCACAGTCCTCCGACACCATCAAGGTCACATGGGGGACGCTGTCCTTGACTTTGAATTCCTTGTTGAGGTATCCGTCATTGTGCATCTTCATGGCCACTCCCTGTGGTCCCAGGACGATGCAAGTTCCGTTTAGTTGCACTTTGCGGGGTTGTTGCTGCAACCACTCTTCCGCTTGGGCCTGTGTTGAGTCTTTGGTGTACTGGAGCGTGCAGTGATACGGATATTCAGGGACCCTTGCTCCATAGGTGTTGGCATAAATGAACCTTTCCCATTTCCTGAAAGGTTTCAACAGGTCATTGCTGATGTCACCGATCCAGAACACTGTAGGCGTGCTTTCTCCGAGTTTTGACTGCATCAGCACCTTATGGCATGTCTCGTGCGGGACCTCGACCACACAACCATCAGGAGAACACTTTATGGTGCAGTTCAATCTGCAGAGGGCGTCTCTGCCTAGGAGGGCAATGGGGGTACGGTCCGACACCAAAACTGGTATGTTTATTGTCTGATCTTTCCAGCAGAGCTTTACTGGTCTCGTGGAAGGGATCAGCTGTTTTACACCCTCGAACCCTATTGTCCTTACGAAATGACCGGACATGGGGAGATGAATAGCGTCTTCGGGCCGGACGCAAGTGAAAGCCGCTCCGCTGTCAACCATTGCTGTCAACGGTTGATCGTTTACTTTCACTGTTATTGTTGGCTCTCGTTCCGGACCTGACACTACCAGCTGACATCCCCCCTCTGGGCCCACCGGGCACCTCTAGAATCCAGGTTCCGGGCCCCCGAAAGGGTTTACCGGGCCCTGGGGCTTTGGGGGATGGCGGCTGAACTCCCCTCCAAAGCCTCCTCTTGTGGGCATGCTGCAGTCGCGGGCCCAGTGTCCAACTTGGCCACAGTTATAGCAAGCGTCAGACCTCTGTCCCGGGCCCCCTGTGGGTTTCGGCTTTCCTGCCCTTCCCTTGGCTCCCCGCCCCCTGGTGCCCCAGGACTGCGTTTGGTTGTGCCCCCATTGGGGTGCTAGACTGACGGGCACTGCCATGGCCACCTGCGGCGGTTGGCCAGCGGGCTGCGGGGGCTGCAACAAGATCTGTTGGGGTGGGGTTTGTCCCATGACCATCTGCTTTTTCTCCTTTTTACTGTCCGCGAGTTGCACCTGGTTCAATCTTCTCACCACCTCCTGATCCTGTTCTTTTTGAGCCAGCTCTTTCTTCCTGAACCAGTCAACTTGATGCGTGATGTGATCGGTGAACACATTAGTGGCCATGCTCCCCAGCCCCACAACCTCGGACAATTTGCTCCTCACTGGCAGGGGCAGACCCATCTGGATCTTCCCTCGCAAGATAGATTTCTCCATTCGGGTTGTGTCGGGGTCATTCCCTGTGACATGTCTCCAAGTCTGATAAGCTCTTGCCACGTACGAGCTCTGTAGATCCCAGGGGCTCGAGTACAATATTGTCTGGATTCACATTGGTCGGGTACGCTGCCTTCAGTGCTCCCCACATCTGGCCCCGGACTGCTGCGAACAGTTCAGAGTCATTTGCCGCCGTTGTGGCAAAGCGTTGAAGACCCGCCTTCCCCAAGACGTCTCTCATGGCATGAACTCCTACGACGTTGGCCAATAGCCTCTTGATGTCTCCTACTGCAAACTGAGTTCCCACCATACATTCCTCCAACTTGGAGATCCACGGGTGCGCTCCGTCTTGGATGGTAGGCAACTTCTCGAGGACCGCTGACATATCCGAGCTTTGCCATGGCTTGTATTCCAGTTGTTGTCCCCTCACCATCACTGGCAGAATTGTGGTTGCTCGGGTTGATTCTTGCTCCCGGCCAAACGGAGTCCCTAGCATTTTGGACGGCACTTTTTTCAATTCAAGCTTGGCCACCTCTAACTTTTGCAACTGTTCCTCTAGATCCTCCTGTTCTCTTGGTTCCACGCTCCATTCTAACTCCTCCAAGCATTGTCTTTTTCTGGCTTCAATGTTCCTTAAAGCGGTCCTTCTCCAGTCCTCCATGGCGACTGGGGTGGAGTGTAAAGTAGGCACAGGGCATTCATCTCCCCAGCTGTCCTCGCAGCTTCCACTCTCCGTACCGCTTACATCTGTCCTTGCTCTCGTCTTTTTCCCCGGGGTGCGTCCTTTTTTCTCCGCTCTTCTCAACATGCTTTTGATTACGGGGTCGTAGCCCCCCTCTGCTCCTTCTGTGTCACTCTGGCTATCATCCTGTAGCTCCCATTTGGTGGGCCCTTGTCTCCCCTCTGTCGCATGTCGAGTTTTATTCCTCTTATGGGTCAGGCTAGGACGCATAACAATGGTGGTCCTAGCTCTTCCGGTTTCGACGATGCCCTTGTCTTCGGTCTCCAACTGATAGCTACCTTCTTGGTTAACTACCGGGAGTTGCGGATAGACAGTACGTTTATCACTCACATCGTACGGCGGGGGACTCTTAACCGGGGCCACATGTGAGAAAGGTGTATTAACTTTTTCCATTAGCTTCCTAGCTTCTTCCACATTCTTCAGTACATCAGCAGTGATTTCCTCTTTTTTCTGTTTAAGCTCCTGATCCAATTTTTGTCCCTGTTCGTCAAATATTTTCAACAATCCCAATTCCAATTCCCTTTTTCCCTTTCTCTTTTCCCCTTTTTTTCCTTTTTTGACTCCTGCTTTGTATGTCAATACGAGTACACGTATAATCTCAATTACTTCCCGGTTAAAAGTCCCTTCCACCGGCCAGGGCCTCTCAATGTCAGGCCATCTCTTGCTCCATTTGTTCGAAATTTCTTTAACCCCTTTGATAAGCGGGTTATTTTTCAACACAACCTCTATGGGGGTCACTGTTGGACTGGTAATGCTCCTGTCCCCCATGTTTTTTTTTTTTTTTCTTTTGATCAGAAAATAATCAAGCACCAGAGGTCACAAAACACATAAGACAATGCAATCAGATTTTGCCAACTTCAGATGTTTCTCACGACCGTTATACAAGAATGTTGGTCCGATATGTGTTTGGTTCCGTATAGTTATGACCCCCAATCCCCTGTGCTAAGATTAAAATTCGTGATGTCACCTGTTTGAAAACAACCGAACATCAGTTTATGTCGATCAGTCTGTTGTCAAGCCCGCTATGTAATACCTTGTACCCAAGTGAGGGTAACACACAAGAGTTTGTGGACAAAATCACACTGGCCTTAAGAATTTGGGGGCGGCGCTCCACGAAGCTTTTCCTCAGACGACCTGGGAATTCCGTCAGTGTCTCTTTGTCCTCTGGGAGGAGACGTGTGCGTCCACCGTCTCGTATTTGTTATGTAAACAGGAGAAATAGAAATCTTGTTCAAGTTAACGTAATCACTCACTTTCTCATTAGTTGCCAGATGGACTAGGGGCGCTAGCCGCCCTCAACAGGCTCCCTCTTAATTTACGAGCGAACCCCCCTTTCCTCACTGTCTCCCCCCACCTATCGGTCCTGGGCCGATTGTGTGTGGCGTCCTGCCATAAATCACTGCTGCCACGGCCCCACTCTTTTCTTGAGACACACAGGAACACGTACATTAGTATTTTAATGAGTATTGCAAGCATGTCTCTCTCTTGCCTATTTGCAAAATGTTAAACATTAGTGCCAGTGATGTTCCAGTTTTAATCATGCACGTTCGCTGTTAATCATGCACCCTTTGCTCATCAACATTAGATCTCCCCTCGTCATGTCTCAGTTCTCATCGACATTAAACTCTACCGGGGGGGGACCCAGCCCCGCCTTTGCGGGCTCCTCGGCACAGCGCCCCCGGACAAGGGGGGGTCAGCGTACCAATGTTGACTCCACGGGCTGGCCAGGCCCGCGCGTCTCGCCGGCCCCCACCTTTGCCGTCAGAGCACCATTCCGCGCCTTGGAGCACCCAGGGCCCCCTCCTTTCTTCTCTCACTGCCGTCTCCCATGCGTGTGCACATAAACGCACACACACCGAGCGCGCACACAACCGCACATGCACACACCCATCCGCGCGCACGCACGCCCGCTCAATACACACAGCGCGCACGCAGAGCTCACACACTCACACGCATAAGCACGCACGCGCACCCCATACACTAAGCGCGCACACCGCTTAGACGAACGACGACAACTGACAGAAACTTTACAGACATTACGCACAAACATAGAACACAGACAAAGGGATTCGAATCCATCTCTCATGTAGCTTCTCACTAACCGCTTCCATGCGGTTTGGTCATTCTGTGTCTTCTTACCGTGCGCAGGTGCACGTACAAACATGCCCTTTGCACTTCTTGTCTTTGTTTCCCCTAAGAGCGCTTTGCATTTCCCCTTATACTGCAGATTTTTAACTTCAGTGTGCACACAAATTACTTTTCTTACATGGTATACCACAATTAACCCCCCTGAGGCCTCTTTTTTCCACGTTTTCCAATTTCTATCGGCTGCCCACTCCTCCGCTCTGCCAATTGCGGTCTGCTGCAAGCCGTAAATTTTATCAGACTTTGACAGGAGTGTGTGCTATTACAGTGCGCCTCGCCAATCGGAATCGGACCGTGACGACTTGGGTACAACCGCAGCGCACCAGTTCGCCCCGGTAAGTTGCCCGAAGAGTATCTCTCTAAGCGGCTAACGCACCAGCTGTCAGCCGGGGGGAACCTTGCAACCCGCACAAACTCCTAATCTGATCAGTGCTCAAATAACGTGGTCTGCGCGCATCATTCTTTCCCGCACCCTGGTCCCAGACCCAGCCGGTAATTTTCCCACATTCGTTCGCACAGTTACGGATGCCAAGGCTGCCCATTCCTCCGCTTTGCCAATTGCGGTCTGCAGCAAGCCTCCCTTTTTCGTGCGACCTATATATAGAGACAAATGCCCCCACCGAACATCTCAACCACATTGAGTGTGATCTCAACCACATTGAGTGTGATCTCAACGTCCCAGCACGACCCCGGGAATTGTGCCTCCGGTGGCTTGGTGGTGCCCGTCTCTTGTCGCACACAGTGTTCAATCGTACCTGTGTTTCCGCCTCAATCACACAGCTAAAATTTCCATCCTCCATCGGATCTGTCGCCAAAATAAAGCCCACGTTTTATGGGACTTTCTATTATTCTTCTCTCGTGACAGCCGATCAGCGATGTCCCAGACATCCTGTCCTGTTTCACGTGCCCTCTCTCGGAGCATTTTCTTCCTCATTCATCATTCACACCAGACATGTCACTCACACTGTTGTGCACATTCCCCATTAAGTTTTATGCTATTTTCCCATTTTTATTTGCCTTTTTTCTTTTTCTATTTTTATTGAACATTTTCAATTTTCTATTGGGGCTACTCCCCCCTTTCAAAATCCACATCTCGTCGACATCCAGCTAGGGGAGACCAATCCCCCCCCCCTTTTTGCCAGCCACTGGCACACCAGGCCCGTTAACTGTCCCGCTTAGGAGCCACTCCGTCCCCCCCCACACCAGGCACGAGGACATTGCGATACTGTGAGTGAAAGCTTCTCACCTCAAACTCAGCCTGCCGTCCGGACGCTCGATGCTCGCACCCAGGCGGGCGAGGGCTCCCCGAAGGACAAGAGAACAGTTCGTGACGCCAAAATTGTGGTGAATTCTCTTCGATGGTCAGCTGGTCTTCCAAACAAGATGGTGAAAAAGTGGCTGGCTTGGGGAAGGAAAACTTCAGTCACACATGGCTGATTGGGGAAAGATTTTATTCAACCGATGTCAGAGAGAAGTGTCTCGCGCCCTAGCCAAGATGTCAAGTTCCTTTGTCTACTCTCGTCCTAAACCTTATACTCTTGCGCTTCCCTCCACGCGGGAGCGCGCAGATGGGGCTGTTGGCTGACCTATGACCCCGCAGTTGCCTCCTCATCTCTACATCATGTGTATCTTAGCAGTTGTTAATGGAAGCCAGATGTGTCTGGCGCCAACGAGTCTACCTTCCTGGACCAAGCCTCAAACAATCCCGCACGAACCTGACCTGAACATGCCCTGGTCATACTTAGGCTTACTAGTGAGATGAACATTGCATGATATCATAATAATAATACACTACAGCACAATTCAGAAAAAGTGCTCAGCTCGCCGAGAAAATGCGATTTAAGCAATAAAATTAAAAATGCTTATAAAACAAAAACCAAACGTTGGAGGTGGTCATTTCTTCATGCGCAGTGATAAACTCGGCACTCTAAAGCACCCGAGAGCGTTTTTTTCCATGCCAACCTAACCAGAGTGACGGGAGCGGCACAATTCAGAAAAAGTGCTCAGCTCGCCGAGAAAATGCGATTTAAGCAATAAAATTAAAAATGCTTATAAAACATAAACCAAACGTTGGAGGTGGTCATTTCTTCATGCGCAGTGATAAACTCGGCACTCTAAAGCACCCGAGAGCGTTTTTTTCCATGCCAACCTAACCAGAGTGACGGGAGCGGCACAATTCAGAAAAAGTGCTCAGCTCGCCGAGAAAATGCGATTTAAGCAATAAAATTAAAAATGCTTATAAAACATAAACCAAACGTTGGAGGTGGTCATTTCTTCATGCGCAGTGATAAACTCGGCACTCTAAAGCACCCGAGAGCGTTTTTTTCCATGCCAACCTAACCAGAGTGACGGGAGCGGCACAGTTCAGAAAAAGTGCTCAGCTCGCCGAGAAAATGCGATTTAAGCAATAAAATTAAAAATGCTTATAAAACATAAACCAAACGTTGGAGGTGGTCATTTCTTCATGCGCAGTGATAAACTCGGCACTCTAAAGCACCCGAGAGCGTTTTTTTCCATGCCAACCTAACCAGAGTGACGGGAGCGGCACAATTCAGAAAAAGTGCTCAGCTCGCCGAGAAAATGCGATTTAAGCAATAAAATTAAAAATGCTTATAAAACAAACCAAACGTTGGAGGTGGTCATTTCTTCATGCGCAGTGATAAACTCGGCACTCTAAAGCACCCGAGAGCGTTTTTTTCCATGCCAACCTAACCAGAGTGACGGGAGCGGCACAATTCAGAAAAAGTGCTCAGCTCACCGAGAAAATGCGATTTAAGCAATAAAATTAAAAATGCTTATAAAACATAAACCAAACGTTGGAGGTGGTCATTTTTTCATGCGCAGTGATAAACTCGGCACTCTAAAGCACCCGAGAGCGTTTTTTTCCATGCCAACCTAACCAGAGTGACGGGAGCGGCACAATTCAGAAAAAGTGCTCAGCTCGCCGAGAAAATGCGATTTAAGCAATAAAATTAAAAATGCTTATGAAACATAAACCAAACGTTGGAGGTGGTCATTTCTTCATGCGCAGTGATAAACTCGGCACTCTAAAGCACCCGAGAGCGTTTTTTTCCATGCCAACCTAACCAGAGTGACGGGAGCGGCACAATTCAGAAAAAGTGCTCAGCTCGCCGAGAAAATGCGATTTAAGCAATAAAATTAAAAATGCTTATAAAACATAAACCAAACGTTGGAGGTGGTCATTTCTTCATGCGCAGTGATAAACTCGGCACTCTAAAGCACCCGAGAGCGTTTTTTTCCATGCCAACCTAACCAGAGTGACGGGAGCGGCACAATTCAGAAAAAGTGCTCAGCTCGCCGAGAAAATGCGATTTAAGCAATAAAATTAAAAATGCTTATAAAACATAAACCAAACGTTGGAGGTGGTCATTTCTTCATGCGCAGTGATAAACTCGGCACTCTAAAGCACCCGAGAGCGTTTTTTTCCATGCCAACCTAACCAGAGTGACGGGAGCGGCACAATTCAGAAAAAGTGCTCAGCTCGCCGAGAAAATGCGATTTAAGCAATAAAATTAAAAATGCTTATAAAACATGAACCAAACGTTGGAGGTGGTCATTTCTTCATGCGCAGTGATAAACTCGACACTCTAAAGCACCCGAGAGCGTTTTTTTCCATGCCAACCTAACCAGAGTGACGGGAGCGGCACAATTCAGAAAAAGTGCTCAGCTCGCCGAGAAAATGCGATTTAAGCAATAAAATTAAAAATCCTTATAAAACATAAACCAAACGTTGGAGGTGGTCATTTCTTCATGCGCAGTGATAAACTCGGCACTCTAAAGCACCCGAGAGCGTTTTTTTCCATGCCAACCTAACCAGAGTGACGGGAGCGGCACAATTCAGAAAAAGTGCTCAGCTCGCCGAGAAAATGCGATTTAAGCAATAAAATTAAAAATGCTTATAAAACAAACCAAACGTTGGAGGTGGTCATTTCTTCATGCGCAGTGATAAACTCGGCACTCTAAAGCACCC
The DNA here is from genome assembly GCF_033458585.1 of Syngnathus typhle. Taxonomy (NCBI): domain Eukaryota; kingdom Metazoa; phylum Chordata; class Actinopteri; order Syngnathiformes; family Syngnathidae; genus Syngnathus; species Syngnathus typhle. The sequence continues at coordinate 11,373,963 of NC_083754.1, forward strand.
GAGAGCGTTTTTTTCCATGCCAACCTAACCAGAGTGACGGGAGCGGCACAATTCAGAAAAAGTGCTCAGCTCGCCGAGAAAATGCGATTTAAGCAATAAAATTAAAAATGCTTATAAAACATAAACCAAACGTTGGAGGTGGTCATCTCTTCATGCGCAGTGATAAACTCGGCACTCTAAAGCACCCGAGAGCGTTTTTTTCCATGCCAACCTAACCAGAGTGACGGGAGCGGCACAATTCAGAAAAAGTGCTCAGCTCGCCGAGAAAATGCGATTCAAGCAATAAAATTAAAAATGCTTATAAAACATAAACCAAACGTTGGAGGTGGTCATTTCTTCATGCACAGTGATAAACTCGGCACTCTAAAGCACCCGAGAGCGTTTTTTTCCATGGCAACCTAACCAGAGTGACGGGAGCGGCACAATTCAGAAAAAGTGCTCAGCTCGCCGAGAAAATGCGATTTAAGCAATAAAATTAAAAATGCTTATAAAACATAAACCAAACGTTGGAGGTGGTCATTTCTTCATGCGCAGTGATAAACTCGGCACTCTAAAGCACCCGAGATCGTTTTTTTCCATGCCAACCTAACCAGAGTGACGGGAGCGGCACAATTCAGAAAAAGTGCTCAGCTCGCCGAGAAAATGCGATTTAAGCAATAAAATTAAAAATGCTTATAAAACATAAACCAAACGTTGGAGGTGGTCATTTCTTCATGCGCAGTGATAAACTCGGCACTCTGAAGCACCCGAGAGCGTTTTTTTCCATGCCAACCTAACCAGAGTGACGGGAGCGGCACAATTCAGAAAAAGTGCTCAGCTCGCCGAGAAAATGCGATTTAAGCAATAAAATTAAAAATGCTTATAAAACATAAACCAAACGTTGGAGGTGGTCATTTCTTCATGCGCAGTGATAAACTCGGCACTCTAAAGACCCGAGAGCGTTTTTTTCCATGCCAACCTAACCAGAGTGACGGGAGCGGCACTGTGGTGAATTCTCTTCGATGGTCAGCTGGTCTTCCAAACAAGATGGTGAAAAAGTGGCTGGCTTGGGGAAGGAAAACTTCAGTCACACATGGCTGATTGGGGAAAGATTTTATTCAACCGATGTCAGAGAGAAGTGTCTCGCGCCCTAGCCAAGATGTCGAGTCCCCTTGTCTACTCTCGTCCTAAACCTTATACCCTTGCGCTTCCCTCCACGCGGGAGCGTGCAGATGGGGCTGTTGGCTGACCTATGACCCCGCAGTTGCCTCCTCATCTCTACATCATGTGTATCTTAGCAGTTGTTAATGGAAGGCAGATGTGTCTGGCGCCAACGAGTCTACCTTCCTGGACCAAGCCTCAAACAATCCCGCACGAACCTGACCTGAACATGCCCTGGTCATACTTAGGCTTACTAGTGAGATGAACATTGCATGATATCATAATAATAATACACTACATATTCCCCCCTGCCGGGGCACAACAAGTGCCCCGGCAACAACTCAACACGAAAAGACATCGGTACATCCAAAAACCTTCCCCCAACCATTTTATGGTTTTCGTCTACAATTTGGACCTATTTGTCTCATCCTAAATCATGCTCAAGGCATGCTACTTAAGGTTACATTAACTAGGAAAGCTCAACCTAATTTAATAGCAAATTCCTCCCTGACAGCAATCTGAGGCCTCCCAGGAACCACATTTGACCAAGATCGAATCCCCCAACCCCATTAACTGATTGACGCCGTCCGCACACCCCCCTACGGTAATATATCACCAACGCCATCAATTTGGAGAGGAAAAGTTTGCTGTGGCCCGTTAGAAGCCCCAAAAAGTTGCCGGACCGCCGTCGAAAAAACCCCGCCAATCTAATGACGAGGAAAAAGAGGGAGGCCCATTCTACACCCCCGGAGGCGCCTCTCACCTGGCGAGAGTCAGGTGAAGGGAGCTCCGGCACACACCACATTTCACAAAGCGGAGCATGAGCCCTAAACACAGCAACAAGCAGAACCATGACCCTCAAACACAAATCGCTCAACATGCAATGTTGTATCGTAAACATGCCACGGGGTAAGCAAATGAGGTCACATAATAAAGTAAATACCATGGCAAAAAAACAACGAGGTAACACAGTGAGGTATATAAAAACGAATCGTCAAAGCATGCAAGAACATTAAACCCGTCGTTGCGCTGCCCCCCTTGCATGCACAAGTGCGTGCAGATATGAAATCCAGTCCACTGAGCCGTCAGTGGGGAATAGCACTACGTAGTAGTAGACGGCACTGTCCCGGGCCGGCTGTCCGTTCAAATTCCTCCTGTTGCTTATGGCTGTTGAATTCCGTGCAAGGCCCCGGTCAGCAGCCAGGCGACCTATGACAAGCTAAAGCTACTGTCTGTATCAAGTGACGTTAACAGTGCAAACATGTGGAGTCATAATGTCAAAGGTAGCAGCCCAGGCCGGACGTCTCTCCGGCCCCGACGGCCACCGCTGGCGGGGCAACACAACCCAATTGCTCCTGTGTTACCGGCCCCCTCAAATAATTCTCTTGCGGTGATGGGGCAACGAGGAAAAAGCTGTGTCCATCGTCTCATCGAAATCTCATCAGAACGCCCGAGGGCTCCCGACACCTACCCCGCGTTTCCAGAGGCCCACGCGGACCCTGAAACAAACAAACAAACAAACAAACAAACAAACAAACAAACAAACAAACAAACAAACAAACAAACAAGCAAACACTCCAGGACTCATTCCCCTCATTTCTCGTCGTGCCGACAGCGTTGCTAGATCCCCCCAGTCACAATGTAAATTCTACCTGTTCCTGGTAACCTTTCCTGTCGCAGATGTCCCTGTCTCAATCACACTGTCATCTTTCTGAAGTCCCGTCAGTCATGTCACTTCAACCGCTCTTTTTCCCGTCCAAATACTAATTGTCACCCCCAAATTCCTTCTTCAGTCTAAAGATGTGTAGCAATCTCTAACCGGTACCCCTCACAATACTGTAGTTTCCTAGGTCTGTACCTTTATGTATCTGTGCCTTATGTTTGAGCCACCTCACTGTTCAAACCAGTCATCATTCTGAAACAACGCTCACGTAATCTTTCCAAAACGGTACAGCCACTCACATCCTTTCCGTATTCGTTATGCAAACTACTCGTCCCAAAATGTATAATTAAACATTTGCCCTGTAACAGCAGCTTTGATGCAGTCACGCGTTCAGAAATTACCCCATTCCTTGTCTCTGGCCCCGTCTTCCCCCGACATTCAATAACCTTCCAAACTTTCGTTGTGTATTGTGCCACTGTCCATTCCCAAATCACTGTATGATTTGTCCTTCGTACTTCGTCATTGAAAAACCTTAAACCTTATTGTCACTAAATTGTTACCACGCTTCGCATCCATTCCAGGCTGTTGTCTCCCGTTAACTCCCTTTCTTTCAAGACGCTTCTTCGGCTCCTTCCATCACTGCTAGTTGAATTCTGGCGTGTCCTGTTAAAGCTTAAAAACAAGTGAATTTGGAAAAAAAAACTTTGTATATCACAATTACAAATTGAAACCTACTCACCCGTTTCTGTTTTAGCACTCCCCCCTTTTGACACATTCATGTCATTACGTATCAAAAGGAACCTGCAATGACCTCCCCTCTCATCACCACACTCATTGTAGCCAGGCCCGCGGAACCTCTAGCTCCAGTCTGGGCCCCGGGACCGTCACCCCAAGTCTCTGAAACTTGACTGTCCACCACACACTCGGCAACACAAACAAAAATCAGCGCACTCCTGTCAGTGAGCTTGTAGCCCTGCTGACAGCGGACATTTGTACACACAAAAACAGACATCAAGTATCAAAACAAAAACAGTCATAAAATGAATCCTGGCGCTCGGGGATCCTGTCCTGAAAACCATGTAATCAACAAGTTCATTATAAAAACCAAAAGGGCAAGGGTTAACATACCGTTTTTTTCCGTGTATAGTGCGCATTATTTTACTAATTTATTGTCCTAAAATCTGGGGTGCGTATTATACATGGGTACAAAGAAAAAATTTTTTTTTTTTTTTTTTTAATTTTTTTTTTTTTTTTTTTTTTTTTTTTAAATAAAGTCATGGTACAACAAAACCAACAGCAGGACTGACCGACAAAGTCGTGGAACAAAAAGACAGGGTGACATTACCAAAGACAGGAACAGAATGACAGTAACACATGCAATGATCCAACGGTGAGCGAGGGGCAGACAGGACTTAAATACAAAACACGTTACATCGATTGAGGTGACACAGGAAGAGCGGGGTGACACGAACAGAAACTATGGCAACCAAGACACATAGCAAAACTGGGGACGAGACATGACAAATCTCCCCCGAAATAAAACTCACCTTTCTTCTTGTTTGTTGTCAATCGCGCATCGCATTCAGCCATCCTGCCCAACACACTTAGTAAAATTCATAATTGACGACACATCGTTTGATGCGATGGTGCAATCCTCGATGGTGTGTTATTGTCAAATATTGTTTGTTTTTTAATCTCCATCGCGGACCGGACGTCATACGGAGGCCGCCATTACAGATGCGCAGAACGGTTGCGCAAGACACGTCAGCTATATAAAGAGCGAGAGTTCAGTTCTCCACCTATTAGTTTCAATTCACAGTTTAATTAGCAGTTTCAATCAGCAAATAACAAAATGCGTATTACAGGTAATATTTTATTTCACAACACTTTGCCTTGTTCCTTTCGTCTCTGCTGTTCATTTCAAACACGCTCCATACGACCGCAATGCTCTCGTATCAGACAAGGCTTGCTCGATCACCTGCTCGTTTGCTGTCTCACAATGTACCCTACACAAATCCGAAACATTTGTTGCGGCTCCGAGTCACGACGAGGGGCAAGTTTTGGTTTCCAAGGGTGTTTTTATTCCTCTTCAACGTCTCTCCCATACAGAGCCGCCGTGTGCGCACGGAGCGCGGTGGTGCGTTTAGGGGCAGTCGGAGAAATCAACGCCAACAAAAAAAATGACATCCAGCCTAGTTAAGACCATACCAAAGACTTTAAAAATGGGACCCATTGCCTCCCTGCGTGTGTGACGATCTTTGGGACTTAAAAAAAAAAAAAAAAAAAAAATTAAAACAAATTCATAAAAATTGGGTGCGTATTATACATGGGTACAAGCTTTTTTCCAGCATCAGCATGCCATTGTTAGGGGTGCGTACTATACATGGGGGCGCACTATACATGGAAAAAAACGGTATTCTTGTAAATTCAACACAAACGTTCCACGAACGCAATCGACAACCTGCAAGAACGAAAGCAAGTTACGCCAGCAACGCGCAATCCGCTCCTTGGCTGGTGGCCGTTGCTGCTGCTGCTGCAAAAAATCAAGTCACACAGAAAAACAAAGCAGAGCTCGCTCATGTCGCAAGCAAGCTCAAGCGTCAAACATTTGGTCACTGTCCACCTAGTCCGTCACCCCGTTGGGTGAGCTCAAAGTCGTCACACGTCAAATCGTCCAAAGTCTTGATGTTCAATACTAGTTCTGTCTTGTCTGACCATATCGCTGAAACGGGCCTTCTCCATCGAACGGTTTTGTTGTTGATGGTGCCCCTGATTGATCATTGAACCACGGTTCCGGTCAGAGCTCATCACTTACCAGTTCCAGTCCCTCCGATCTGTACCACCCCTTCAGGTGAGAGGAATTTTATCCTCAATGGCAAACACATCACCCCAACTTCAGACCTCTCTGGCCAATCATACTGCGCACACACAGCCGTAGATGATCACATGCGCACTCACCCATCCACACACTCACAGACACTCTCATCCGTCTCTATCACTCAGCTCTCCCCCCAAACCAAGCAAAGTTAGTATGTTAGTGTGCAGGCAAATATTGACTCCTAATAGTGACTCTTCACATTCGGACATACTCGTCAACATGACCTATTGTAAAATCTCCAATTCAATTTTCCATAAACTCGCCCATCAGATTCATCGCAAATTGTCATATATGTCTATCTGAGGGACTAACTGTGGGACCCGCGTTTTGAGGGAGCCTCCATACCCTCGTATTGGTCCTACAAACTCGATCTCTGTTACTTCCATCCATCCATCTTCTGTACCGCTTAGTCCCCACTGGGGTCGCGGGCGAGCTGGAGCCTATCCCAGCCGTCATCGGGCAGTAGGCGGGGGACACCCTGAACCGGTTGCCAGCCAATCGCAGGGCACACAGAGACAAACAACCATTTGCACTCGCACTCACACCTAGGGACAATTTGGAGTGCTCAATCGGCCTACCAAGCATGTTTTTGGGATGTGGGAGGAAACCGGAGTGCCCGGAGAAAACCCACGCGGGCCCGGGGAGAACATGCAAACTCCACACAGGGAGGGCCGGAGGTGGAATCGAACCCGCACCCTCCTAACTGTGAGGCGGACGTGCTACCCAAGTGCGCCACCGAGCCGCCTCTCTGTTACTTATCCAAATTAAATTTAATAAAGATGGGTCAGACTATTCTCTCTGTCTTTTTACGTCATCATTTGGCTCTCCCCCTTTTTTCCCGTTGTCTTGCTCAAAACTGTTTCTCAGTCTGCTTCTCTTTATTGCCCCTCTTGGCGAGTCTCACTCCCCCCCTTTTTTTTTTCTTTTTCTTTCTTCTTCTTCTTAAAACCTCTGCCTGTCACACCATCCAACACCTCTCCCTACTTCCTTGTGGTCGCCTATCACCACTCCTTTCATCCACTCACTCGCGCGGTCTGCCCCCCTTCTGCAAAGCTGCAGCTCCACACAGGGAGCGCCGAGCCTTCTCCCTCGAATGAGCAGTTTTTAATGTAATTCACGTCATTGCTGTCCAGATCTTCTATCCTCAATCTCTCTTGCTGTCAATCCCTGTTAAAATGGCAAATTCCTACTTGCTCCAATCGGACCTTTGACAATGGAGTTTGCCCTTATCAAACCTTCGAATATCTATGTCCTCCTATTATCTTAGCCTCCACCTCTTAGTAGTTCTTTTGACAGAATCTCCTATTGGTAACCCTACAGCGGACTGTTTATCATATAATCCCTTACTCCGCTCTCCTGCTTCTACATTGCCGTGTGGGTGCAGTTGAATTTGAGCCCTATCTCAGTCATTATCTTGTTACCTGTGGCCTTGTGCGACTCCTATGCATGAATGTGTGAAAGCCAAAAATTTAACGGATCCAACTTTCTGACTACCCAACCTCCACCATGGTGCAACAAACTTCTATCGTATTGAGTAGGTACATCGAGCGTCCTAGCTTCCTCTTGGCTGAATCCACTTTAGTCTAGATGTCCCGTTCTAAAATTCATCTAACTCGATTTCTACTTCTTTTGTCTGGTGAGCCAAAACATCAGATCTCGCTCTTGTTTCTCACCGTTTTAGCCTATTTGTTTTATTCAACTCTGTTCAATCTCTGACCATGATGCTTCTCTCTGTAGCTCTACGCATTATTCAATCCTTTATCAAATCTCCTCAGTTCTGTCAAACCCAGTGCACAATGAAGCTCCTGTCCACTCTAACCCAAGCCCCACGAAGTTTTAGCACCGCCAGGAGTGCGATTTGGCCGTCGGACATTTCAAGTCCATATCTTTTGCCGCACCTCACCCTCTCAAGATGGTGTCCTTTTGTTGTTGCTTCAGAGCCAACACATCCATCACTCTCGAATGAGTCCATTGTTCAAATGTCCATTTTTTCTTCAACATTGTGAATTCCTCCACTTCTCACTGTCTTTTCTCGTCCCCGAGGATGTCGTCTTTTCTCCGGAGTGTACTTGCCCCCTCCAAGCACAACAACAGTCTTTCTTTGTCCTTGCCAAAGGTCAAAGGTGCCTCAAAGCCAGGCACCGTTTTGTAGTCGTCCACGGCTGCAGGCGGAGTCTCGGGATCGAGTTTTCAGGGATCCTGGCACTGAGAGTGACAGACTGGGACATCAAACTTGTAAGACTATCTCCAAATGTAGCTGCTGCCCTCCATTCACTAGTAACGTTTGTTTACCAAAAGTCGAATTCTCCTAGTAACAGCAATGTCGTCTTTTTATTGTAAGTCCTGCAACTCATCCTATTGTCGAGCTACGTTCTGTCTATAGTTGCAATTTAATGGGACAGTACATTGTGTCTTCAGTATCATTATTCAAAATTAACTCAGAGGTCTGCGTCCCACAACTAGCCCTGATCTATGTCTTGATCTCTCACGCGTTATTACCTGTGTCATGCTTGCTCAAAAATGCGACTTAGATTATGGTGCTGTGAATTTCCAATCTCCCCGATCAAAGTGGATCCCGCTTCTCAGCTGTCCTTTCTCATGCCCCTGTTAGCCTGCAATTGTTCAAATCAAAAATGTTATTTTCTTTTAACTCTCTTTCTGTTGAACCTCTAAATCTCTCGTGTTGCTAACCCATCTACTCCAGGAAACGATTTAAAGAAAGGACAAACGAATTACTCCCAATATCTCCTCATTATTGACGAGTCAGCCCCCCCTTTCTTCTCTCACTCCCTCTTTCTATCTGTCTCTGGGTTTTGACTGCATCAGCACCTTATGGCATGTCTCGTGTAAGACCTCGACCACACAACCATCAGGAGAACACTTTATGGTGCAGTTCAATCTCCGCAGGGTATCTCTGCCTAGGAGGGCAGTGGGGGTACGGTCCGATACCAAAACTGGTATGTTTGTCATTAGATCTTTCCAGCAGAGCTGTACTGGTCTTGTGGAAGGGATCAGCTGTTTTATAATCTCGAACCCTATTGCCCGTACAAAATGACCGGACATGGGGGGATGAATAGCGTCTTCAGGCCGGACGCAAGTGAAAGTCGGTCCGCTGTCCACCATTGCCGTCAACGGTTGATTGTTTACTTTCACTGTTATTGTTGGCTCTCGTTCCGGACCTGACACTACCAGCTGACATCCCCCCTTGGGCCCACCGGGCACCTCTAGAATCCAGGTTCCGGGCCCCCGAAAGGGTTCATCGGGCCCTGGGGTCTTGGGGGATGGCGGCTGAACTCCCCTCCTAAGCCTCCTCTGGTGGGCATGCTGCAGTTGCGGGCCCAGTGTCCTACTTGGCCACAGTTATAGCAAGCGTCAGACCTCCTTCCCGGGCCCCCTGTGGGTTTTGACTTTCCTGCCTTTCCCCTGGCTCCACGCACTCTGGTGCCCCAGAATAGCGTTTGGTTGCGCCCCCATTGGGGTGCTAGACTGACGGGCACTGCCATGGCCACCTGCGGTGGTTGGCCAGCGGTCAGCGGGGGTTGCAATAAAATTTGTTGGGGTGGGGTTTGTCCCACTACCATCACTGGCAGAATTGTGGTTGCTCGGGTTGATCCTTGCTCCCGGCCAAACGGTGTCCCTGGCATTTTGGACGGCACTTTTTCCAACTCAAGCTTGGCCACCTCTAACTTTTGCAACTGTTCCTCTAGATCCTCCTGCTCTCTTGGTTCCACGCTCCATTCTAACTCCTCCAAGCATTGTTCTTTTCTGGCTTCGATGCTCCTTAGAGCGGTCCTTCTCCAGTCCTCCATGGCAACTAGGGTGGAGCGTGAAGTAGGCACAGGGCATTCGTCTCCCCAGCTGTCCTCGCCACTTCCGCCCTCCGTACCGCTTACATCTTTCCTTGCTCTTGTCTCTTTCCCTGGGGTGCGTCCTTTTTTCTCTGTTCTTCTCGAAATGCTTTTGATTACGGGGTTGTAGCCCCCCGCTGCCCCTTCTGTGTCGCTCTGGCTATCATCCTGTAGCTCCCTCTTGGTGTACCCTTGTCTTCCCTCTGTCGCATGTCGAGTTTTATTCTTCTTATGGGTCAGGCTAGGACGCATAACAATGGTGGTTCTAGCTCTTCTGGTTTCGACGATGCCTTTGTCTTCGGTCTCCGACTGATAGCTACCTTCTTGGTTAACTATCGGGGGTGGCGGATAGACAGTACGTTTATCACTCACATTGTACACCGGGGGACTCTTAACCGGGGCGACATGTGAGAAAGGTGTATTAACTTTGTCCATTAGCTTCCTAGCTTCTTCCACATTCTTCGGTACATCAGCTGTGATTTCCTCTTTTTTCTGCTTAAACTCCTGATCCAATTTTTGTCCCTGTTCGTCAAATATTTTCAACAATCCCAATTCATATTCCCTTTTCACCTTTCTCTTTTCCCCTTTTTTCCCTTTTTTGACTCCTGCTTTGTATGTCGATACGAGTACACGTATAATCTCAATTACTTCTCGGTTAAAAGTCCCTTCTGCCGGCCAAGGCCTCTCAAAGTCAGGCCATCTCTTATTCCATTTGTTCGAAATTTCTTTAACCCCTTTGATAAGCGGGTTATTTTTCGACACAACCTCTATGGGGGTCACTGTTGGACTGGTAAGGCTCCTGTCCCCCATGTTTTCTTTTTTTTTTTTTTTTTTTTTTTTGATCAGAAAATAATCAAGCACCCGAGGTCACAAAACACATAAGACAACGCAATCAGATTTTGCCAACTTCAGATGTTATACACGCCCGTTATACAAGAATGTTGGTCCGATATGTGTTTTGTTCCATATAGTTATGACCCCCCAATCCCCTGTGCTAAGATTAAAATTCGAGATGTCACCTGTTTGAAAACAACCGTACATCAGTTTATGTCGATCAGTCTGTTGTCAAGCCCGCTTTGTAATCCCTTGTTCTCGAGTGAGAGTACCACACAAGAGTTTGTGGACAAAATCACACTGGCCTTAAGAATTTCGGTGCGGCGCTCCACGAAGCTTTTCCTCAGACGACCTGGGAGTTCCGTCCGTGTCTCTTTGTCCTCTGGGAGGAGACGTGCGCGTCCACCGTCTCGTATTTGTTATGCAAACAGGAGAAATAGCAATCTCGTTCAAGTTAACGTAATCACTCACTTTCTCATTAGTTGTCAGATGGACTAGGGGCGCTGGCCGCCCTCAACAGGCTCCCTCTTAATTTATGAGCGAACCCCCTTTTCCTCACTGTCTCCCCCCACCTATCGGTCCTGGGCCGATTGTGTGTGGCGTCCTGCCATAAATCACTGCTGCCACGGCCCCACTCTTTTCTTGAGACACACAGGAACACGTACATTAGTATTTTAATGAGTATTGCAAGCATGTCTCTCTCTTGTCTATTTGCAAACTGTTAAACATTAGTGCCAGTGATGTTCCAGTTTTAATCATGCACGTTCGCTGTTAATCATGCACCCTTTGCTCATCAACATTAGATCTCCCCTCGTCATGTCTCAGTTCTCATCGACATTGACCTCTACCGGGGGGACCCAGCCCCGCCTTTGCGGGCTCCTCGGCACAGCGCCCCCGGACAAGGGGGGGGTCAGCGTACCAATGTTGACTCCACGGGCTGGCCAGGCCCGCGCGTCTCGCCGGCCCCCACCTTTGCCGATACAGCACCATTCCGCGCCTCGGAGCACGCAGGGCCCCCTCCTTTCTTGAACATTCTCTGATGCATGCCGTCGTCCTTCTCCCATGCGTGTGCACATGAACACACACACACCGAGCGCGCACACAACCGCGCGTGCACACACCCATCCGCGCGCACGCATGCCCGCTCAATACACACCGCGCGCACGCAGAGCTCACACACCCACACGCATCCGCACGCACGCGCACCCCGTACACCAAGCGCGCACACAGCTCAGACGAACGACGACAACTGACAGAAACTTCACAGACATTACGCACAAACATAGAACACAGACAAAGGGATTCGAATCCATCTCTCATGTAGCTTCTCACTAACCGCTTCCATGCGGTTTGGTCATTCTGTGTCTTCTTACCGTGCGCAGGTGCACTTACAAACAAGCCCTTTGCTCTTCTTGTCTTTGTTACCCCTAAGAGCGCTTTGCATTTCCCCTCATACTGCAGATTTTTAACTTCAGTGTGCACACAAATTACTTTTCTTACATGGTATACCAAAATTAAACCCCCTGAGGCCTCTTTTTCCACGTTTTCCAATTTCTATCGGCTGCGCACTCCTCCGCTCTGCCAATTGCGGTCTGCTTCAAGCCGTAAATTTTATCAGACTTTGACAGGAGTGTGTGCTATTACAGTGCGCCTCGCCAATCGGAATCGGACCGTGACGACTTGGGTACAACCGCAGCGCACCAGTTCGCACCCAGTAAGTTGCCCGAAGAGTATCTCTCTAAGAGGCTAACGCACCAGCTGTCAGCCGGGGGAACCTTGCAACCCGCACAAACTCCTAATCTGATCAGTGCTCAAATAACGTGGTCTGCGCGCATCATCCTTCTCGGCACCCTGGTCCCAGACCCAGCCGGTAATTTTCCCACATTCGTTCACACAGTTACGGATGCCAAGGCTGCGCACTCCTCCGCTTTGCCGATTGCGGTCTGCATCAAGCCTCCCTTTTTCGTGCGACCTATATACAGAGACAAATGCCCCCACCGGACATCTCAACCACATTGAGTGTGATCTCAACTACATTGAGTGTGATCTCAACGTCCCAGCACGACCCCGGGAATTGTGCCTCCGGTGGCTTGGTGGTGCCCGTCTCTTGTCGCACACAGTGTTCAATCGTACCTGTGTTTCCGCCTCAATCACACAGCTAAAATTTCCATCCTCCATCGGATCTGTAGCCAAAACAAAGTCCACGTTTTATGGGACTTTCTATTATTATTCTCTCGTGACAGCCGATCAGTAATGCCTAAGACATCCTGTCCTGTTTCACGTGCCCTCTCTCGGAGCATTTTCTTTCTCATTCATCATTCACACCAGACATGTCACTCACACTGTTGTGCACATTCCCCATTAAGTTTTATGCTATTTTCCCATTTTTATTTGCCTTTTTTCTTTTTTCTATTTTTATTGAACATTTTCATTTTTCTATTGGGGCTACTCCCCCCTTTCAAAATCCACATCTCGTCGACATCCAGCTAGGGGAGACAAATCCCCCCCCCCCCCCTTTTTGCCAGCCACTGGCACACCAGGCCCGTTAACTGTCCCGCTTAGGAGCCACTCCATCCCCCCCCCACACCAGGCACGAGCACATTGCGATACTGTGAGTGGAAGCTTCTCACCTCAAACTCAGCCTGCCGGCCGGACGCTCGATGCTCGCACCCAGGCGGGCGAGGGCTCCCCGAAGGACAAGAGAACAGTTTGTGACGCCAAAATTGTGGTGAATTCTCTTCGATGGTCAGCTGGTCTTCCAAACAAGATGGTGAAAAAGTGGCTGGCTTGGCGAAGGAAAACTTCAGTCACACAGGGCTGATTGGGGAAAGATTTTATTCAACCGATGTCAGAGAGAAGTGTCTCGCGCCCTAGCCAAGATGTCGAGTCCCCTTGTCTACTCTCGTCCTAAACCTTATACCCTTGCGCTTCCCTCCACGCGGGAGCGCGCAGATGGGGCTGTTGGCTGACCTATGACCCCGCAGTTGCCTCCTCATCTCTACATCATGTGTATCTTAGCAGTTGTTAATGGAAGCCAGATGTGTCTGGCGCCAACGAGTCTACCTTCCTGGACCAAGCCTCAAACAATCCCGCACGAACCTGACCTGAACATGCCCTGGTCATACTTAGGCTTACTAGTGAGATGAACATTGCATGATATCATAATAATAATACACTACACCAACCTAACCAGAGTGACGGGAGCGGCACAATTCAGAAAAAGTGCTCAGCTCGCCGAGAAAATGCGATTTAAGCAATAAAATTAAAAATGCTTATAAAACATAAACCAAACGTTGGAGGTGGTCATTTCTTCATGCGCAGTGATAAACTCGGCACTCTAAAGCACCCGAGAGCGTTTTTTTCCATGCCAACCTAACCAGAGTGACGGGAGCGGCACAATTCAGAAAAAGTGCTCAGCTCGCCGAGAAAATGCGATTTAAGCAATAAAATTAAAAATGCTTATAAAACATAAACCAAACGTTGGAGGTGGTCATTTCTTCATGCGCAGTGATAAACTCGGCACTCTAAAGCACCCGAGAGCGTTTTTTTCGATGCCAACCTAACCAGAGTGACGGGAGCGGCACAATTCAGAAAAAGTGCTCAGCTCGCCGAGAAAATGCGATTTAAGCAATAAAATTAAAAATCCTTATAAAACATAAACCAAACGTTGGAGGTGGTCATTTCTTCATGCGCAGTGATAAACTCGGCACTCTAAAGCACCCGAGAGCGTTTTTTTCGATGCCAACCTAACCAGAGTGACGGGAGCGGCACAATTCAGAAAAAGTGCTCAGCTCGCCGAGAAAATGCGATTTAAGCAATAAAATTAAAAATGATTATAAAACATAAACCAAACGTTGGAGGTGGTCATTTCTTCATGCGCAGTGATAAACTCGGCACTCTAAAGCACCCGAGAGCGTTTTTTTCGATGCCAACCTAACCAGAGTGACGGGAGCGGCACAATTCAGAAAAAGTGCTCAGCTCGCCGAGAAAATGCGATTTAAGCAATAAAATTAAAAATGCTTATAAAACATAAACCAAACGTTGGAGGTGGTCATTTCTTCATGCGCAGTGATAAACTCGGCACTCTAAAGCACCCGAGAGCGTTTTTTTCGATGCCAACCTAACCAGAGTGACGGGAGCGGCACAATTCAGAAAAAGTGCTCAGCTCGCCGAGAAAATGCGATTTAAGCAATAAAATTAAAAATGCTTATAAAACATTAACCAAACGTTGGAGGTGGTCATTTCTTCATGCGCAGTGATAAACTCGGCACTCTAAAGCACCCGAGAGCGTTTTTTTCCATGCCAACCTAACCAGAGTGACGGGAGCGGCACAATTCAGAAAAAGTGCTCAGCTCGCCGAGAAAATGCGATTTAAGCAATAAAATTAAAAATGCTTATAAAACATAAACCAAACGTTGGAGGTGGTCATTTCTTCATGCGCAGTGATAAACCCGGCACTCTAAAGCACCCGAGAGCGTTTTTTTCCATGCCAACCTAACAGGAGTGACGGGAGCGGCACAATTCAGAAAAAGTGCTCAGCTCGCCGAGAAAATGCGATTTAAGCAATAAAATTAAAAATGCTTATAAAACATAAACCAAACGTTGGAGGTGGTCATTTCTTAATGCACAGTGATAAACTCGGCACTCTAAAGGACCCGAGAACGTTTTTTTCCATGCCAACCTAACCAGAGTGACGGGAGCGGCACAATTCAGAAAAAGTGCTCAGCTCGCCGAGAAAATGCGATTTAAGCAATAAAATTAAAAATGCTTATAAAACATAAACCAAACGTTGGAGGTGGTCATTTCTTCATGCGCAGTGATAAACTCGGCACTCTAAAGCACCCGAGAGCGTTTTTTTCCATGCCAACCTAACCAGAGTGACGGGAGCGGCACAATTCAGAAAAAGTGCTCAGCTCGCCGAGAAAATGCGATTTAAGCAATAAAATTAAAAATGCTTATAAAACATAAACCAAACGTTGGAGGTGGTCATTTCTTCATGCGCAGTGATAAACTCGGCACTCTAAAGCACCCGAGAGCGTTTTTTTCCATGCCAACCTAACCAGAGTGACGGGAGCGGCACAATTCAGAAAAAGTGCTCAGCTCGCCGAGAAAATGCGATTTAAGCAATAAAATTAAATATGCTTATAAAACATAAACCAAACGTTGGAGGTGGTCATTTCTTCATGCGCAGTGATAAACTCGGCACTCTAAAGCACCCGAGAGCGTTTTTTTCGATGCCAACCTAACCAGAGTGACGGGAGCGGCACAATTCAGAAAAAGTGCTCAGCTCGCCGAGAAAATGTGATTTAAGCAATAAAATTAAAAATGCTTATAAAACATAAACCAAACGTTGGAGGTGGTCATTTCTTCATGCGCAGTGATAAACTCGGCACTCTAAAGCACCCGAGAGCGTTTTTTTCGATGCCAACCTAACCAGAGTGACGGGAGCGGCACAATTCAGAAAAAGTGCTCAGCTCGCCGAGAAAATGCGATTTAAGCAATAAAATTAAAAATGCTTATAAAACATAAACCAAACGTTGGAGGTGGTCATTTCTTCATGCGCAGTGATAAACTCGGCACTCTAAAGCACCCGAGAGCGTTTTTTTGGATGCCAACCTAACCAGAGTGACGGGAGCGGCACAATTCAGAAAAAGTGCTCAGCTCGCCGAGAAAATGCGATTTAAGCAATAAAATTAAAAATGCTTATAAAACATAAACCAAACGTTGGAGGTGGTCATTTCAAAGTCAAAGTCAAAGTCAAAGTCAGCTTTATTGTCAATCTCTCCACATGTCACAACACACAAAGAGACCGAAATTACGTTTTTCTCTATCCCACGGTGACGAGACACATAACACGATAGACATACATGTACGCGACACAATATAAAAACAAGAAGGAAAAAATTCAAACAATCAATAGTAAGAGTGATGAATAAATAATAAATAAACAGATAACACAATAAATAACGGAGCCAGCAAGCATAGCGCAAAAGTCAAAAACATCATAAACAAAAAGGCACAAACAATAAATAAGAGTAATAACAAATAATAAATAATAACAGCCAGTGTGCATTCAGACAGTTCAGACAGTAAAAGTACAGGACGCTACGCAGAACGGGGGAGCGAGTTCAGGATCCTAACAGCCTGGAGTATGAAGCTGTTTGAGAGTCTGGAGGTGCGGGAGCGCAGGCTTCTGTACCTCTTCCCAGAGGGCAGAAGCTCGAACAAAGAGTGAGCGGGGTGACTCGCATCACTCACAATCGTGTTCGCCTTGCGGGTGAGATGGGAGGTGTAAATGTCCTTCAATGAGGGGAGCGAAGCACCAGCAATCTTACCAGCAGTGTTCACTATGCGCTGCAGGGCCTTCAAGTTGTAGTCAGTGCAGCCGCCACCCCAAACAGCAATACAGCTGGAGAGGACGCTCTCAATGGTGCCGCGGTAAAATGCAGTCATGACGGCCGGAGGAGCGCTCGCTCGCCTGAGTTTCCGCAGGAAGTACAGGCGGCGCTGGGCTTTCTTTGCCAGTGATGCAGTGTTGGTGGACCAGGAGAGATCCTCACTGATGTGCACCCCCAGGAACTTGGCGCTGCTCACTCTCTCCACCACAGCACCGTCGATGGTCAGCGGCAGGTGTTGGGTGTGACCCTTCCGGAAGTCCACAACAATCTCCTTTCTTCATGCGCAGTGATAAACTCGGCTCTCTAAAGCACCCGAGAGCGTTTTTTTCGATGCCAACCTAACCAGAGTGACGGGAGCGGCACAATTCAGAAAAAGTGCTCAGCTCGCCGAGAAAATGCGATTTAAGCAATAAAATTAAAAATGCTTATAAAACATAAACCAAACGTTGGAGGTGGTCAATTCTTCATGCACAGTGATAAACTCAGCACTCTAAAGCACCCGAGAGCGTTTTTTTCGATCCCAACCTAACCAGAGTGACGGGAGCGGCACAATTCAGAAAAAGTGCTCAGCTCGCCGAGAAATTGCGATTTAAGCAATAAAATTAAAAATGCTTATAAAACATAAACCAAACGTTGGAGGTGGTCATTTCAAAGTCAAAGTCAAAGTCAAAGTCAGCTTTATTGTCAATCTCTCCACATGTCACAACACACAAAGAGACCGAAATTACGTTTTTCTCTATCCCACGGTGACGAGACACATAACACGATAGACATACATGTACGCGACACAATATAAAAACAAGAAGGCAAAAATTCAAACAATCAATAGTAAGAGTGATGAATAAATAATAAATAAACAGATAACACAATAAATAACAGAGCCAGCAAGCATAGCGCAAAAGTAAAAAACATCATAAACAAAAAGGCACAAACAATAAATAAGAGTAATAACAAATAATAAATAATAACAGCCAGTGTGCATTCAGACAGTTCAGACAGTAAAAGTACAGGACGCTACGCAGAACGGGGGAGCGAGTTCAGGATCCTAACAGCCTGGAGTATGAAGCTGTTTGAGAGTCTGGAGGTGCGGGAGCGCAGGCTTCTGTACCTCTTCCCAGAGGGCAGAAGCTCGAACAAAGAGTGAGCGGGGTGACTCGCATCACTCACAATCGTGGTCGCCTTGCGGGTGAGATGGGAGGTGTAAATGTCCTTCAAGGAGGGGAGCGAAGCACCAGCAATCTTACCAGCAGTGTTCACTATGCGCTGCAGGGCCTTCAAGTTGTAGTCAGTGCAGCCGCCACCCCAAACAGCAATACAGCTGGAGAGGACGCTCTCAATGGTGCCGCGGTAAAATGCAGTCATGACGGCCGGAGGAGCGCTCACTCGCCTGAGTTTCCGCAGGAAGTACAGGCGGCGCTGGGCTTTCTTTGACAGTGATGCGGTGTTGGTGGACCAGGAGAGATCCTCACTGATGTGCACCCCCAGGAACTTGGCGCTGCTCACTCTCTCCACCACAGCACCGTCGATGGTCAGCGGCAGGTGTTGGGTGTGACCCTTCCGGAAGTCCACAACAATCTCCTTTCTTCATGCGCAGTGATAAACTCGGCACTCTAAAGCACCCGAGAGCGTTTTTTTCGATGCCAACCTAACCAGAGTGACGGGAGCGGCACAATTCAGAAAAAGTGCTCAGCTCGCCGAGAAAATGCGATTTAAGCAATAAAATTAAAAATGCTTATAAAACATAAACCAAACGTTGGAGGTGGTCATTTCTTCATGCGCAGTGATAAACTCGGCACTCTAAAGCACCCGAGAGCGTTTTTTTCGATGCCAACCTAACCAGAGTGACGGGAGCGGCACAATTCAGAAAAAGTGCTCAGCTCGCCGAGAAAATGCGATTTAAGCAATAAAATTAAAAATGCTTATAAAACATAAACCAAACGTTGGAGGTGGTCATTTCTTCATGCGCAGTGATAAACTCGGCACTCTAAAGCACCCGAGAGCGTTTTTTTCGATGCCAACCTAACCAGAGTGACGGGAGCGGCACAAGTCAGAAAAAGTGCTCAGCTCGCCGAGAAAATGCGATTTAAGCAATAAAATTAAAAATGCTTATAAAACATAAACCAAACGTTGGAGGTGGTCATTTCTTCATGCGCAGTGATAAACTCGGCACTCTAAAGCACCCGAGAGCGTTTTTTTCGATGCCAACCTAACCAGAGTGACGGGAGCGGCACAATTCAGAAAAAGTGCTCAGCTCGCCGAGAAAATGCGATTTAAGCAATAAAATTAAAAATGCTTATAAAACATAAACCAAACGTTAGAGGTGGTCATTTCTTCATGCGCAGTGATAAACTCGGCACTCTAAAGCACCCGAGAGCGTTTTTTTCGATGCCAACTGTAGTAATAGGCGGGGTAGGAACCGTTGTGAGGGTTGTATGTTGCTTGGGGGAAAGACAATAAAGTATGTTCCGTCTTGACATGAACGAGCGTCTGTCCCGTCTCTGCCTTAAGGGTTTCTATGTACCTATTAAACAATAGAACATGGTGTCAGAAGTGGGATCCAAAAGTGTCGAAGCGAAGAGACTACTGGACTAGTGTAAGTCCCAAGCAAGACAGGACGTTGCAAGTGGAAAAAGTAACTTCAGTCCGCTAGCACGGCTAGGCAGGAGCTAACGCTAAGGGAGACGAGGAAGAAAACAACGAGGCTCGAAAAGATGGCGCAATATCAAGTAATGCCACCGGAAAAATTCACGTTCAAGGCAGAAGACTGGCCCAAATGGATAAAACGCTTTGAGAGGTTTCGCATCGCATCAGGTTTGGAAACTCAAGCGGAGGAGAACCAAGTGAATGCACTAATCTACAGTATGGGAGAAGAAGCGGAGGACATTTTGGTTTCCCTCCACCTCACCCCAGAACAAATGAGTGAGTACGGCAGAGTCACGCAGAGACTGGATGCTCACTTTGTAGCTCGGAGAAATATAATTTTTGAAAGAGCTAAGTTTAATCAGCGGCAGCAAGAGATAGGCGAGTCGGCAGACAGCTTTATCACCGCGCTTCATTGTTTAGCTGAACACTGTGGATATGGACAACTACACGATGAGATGGTCAGAGATAGGCTTGTAGTTGGACTTCGAGACAAGCGTTTGTCAGAACTGTTGCAACTGGATCCAGAACTTACATTAGAAAAAGCAGTTACAAAAGCCAAACAGAGTGAAATGGTCAAGAAACAACAAGAAATGCTGAAAACAAACTTCAAGGGAGACGTCGTTAATACTCAACTTGATAGTGTACGCATCAAACCACAAGGGGGCGCCAGACCCAAACAAAACAAAATGCAGTGGAAACCAGGATTTTCCACCAAAGCCAAACCATGCACAAGATGTGGAGACACAAAAGGTCACGCTTATCAGCAATGCCCGGCTAAAGATGCCTCATGCAATAATTGCAAAAAGAAGGGACATTTTGCTAGAATGTGCAGGTCCAAGAAAATGTATGAGGTCAATCTAGAAAGATTAGAGGATTTTTCTTCAGAGGATATTTCATTTTTGGGTTCATTGGCTTGTGAATCTTCAGATCCGTGGATGACAGAAATAGAAATGGACAAGTCTAACACTGTGTTTAAAATTGACACAGGCGCGGATGTGACAGCAGTTCCAGCTGGCATGTATGTAAAAGGACAATTCAAAGAACTAAAGCAGACCAGAAAAGTGCTGATGGGGCCAGGCAGGTCGCAGTTAAAGGTTAAAGGCAAGTTTTCGGCGACTCTCAAAAGAAGAGACAAAAGCATAATGGAGGACATTTATGTGGTTGAAGGGCTAAGTACAGCTTTACTGAGCAGACAAGCAGCCACTGCATTACAGCTAGTGGCTAGGCTTGATACAGCTACTTTGGACGATAAAGAGACAATCAAGCAGGAATTTCCGGAGCTATTCACAGGGCTTGGAATCATGAAAGGAGAATACCATATTGTACTTAAACCGGAAGCACAACCATTCTCCGTCTCAACTCCACGACGCATTTCTATCCCTTTACTGCCAAAGGTTAAAGAGGAACTTTCTCGTATGGAGCAACAAGGAGTCATCTCCAAGGTGGAGCAGCCTACAGAATGGTGTGCACCTATGGTGGTGGTTCCCAAGCCCGCACGTGAACGAGTGAGAATATGTTCAGACCTCACTCAACTAAATAAGTCTGTTTTGAGAGAAAGGCACCAGCTACCTTCAGTTGAAAACACGCTTGGACAGCTTTCAGGTGCCAAGGTCTTTTCAAAACTAGATGCCAATGCAGGTTTCTGGCAGATTCCTCTTTCAAAAGACTCATCACTGCTCACAACCTTTATCACTCCTTTTGGTCGCTATTGCTACAATCGACTGTGCTTTGGACTATCTTCAGCACCAGAACACTTTCAGAAACGCATGCAGCAAATCCTAGAAGGCCTGGAGGGAGTGGTGTGTCAGATGGATGACGTCCTCATCTGGGGAGTGGATCAGATAGAGCACGGCAAAAGACTGAGGGAAGCTCTCACACGTCTACGGGACGCGGGCGTGACACTTAATGATAAGTGTGAATTTTCAAAGACTAAAATCAAGTTCCTGGGTCAGATCATTCAGGCAACTGGAGTTAGCCCCGACCCAGAGAAATTAAATGCAGTGAAAGCCATGAAGGAACCAACCAACATTTCCGAGGTGAGAAGATTTCTGGGAATGGCAAATCACTTGGGAAAGTTTTTGCCACACTTAGCAGAAAAGACACGTCCACTCAGAGATCTGTTAAGAAAAACAAACATGTGGTCATGGGGACCTCAGCAGATTCAGGCTTTTGAAAGCATAAAAATAGACTTGACAACACCTCCTGGGCTGGCATTGTATGATCCTTCAGCTGATACGCTAGTCTCAGCAGATTCATCTTCTTATGGACTGGGTGCTGTATTGTTGCAGAAAACAAGCAGTATGGACTGGAAACCAGTGGCGTATGCATCACGCGCATTGAGCACCACCGAGCAGCGCTACGCGCAAATTGAGAAGGAAGCGCTAGCCACAACGTGGGCATGTGAGAGGTTTGCTGAGTTTTTGATTGGAAAAGACTTTCACATTCAAACGGACCACAAACCTCTAGTCCCTCTACTGGGCGCGAGAAATCTGGACGAACTACCTCCACGTATACAACGCCTGAAAATGCGTCTCATGAGATTTTCATTCACCATATCCCATGTGGCGGGCAAAGAAATCGCAACGGCTGATGTTCTATCAAGAGCACCGGTGACGTCTTCGGAGGAAAGACTACGTGAGGAAGAGATCAACCTCTACGCCGACACCGTAGTGGCCAGCCTCCCTGCAACTGAGAAGAGACTTAAAGAGATTCAGTCTCATCAGGACAAAGATGACATTTTGCGACAGCTTAAGCAGTTCTGTGTAAGTGGTTGGCCAGACAAGTTTTCGATTGAAAAGACTTTTATGCCATATTTCCCTTTTGCAGGTGAACTGACTGTTCAGAATGGGTTGTTGTTATTAGGCTGTAGGGTGGTCATTCCAAAAACACTCAGAGATGACATGCTAAACAAACTTCACGAAGGCCACTTAGGAATTACTAAGTGCCGAGAACGTGCTAAACAATCTGTGTGGTGGCCAGGTCTTAGCAAAGATTTGAAGCAACTCATTGAGAAGTGTGACACATGTGCCCGTGAGCGAGTTAACAACAGAGAGACAATGTTAGGAACTGAGTTTCCTTCAAGACCATGGTGTACAGTCGGGGTAGATTTGTTTCAGTTCGGTAAAAACCAGTATCTTGCGGTTGTAGATTACTTTTCACGGTTTTGTGAGGTAGCCAAGCTTTCGTGTACAACTTCGGACGCTGTGATTACCCACTGTAAATCTATTTTTGCTCGACATGGTATCCCTGAGGTTGTACGCTCAGATAATGGTCCGCAATTTGCATCTGAAGAGTTCAGAGGGTTTGCACGGATGTGGGGGTTTTCACATGTCACATCCAGTCCACATTTCCCACAGAGTAATGGGGAGGTGGAGCGGGCAATAAGGACTGTCAAAAGTCTACTAAAAAAGTCCAGTGATCCCTACTTAGCTTTAATGGCTTACCGTGCCGCACCTTTAGCAAATGGTTGTAGTCCAACTGAACTGCTAATGGGGCGTAAAATACGTACTACTGTTCCGGTCATTCCCTCTCAGCTCGATCCAAAAGGAGCGGATTTGGAAGATGTGAAGAGGAAGGAGCAGAGCTACAGACAAAAACAAAAACGGAATTTTGACAAACGACACAGGGCTCACACATTGCCTGCCTTACAACCTGGAGACCATGTGTGGGTCAAGGACATGCAACAGAGAGGTACTGTGGTGTCCACAGCGAACACACCAAGATCCTACATCGTAGAAACATCTGGGGGAAATCTCCGGAGAAACAGGTATCATCTCTCACGCACACCTGTGGCTCCAGAACCACACATCACTGTCCCTGATATGGGGGAAAGCAACCCTACAGAGACTCTGAAAGGACCGGTCTCTCCTGTTGTACTCTGTGGTTCACCAGAATCTGAGAGAAGCTACCCTTCTCGCGTCAGGAAGACCCCAGAGTACCTTAAAGATTATGTTACTTGAGTTCACATGTTTAACTTCAGGGTCTGGGCTGTCAGATTTGGTAATACCAATTGTTTAGTAGTTAAGTTGTTGCCACTGGGTTCGTATATTGGGATGGTATTGAGTTGTAAAACATTTCACCTTTTTCTGCTAGTTGTTGAGGAAATAATCTGTTGTATTAATTTTCTGCACAAAGGTTATTTCCCATTGAGAAAGGGGGATGTAGTAATAGGCGGGGTAGGAACCGTTGTGAGGGTTGTATGTTGCTGGGGGGAAAGACAATAAAGTATGTTCCGTCTTGACATGAACGAGCGTCTGTCCCGTCTCTGCCTTAAGGGTTTCTATGTACCTATTAAACAATAGAACACCAACCTAACCAGAATGACGGGAGCGGCACAATTCAGAAAAAGTGCTCAGCTCGCCGAGAAAATGCGATTTAAGCAATAAAATTAAAAATGCTTATAAAACATAAACCAAATGTTGCAGGTGGTAATTTCTTCATGCGCAGTGATAAACTCGGCACTCTAAAGCACCCGAGAGCGTTTTTTTCGATGCCAACCTAACCAGAGTGACGGGAGCGGCACAATTCAGAAAAAGTGCTCAGCTCGCCGAGAAAATGCGATTTAAGCAATAAAATTAAAAATGCTAACCAAACGTTGGAGGTGGTCATTTCTTCATGCGCAGTGATAAACTCGGCACTCTAAAGGACCCGAGAGCGTTTTTTTCGATGCCAACCTAACCAGAGTGACTGGAGCGGCACAATTCAGAAAAAGTGCTCAGCTCGCCGAGAAAATGCGATTTAAGCAATAAAATTAAAAATGCTTATAAAACATAAACCAAACGTTGGAGGTGGTCATTTCTTCATGCGCAGTGATAAACTCGGCACTCTAAAGCACCCGAGAGCGTTTTTTTCGATGCCAACCTAAGCAGAGTGACGGGAGCGGCACAATTCAGAAAAAGTGCTCAGCTCGCCGAGAAAATGCGATTTAAGCAATAAAATTAAAAATGCTTATAAAACATAAACCAAACGTTGGAGGTGGTCATTTCTTCATGCGCAGTGATAAACTCGGCACTCTAAAGCACCCGAGAGCGTTTTTTTCGATGCCAACCTAACCAGAGTGACGGGAGCGGCACAATTCAGAAAAAGTGCTCAGCTCGCCGAGAAAATGCGATTTAAGCAATAAAATTAAAAATGCTTATAAAACATAAACCAAACGTTGGAGGTGGTCATTTCTTCATGCGCAGTGATAAACCCGGCACTCTAAAGCACCCGAGAGGGTTTTGTTTTCGATGCCAACCTAACCAGAGTGACGGGAGCGGCACAATTCAGAAAAAGTGCTCAGCTCGCCGAGAAAATGCGATTTAAGCAATAAAATTAAAAATGCTTATAAAACATAAACCAAACGTTGGAGGTGGTCATTTCTTCATGCGCAGTGATATACTCGGCACTCTAAAGCACCCGAGAGCATTTTTTTCGATGCCAACCTAACCAGAGTGACGGGAGCGGCACAATTCAGAAAAAGTGCTTGTAATGTCGTCCTGACATAAAACAGGCCACGCCGTGTGCTGAACAGAAAACTGGTAGTTCTTTATTCTTCAACTCCCAAGTACCAACTTAGAAAACACACTCTAGCTCTCGCGATAGAGTATGGGCCCTTCAAAGACCAGCAAGGGTGGGAAATTACAACATTCGTTCATTCATTACATCTTCCCCTCTTTTTTTGAAAAACAAAGTCTAACTTAGGCTCCACCAAGTGGTTATAACTTGTAACAACAGAACAGTGTTGTTATTACTATAGCATACCCAACTCTCGTTTCCCCATATGAAAGTTTTCCGCAACTAAGTTATATAACACAAATAACAGTATCTTAACACCGCATCAAATAGCTTATTTGAACACAGCATAACTTTAACTTGTTTTCTCTCTTTTTCTAACTAAAGATCTAACTTTGGTGGAGGCTTACTCACTCGACCTGAGCGAGTGATTGTAACTGTCTCAGTCATTGGTGATGTCTCAGAGGTTGTAATAATGTCGTCGTCCCCACTCTTGGGCGAAAGATTTTGCGGGGGCCCGCTGATAGCTGGAAGTAAGGGAGCAGCAGGCACTTTCAATAAGTGGTGGCGGTTCCGTCTAAAACAACCTCCTTGGGCTGTCGTCACGACATAGGACCTGGGTGCAGAACTGTTACCTTGTACCACTTCTGGAGTAGCCCATTGTTTCTCATTGTCCAGTTTCATCAGGACCTTGTCTCCAGAACTCAGTGGAGGTAGGTGTCGGACACCATTCCTGCGGTCATAATAAAATGCTTGCTTCTGTTTGGCCGCAGCATCTGCAGAGCGCGTCTCCTCCTTGTTGGGCCACCTTGGATCCAGGTTAGCAGACAGGATGAGCAGCGTGGTTCTGATCTTGCGGCCATCAGCAGCTCCGCTGGGCTAAAGCCTGTAGAAGTAGTGGGAGTGCTCCTATAAACCATAAGAGCTAAAAGGGGGTTTTCCTGCTTAAGAATCCCTTTTGCTATCTGCACTGCCCTTTCTGCATGACCATTACTTTGAGCGTAATGCGGGCTAGATGTGGTGTGGATGAAATCTAACTCTCTGCTGAACCTCCTGAACTCTTCGGAAGTAAACTGAGGCCCATTATCACTAACAAGCTCCTCTGGGACCCCAAACCTGGCAAAAGTAGCAGCTAGCTTACTTATAACCTGAGTGGTTGTGGTTGTGGGCAAGTTCAGAATCTCTAGATAGCGAGAATAATAATCAGAAGCTACCAAGTAAGTTTGCTTGTTATATTCACATAAATCCACCCCTATCTTTTGCCATGGTCTATCTGGCAATACTGTTGGGATGAGTGGCTCTTTATTCTGTGTGTGCCTAGTTGCAATGCAGAAATCACACACAGTAACTTTGTTGTTTATGCATTTTGAGATCCCTGGCCACCACACTGATTGTTTGGCCCTCTCTCTACACTTCACTAGACCTTGGTGACCATCGTGAATCCTGTCTATCATCTCAGATGTCATCACACTAGGAATTACTATCCGGCTTCCCCTGACCACCAACCCCTCTACCACAGACAGCTCCCCCCTTACTTTATAAAAATCTTTAACTGCCTCGGGAACCTGTCTTTCGTAATCTGCCCAGCCTTTCTGAATAAACTGTTTAACTAGCTGTAGCTGGGGGTCTAGGTCGGTGTGCTCTCTTATCTGCTGCAGCTTGTGGGGTGTTGCTGGGAGGTGGTTGATGACTGCCCCGATGTGCACCATCACGTCTTCCTCCAGCTGCTCGTCGCCGGTTTGTTCAAGGGGCCCTCTTGACAGTGCGTCCGCCACTGCCAATGTCTTGCCGGGTGCGTATACTGCTTCTGCATTAAAACGCATCAGTCTCATCAAGAGTCTCTGGCACCTTAGTGGGACATTATCCAAGTCCTTATTGTTCATCAAAGGCACCAATGGTTTGTGGTCCGTGACCAATGTAAATGTCTCTAGTCCGATCAGGTATTTCTCAAAGCGCTCACATGCCCAGACGCTCGCTAGGCACTCCTTCTCTATTTGTGCGTATCTTGTTTCAGGATCACGAAGCCTCCTGGAGCAATAAGCGATTGGCCTCCAATCTTCACCATGTCGCTGAAGTAGGACCCCTCCGAGCCCATAGCTACTGGCGTCAGCGGACACCATTGTGGGTTTGTTGGCATCATAGAAAGTGAGAACCGGTGCAGATGCTAAAGCTGATTTCAGTCTCTGAAAAGAGGATTCCTGTGCCGGACCCCACTGCCATCTCACACTGGTTTTCAGAAGTTCATAGAGTGGTTGTCCAACTGTCGCCATTTCAGGTACAAACTTTGCTAGGTAGTTGACCATACCAATAAATCGTCTCACCTCAGCGACGTTCTGGGGTTTAGGGAACTTCTCAATCCCTTCAACCTTTGCTGGGTCTGGCCTCACCCCGTTCTCATCAATGATGTGTCCCAAGAATTTAATCTGCCTCCGTCTGAATTTACACTTGCCTTTGTTGAGTTTCAGTCCGGCTTCCTCAATGACTCTGAGGACCTGCTCCAAGCGTTTATCATGCTCCTCCTCTGTCTCTCCGTGTACCAATATATCGTCCATGTACACCTCTGCACCTTCCAGCCCCTGTAGTGTCTCTGCCATCTTGCGCTGAAAAATCTCGGGGGCACTCGATATTCCAAACGGAAGTCTGCAAAAAGCATATCTCCCGAAGGGAGATATGAAGGTGGTTAGTTTGCGACTGTCTTTGTGCAGCGGGATCTGGTAGAACCCACTCGCAGCGTCCAGGGATGTGAACAGTTTGGATCCTGAGAGTCTTGGCATTATCTCTTCCTTTGTCGGCAACACATATTTCTCCCGTGCTACGGCCTTGTTTAGTTTTCTCAAGTCTGCACAGCACCTTACTTCAACTTTGTTGGGCTTTAAGACCGGCACCATTGCTGCACACCACTCAGTAGGTTCGGTTACTTTTTCAACTATGCCTTCGGTTTCTAGTCTCTGTAACTCCTTCCTTACGAGTGGCATGAGTGGGAGTGGGACTCTTCTGGCCACGTGGACCGCGTATGGTTGTGCATCTTCTTTGCGAAGGATCTTTACTGGTTCCGTCTTTAACAATCCAGTAGTTCCGAACACAGCACTGATTTCCTCTACTCTTTTCACCAAACCCATCCTGACCGCTTCTGTGCGACTGAGCAAGCAGCTGTTCCCTTTTATCACGTACACTGGAAAGGTGTAGTTTTCTCCTTTGTACTCTGTGTTTGCCTCGAACATCCCAAAGCACTGGAGTGGACCTCCGGGTCCTGAGAAGGGAGTTGTGGTAGGGGTTAGTTTGTACTTTTTATTGAGTAGACTGAATGTTTTGTCTCCAATGACACTTGCATCAGCTCCTGTATCTATCTTGAAGGTCAGAGGCATCTCTGCAATGTCCAGTGTGACAGTCCATTTCTCGGGGTCTGCTGAGCCAGTGACTTCACCTAGAAAGTGGTACTGGGTGGCTTCACTGAGTTCGTTCACAACCTTGGTACGGCATACACGAGCCCAGTGTCCCTTTTTGTTGCACTTTTTACATACACTTCTAGCTAATGGACATTTGTTCTTTTCATAGTGCTGTGTGCCGCATCTACCACAGCTTGTGGACTCTCTTTGAGTATGTTGTGTGGACTTTTTGTGTGGTCCTTTCCGACGTCCTTCTGCGGAAACACTTAAGACCTGGAGCTCCGGTGGGAGACCGCTAGCTTGCATGCTAATTTGCTTGGTGACCTCTTCCGACTGTCGTACCTGCTGTATAACATGCGCCAGCGTCAGGTCTACTGTGAGCTGTAGTTTCAGCGACAACTCCTTGTCCCTTATGCCCACAACGAGCCTATCACGAATGTGCTCGTCTCTCTTGTCCCCAAAGTCACAGTTCTCTGCTAATTCATACAGGACTCGTATGTACGCCTCCGCTTTTTCTCCTTGTAGTTGGTTGCGTTGGTAGAAGCACGCCCTTTCGTGTATTATATTTTGTCTGGGTATAAAGTATTCATCAAATTTTCCAAGAACAACTCCATAGTCTTTCTTATCGTCTTCCCCCGCGAACTCAAACGAGGCGAAGATTTTCTCTGCTTCACTACCCATCGCGTAAATCAGGGAGCAAACTTGGACCTCACCGCTTTCTGCGTTCAGTTTCGTAGCCAGCCTGTAGCGTGCGAATCTCTGCTTCCACTCCGGCCATTCACTCGGGCGAGCAAAGTTAAACTCCGACGGAGGGTTAAACTTGGACATCTCGGTTCGGTAAAGGCTGATCCCGCTTCTGACACCATGTAATGTCGTCCTGACATAAAACAGGCCACGCCGTGTGCTGAACAGAAAACTGGTAGTTCTTTATTCTTCAACTCCCAAGTACCAACTTAGAAAACACACTCTAGCTCTCGCGATAGAGTATGGGCCCTTCAAAGACCAGCAAGGGTGGGAAATTACAACATTCGTTCATTCATTACAGTGCTTAGCTCGCCAAGAAAATGCGATTTAAGCAATACAATTAAAAATGCTTATAAAACATAAACCAAACGTTGGAGGTGATCATTTCTTCATGCGCAGTGATAAACTCGGCACTCTAAAGCACCCGAGAGCGTTTTTTTGGATGCCAACCTAACCAGAGTGACGGGAGCGGTACAATTCAGAAAAAGTGCTCAGCTCGCCGAGAAAATGCGATTTAAGCAATAAAATTAAAAATGCTTATAAAACATAAACCAAACGTTGGAGGTGGTCATTTCTTCATGCGCACTGATAAACTCGGCACTCTAAAGCACCCGAGAGCGTTTTTTTCGATGCCAACCTAACCAGAGTGACGGGAGCGGCACAATTCAGAAAAAGTGCTCAGCTCGCCGAGAAAATGCGATTTAAGCAATAAAATTAAAAATGCTTATAAAACATAAACCAAACGTTGGAGGTGGTCATTTCTTCATGCGCAGTGATAAACTCGGCACTCTAAAGCACCCGAGAGCGTTTTTTTCGATGCCAACCTAACCAGAGTGACGGGAGCGGCACAATTCAGAAAAAGTGCTAAGCTCGCCGAGAAAATGCGATTTAAGCAATAAAATTAAAAATGCTTATAAAACATAAACCAAACGTTGGAGGTGGTCATTTCTTCATGCGCAGTGATAAACTCGGCACTCTAAAGCACCCGAGAGCGTTTTTTTCGATGCCAACCTATAAAACATAAACCAAACGTTGGAGGTGGTCATTTCTTCATGCGCAGTGAAAAACTCGGCACTCTAAAGCACCCGAGAGCGTTTTTTTCGATGCCAACCTAACCAGAGTGACGGGAGCGGCACAATTCAGAAAAAGTGCTCAGCTCGCCGAGAAAATGCGATTTAAGCAATAAAATTAAAAATGCTTATAAAACATAAACCAAACGTTGGAGGTGGTCATTTCTTCATGCGCAGTGATAAACCCGGCACTCTAAAGCACCCGAGAGCGTTTTTTTCGATGCCAACCTAACCAGAGTGACGGAGGCACAATTCAGAAAAAGTGCTCAGCTCGCCGAGAAAATGCGATTTAAGCAATAAAATTAAAAATGCTTATAAAACATAAACCAAACGTTGGAGGTGGTCATTTCTTCATGCGCAGTGATAAACTCGGCACTCTAAAGCACCCGAGAGCGTTTTTTTCGATGCCAACCTAACCAGAGTGACGGGAGCGGCACAATTCAGAAAAAGTGCTCAGCTCGCCGAGAAAATGCGATTTAAGCAATAAAATTAAAAATGCTTATAAAACATAAACCAAACGTTGGAGGTGGTCATTTCTTCATGCGCAGTGATAAACTCGGCACTCTAAAGCACCCGAGAACGTTTTTTTCGATGCCAACCTAACCAGAGTGACGGGAGCGGCACAATTCAGAAAAAGTGCTCAGCTCGCCGAGAAAATGCGATTTAAGCAATAAAATTAAAAATGCTTATAAAACATAAACCAAACGTTGGAGGAGGTAATTTCTTCATGCGCAGTGATAAACTCGGCACTCTAAAGCACCCGAGAGCGTTTTTTTCGATGCCAACCTAACCAGAGTGACGGGAGCGGCACAATTCAGAAAAAGTGCTCAGCTCGCCGAGAAAATGCGATTTAAGCAATAAAATTAAAAATGCTTATAAAACATAAACCAAACGTTGGAGGTGGTCATCTCTTCATGCGCAGTGATAAACTCGGCACTCTAAAGCACCCGAGAGCGTTTTTTTCGATGCCAACCTAACCAGAGTGACGGGAGCGGCACAATTCAGAAAAAGTGCTCAGCTCGCCGAGAAAATGCGATTTAAGCAATAAAATTAAAAATGCTTATAAAACATAAACCAAACGTTGGAGGTGGTCATTTCTTCATGCGCAGTGATAAACTCGGCACTCTAAAGCACCCGAGAGCGTTTTTTTCGATGCCAACCTAACCAGAGTGACGGGAGCGGCACAATTCAGAAAAAGTGCTCAGCTCGCCGAGAAAATGCGATTTAAGCAATCAAATTAAAAATGCTTATAAAACATAAACCAAACGTCGGAGGTGGTCATTTCTTCATGCGCAGTGATAAACTCGGCACTCTAAAGCACCCGAGAGCGTTTTTTTCGATGCCAACCTAACCAGAGTGACGGGAGCGGCACAATTCAGAAAAAGTGCTCAGCTCGCCGAGAAAATGCGATTTAAGCAATAAAATTAAAAATGCTTATAAAACATAAACCAAACGTTGGAGGTGGTCATTTCTTCATGCGCAGTGATAAACTCGGCACTCTAAAGCACCCGAGAGCGTTTTTTTCGATGCCAACCTAACCAGAGTGACGGGAGCGGCACAATTCAGAAAAAGTGCTCAACTCGCCGAGAAAATGCGATTTAAGCAATAAAATTAAAAATGCTTATAAAACATAAACCAAACGTTGGAGGTGGTCATTTCTTCATGCGCAGTGATAAACTCGGCACTCTAAAGCACCCGAGAGCGTTTTTTTCGATGTTAACCTAACCAGAGTGACGGGAGCGGCACAATTCAGAAAAAGTGCTCAGCTCGCCGAGAAAATGCGATTTAAGCAATAAAATTAAAAATGCTTATAAAACATAAACCAAACGTTGGAGGTGGTCATTTCTTCATGCGCAGTGATAAACTCGGCACTCTAAAGCACCCGAGAGCGTTTCTTTCGATGCCAACCTAACCAGAGTGACGGGAGCGGCACAATTCAGAAAAAGTGCTCAGCTCGCCGAGAAAATGCGATTTAAGCAATAAAATTAAAAATGCTTATAAAACATAAACCAAACGTTGGAGGTGGTCATTTCTTCATGCGCAGTGATAAACTCGGCACTCTAAAGCACCCGAGAGCGTTTTTTTCGATGCCAACCTAACCAGAATGACGGGAGCGGAACAATTCAGAAAAAGTGCTCAGCTCGCCGAGAAAATGCGATTTAAGCAATAAAATTAAAAATGCTTATAAAACATAAACCAAACGTTGGAGGTGGTCATTTCTTCATGCGTAGTGATAAACTCGGCACTCTAAAGCACCCGAGAGCGTTTTTTTCGATGCCAACCTAACCAGAGTGGCGGGAGCGGCACAACTCAGCTCGCCGAGAAAATGCGATTTAAGCAATAAAATTAAAAATGCTTATAAAACATAAACCAAACGTTGGAGGTGGTCATTTCTTCATGCGCAGTGATAAACTCGGCACTCTAAAGCACCCGAGAGCGTTTTTTTCGATGCCAACCTAACCAGAGTGACGGGAGCGGCACAATTCAGAAAAAGTGCTCAGCTCGCCGAGAAAATGCGATTTAAGCAATAAAATTAAAAATGCTTATAAAACATAAACCAAACGTTGGAGGTGGTCATTTCTTCATGCGCAGTGATAAACTCGGCACTCTAAAGCACCCGAGAGCGTTTTTTTCGATGCCAACCTAACCAGAATGACGGGAGCGGAACAATTCAGAAAAAGTGCTCAGCTCGCTGAGAAAATGCGATTGAAGCAATAAAATTAAAAATGCTTATAAAACATGAACCAAACGTTGGAGGTGGTCATTTCTTCATGCGTAGTGATAAACTCGGCACTCTAAAGCACCCGAGAGCGTTTTTTTCGATGCCAACCTAACCAGAGTGGCGGGAGCGGCACAACTCAGCTCGCCGAGAAAATGCGATTTAAGCAATAAAATTAAAAATGCTTATAAAACCTAAACCAAACGTTGGAGGTGGTCATTTCTTCATGCGCAGTGATAAACTCGGCACTCTAAAGCACCCGAGAGCGTTTTTTTCGATGCCAACCTAACCAGAGTGACGGGAGCGGCACAATTCAGAAAAAGTGCTCAGCTCGCCGAGAAAATGCGATTTAAGCAATAAAATTAAAAATGCTTATAAAACATAAACCAAACGTTGGAGGTGGTCATTTCTTCATGCGCAGCTCGGAACTCTAAAGCACCCGAGAGCGTTTTTTTCGATGCCAACCTAACCAGAGTGACGGGAGCGGCACAACTCAGCTCGCCGAGAAAATGCGATTTAAGCAATAAAATTAAAAATGCTTATAAAACATAAACCAAACGTTGGAGGTGGTCATTTCTTCATGCGCAGTGATAAACTCGGCACTCTAAAGCACCCGAGAGCGTTTTTTTCGATGCAAACCTAACCAGAGTGACGGGAGCGGCACTATTCAGAAAAAGTGCTCAGCTCGCCGAGAAAATGCGATTTAAGCAATAAAATTAAAAATGCTTATAAAACATAAACCAAACGTTGGAGGTGGTCATTTCTTCATGCGCAGTGATAAACTCGGCAATCTAAAGCACCCGAGAGCGTTTTTTTTCGATGCTAACCTAACCAGAGTGACGGGAGCGGCACAATTCAGAAAAAGTGCTCAGCTGGCCGAGAAAATGCGATTTAAGCAATAAAATTAAAAATGCTTATAAAACATAAACCAAACGTTGGAGGTGGTCATTTCTTCATGCGCAGTGATAAACTCGGCACTCTAAAGCACCCGAGAGCGTTTTTTTCGATGCCAACCTAACCAGAGTGACGGGAGCGGCACAATTCAGAAAAAGTGCTCAGCTCGCCGAGAAAATGCGATTTAAGCAATAAAATTAAAAATGCTTATAAAACCTAAACCAAACGTTGGAGGTGGTCATTTCTTCATGCGCAGTGATAAACTCGGCACTCTAAAGCACCCGAGAGCGTTTTTTTCGATGCCAACCTAACCAGAGTGACGGGAGCGGCACAATTCAGAAAAAGTGCTCAGCTCGCCGAGAAAATGCGATTTAAGCAATAAAATTAAAAATGCTTATAAAACATAAACCAAACGTTGGAGGTGGTCATTTCTTCATGCGCAGTGATAAACTCGGCACTCTAAAGCACCCGAGAGCGTTTTTTTCGATGCCAACCTAACCAGAGTGACAGGAGCGGCACAATTCAGAAAAAGTGCTCGGCTCGCCGAGAAAATTCGATTTAAGCAATAAAATTAAAAATGCTTATAAAACATAAACCAAACGTTGGAGGAGGTAATTTCTTCATGCGCAGTGATAAACTCGGCACTCTAAAGCACCCGAGAGCGTTTTTTTCGATGCCAACCTAACCAGAGTGACGGGAGCGGCACAATTCAGAAAAAGTGCTCAGCTCGCCGAGAAAATGCGATTTAAGCAATAAAGTTAAAAATGCTTATAAAACATAAACCAAACGTTGGAGGTGGTCATTTCTTCATGCGCAGTGATAAACTCGGCACTCTAAAGCACCCGAGAGCGTTTTTTTCGATGCCAACCTAACCAGAGTGACGGGAGCGGCACAATTCAGAAAACGTGCTCAGCTCGCCGAGAAAATGCGATTTAAGCAATAAAATTAAAAATGCTTATAAAACATAAACCAAACGTTGGAGGTGGTCATTTCTTCATGCGCAGTGATAAACTCGGCACTCTAAAGCACCCGAGAGTGTTTTTTTCGATGCCAACCTAACCAGAGTGACGGGAGCGGCACAATTCAGAAAAAGTGCTCAGCTCGCCGAGAAAATGCGATTTAAGCAATAAAATTAAAAATGCTTATAAAACATAAACCAAACGTTGGAGGTGGTCATTTCTTCATGCGCAGTGATAAACTCGGCACTCTGAAGCACCCGAGAGCGTTTTTTTCGATGCCAACCTAACCAGAGTAACGGGAGCGGCACAATTCAGAAAAAGTGCTCAGCTCGCCGAGAAAATGCGATTTAAGCAATAAAATTAAAAATGCTTATAAAACATAAACCAAACGTTGGAGGTGGTCATTTCTTCATGCGCAGTGATAAACTCGGCACTCTAAAGGACCCGAGAACGTTTTTTTCCATGCCAACCTAACCAGAGTGACGGGAGCGGCACAATTCAGAAAAAGTGCTCAGCTCGCCGAGAAAATGCGATTTAAGCAATAAAATTAAAAATGCTTATAAAACATAAACCAAACGTTGGAGGTGGTCATTTCTTCATGCGCAGTGATAAACTCGGCACTCTAAAGCACCCGAGAGCGTTTTTTTCCATGCCAACCTAACCAGAGTGACGGGAGCGGCACAATTCAGAAAAAGTGCTCAGCTCGCCGAGAAAATGCGATTTAAGCAATAAAATTAAAAATGCTTATAAAACATAAACCAAACGTTGGAGGTGGTCATTTCTTCATGCGCAGTGATAAACTCGGCACTCTAAAGCACCCGAGAGCGTTTTTTTCCATGCCAACCTAACCAGAGTGACGGGAGCGGCACAATTCAGAAAAAGTGCTCAGCTCGCCGAGAAAATGCGATTTAAGCAATAAAATTAAATATGCTTATAAAACATAAACCAAACGTTGGAGGTGGTCATTTCTTCATGCGCAGTGATAAACTCGGCACTCTAAAGCACCCGAGAGCGTTTTTTTCGATGCCAACCTAACCAGAGTGACGGGAGCGGCACAATTCAGAAAAAGTGCTCAGCTCGCCGAGAAAATGTGATTTAAGCAATAAAATTAAAAATGCTTATAAAACATAAACCAAACGTTGGAGGTGGTCATTTCTTCATGCGCAGTGATAAACTCGGCACTCTAAAGCACCCGAGAGCGTTTTTTTCGATGCCAACCTAACCAGAGTGACGGGAGCGGCACAATTCAGAAAAAGTGCTCAGCTCGCCGAGAAAATGCGATTTAAGCAATAAAATTAAAAATGCTTATAAAACATAAACCAAACGTTGGAGGTGGTCATTTCTTCATGCGCAGTGATAAACTCGGCACTCTAAAGCACCCGAGAGCGTTTTTTTGGATGCCAACCTAACCAGAGTGACGGGAGCGGCACAATTCAGAAAAAGTGCTCAGCTCGCCGAGAAAATGCGATTTAAGCAATAAAATTAAAAATGCTTATAAAACATAAACCAAACGTTGGAGGTGGTCATTTCAAAGTCAAAGTCAAAGTCAAAGTCAGCTTTATTGTCAATCTCTCCACATGTCACAACACACAAAGAGACCGAAATTACGTTTTTCTCTATCCCACGGTGACGAGACACATAACACGATAGACATACATGTACGCGACACAATATAAAAACAAGAAGGAAAAAATTCAAACAATCAATAGTAAGAGTGATGAATAAATAATAAATAAACAGATAACACAATAAATAACGGAGCCAGCAAGCATAGCGCAAAAGTAAAAAACATCATAAACAAAAAGGCACAAACAATAAATAAGAGTAATAACAAATAATAAATAATAAGAGCCAGTGCGCATTCAGACAGTTCAGACAGTAAAAGTACAGGACGCTACGCAGAACGGGGGAGCGAGTTCAGGATCCTAACAGCCTGGAGTATGAAGCTGTTTGAGAGTCTGGAGGTGCGGGAGCGCAGGCTTCTGTACCTCTTCCCAGAGGGCAGAAGCTCGAACAAAGAGTGAGCGGGGTGACTCGCATCATTCACAATCGTGTTCGCCTTGCGGGTGAGATGGGAGGTGTAAATGTCCTTCAATGAGGGGAGCGAAGCACCAGCAATCTTACCAGCAGTGTTCACTATGCGCTGCAGGGCCTTCAAGTTGTAGTCAGTGCAGCCGCCACCCCAAACAGCAATACAGCTGGAGAGGACGCTCTCAATGGTGCCGCGGTAAAATGCAGTCATGACGGCCGGAGGAGCGCTCGCTCGCCTGAGTTTCCGCAGGAAGTACAGGCGGCGCTGGGCTTTCTTTGCCAGTGATGCAGTGTTGGTGGACCAGGAGAGATCCTCACTGATGTGCACCCCCAGGAACTTGGCGCTGCTCACTCTCTCCACCACAGCACCGTCGATGGTCAGCGGCAGGTGTTGGGTGTGACCCTTCCGGAAGTCCACAACAATCTCCTTTCTTCATGCGCAGTGATAAACTCGGCTCTCTAAAGCACCCGAGAGCGTTTTTTTCGATGCCAACCTAACCAGAGTGACGGGAGCGGCACAATTCAGAAAAAGTGCTCAGCTCGCCGAGAAAATGCGATTTAAGCAATAAAATTAAAAATGCTTATAAAACATAAACCAAACGTTGGAGGTGGTCAATTCTTCATGCACAGTGATAAACTCAGCACTCTAAAGCACCCGAGAGCGTTTTTTTCGATCCCAACCTAACCAGAGTGACGGGAGCGGCACAATTCAGAAAAAGTGCTCAGCTCGCCGAGAAAATGCGATTTAAGCAATAAAATTAAAAATGCTTATAAAACATAAACCAAACGTTGGAGGTGGTCATTTCAAAGTCAAAGTCAAAGTCAAAGTCAGCTTTATTGTCAATCTCTCCACATGTCACAACACACAAAGAGACCGAAATTACGTTTTTCTCTATCCCACGGTGACGAGACACATAACACGATAGACATACATGTACGCGACACAATATAAAAACAAGAAGGCAAAAATTCAAACAATCAATAGTAAGAGTGATGAATAAATAATAAATAAACAGATAACACAATAAATAACGGAGCCAGCAAGCATAGCGCAAAAGTAAAAAACATCATAAACAAAAAGGCACAAACAATAAATAGGAGCAATAACAAATAATAAATAATAACAGCCAGTGTGCATTCAGACAGTTCAGACAGTAAAAGTACAGGACGCTACGCAGAACGGGGGAGCGAGTTCAGGATCCTAACAGCCTGGAGTATGAAGCTGTTTGAGAGTCTGGAGGTGCGGGAGCGCAGGCTTCTGTACCTCTTCCCAGAGGGCAGAAGCTCGAACAAAGAGTGAGCGGGGTGACTCGCATCACTCACAATCGTGGTCGCCTTGCGGGTGAGATGGGAGGTGTAAATGTCCTTCAAGGAGGGGAGCGAAGCACCAGCAATCTTACCAGCAGTGTTCACTATGCGCTGCAGGGCCTTCAAGTTGTAGTCAGTGCAGCCGCCACCCCAAACAGCAATACAGCTGGAGAGGACGCTCTCAATGGTGCCGCGGTAAAATGCAGTCATGACGGCCGGAGGAGCGCTCACTCGCCTGAGTTTCCGCAGGAAGTACAGGCGGCGCTGGGCTTTCTTTGACAGTGATGCGGTGTTGGTGGACCAGGAGAGATCCTCACTGATGTGCACCCCCAGGAACTTGGCGCTGCTCACTCTCTCCACCACAGCACCGTCGATGGTCAGCGGCAGGTGTTGGGTGTGACCCTTCCGGAAGTCCACAACAATCTCCTTTCTTCATGCGCAGTGATAAACTCGGCACTCTAAAGCACCCGAGAGCGTTTTTTTCGATGCCAACCTAACCAGAGTGACGGGAGCGGCACAATTCAGAAAAAGTGCTCAGCTCGCCGAGAAAATGCGATTTAAGCAATAAAATTAAAAATGCTTATAAAACATAAACCAAACGTTGGAGGTGGTCATTTCTTCATGCGCAGTGATAAACTCGGCACTCTAAAGCACCCGAGAGCGTTTTTTTCGATGCCAACCTAACCAGAGTGACGGGAGCGGCACAATTCAGAAAAAGTGCTCAGCTCGCCGAGAAAATGCGATTTAAGCAATAAAATTAAAAATGCTTATAAAACATAAACCAAACGTTGGAGGTGGTCATTTCTTCATGCGCAGTGATAAACTCGGCACTCTAAAGCACCCGAGAGCGTTTTTTTCGATGCCAACCTAACCAGAGTGACGGGAGCGGCACAAGTCAGAAAAAGTGCTCAGCTCGCCGAGAAAATGCGATTTAAGCAATAAAATTAAAAATGCTTATAAAACATAAACCAAACGTTGGAGGTGGTCATTTCTTCATGCGCAGTGATAAACTCGGCACTCTAAAGCACCCGAGAGCGTTTTTTTCGATGCCAACCTAACCAGAGTGACGGGAGCGGCACAATTCAGAAAAAGTGCTCAGCTCGCCGAGAAAATGCGATTTAAGCAATAAAATTAAAAATGCTTATAAAACATAAACCAAACGTTAGAGGTGGTCATTTCTTCATGCGCAGTGATAAACTCGGCACTCTAAAGCACCCGAGAGCGTTTTTTTCGATGCCAACTGTAGTAATAGGCGGGGTAGGAACCGTTGTGAGGGTTGTATGTTGCTTGGGGGAAAGACAATAAAGTATGTTCCGTTTTGACATGAACGAGCGTCTGTCCCGTCTCTGCCTTAAGGGTTTCTATGTACCTATTAAACAATAGAACATGGTGTCAGAAGTGGGATCCAAAAGTGTCGAAGCGAAGAGACTACTGGACTAGTGTAAGTCCCAAGCAAGACAGGACGTTGCA
Source organism: Syngnathus typhle (assembly GCF_033458585.1). NCBI lineage: Eukaryota > Metazoa > Chordata > Actinopteri > Syngnathiformes > Syngnathidae > Syngnathus > Syngnathus typhle. Next base: position 11,413,441 of record NC_083754.1, read on the forward strand.
AGTGGAAAAAGTAACTTCAGTCCGCTAGCACGGCTAGGCAGGAGCTAACGCTAAGGGAGACGAGGAAGAAAACAACGAGGCTCGAAAAGATGGCGCAATATCAAGTAATGCCACCGGAAAAATTCACGTTCAAGGCAGAAGACTGGCCCAAATGGATAAAACGCTTTGAGAGGTTTCGCATCGCATCAGGTTTGGAAACTCAAGCGGAGGAGAACCAAGTGAATGCACTAATCTACAGTATGGGAGAAGAAGCGGAGGACATTTTGGTTTCCCTCCACCTCACCCCAGAACAAATGAGTGAGTACGGCAGAGTCACGCAGAGACTGGATGCTCACTTTGTAGCTCGGAGAAATATAATTTTTGAAAGAGCTAAGTTTAATCAGCGGCAGCAAGAGATAGGCGAGTCGGCAGACAGCTTTATCACCGCGCTTCATTGTTTAGCTGAACACTGTGGATATGGACAACTACACGATGAGATGGTCAGAGATAGGCTTGTAGTTGGACTTCGAGACAAGCGTTTGTCAGAACTGTTGCAACTGGATCCAGAACTTACATTAGAAAAAGCAGTTACAAAAGCCAAACAGAGTGAAATGGTCAAGAAACAACAAGAAATGCTGAAAACAAACTTCAAGGGAGACGTCGTTAATACTCAACTTGATAGTGTACGCATCAAACCACAAGGGGGCGCCAGACCCAAACAAAACAAAATGCAGTGGAAACCAGGATTTTCCACCAAAGCCAAACCATGCACAAGATGTGGAGACACAAAAGGTCACGCTTATCAGCAATGCCCGGCTAAAGATGCCTCATGCAATAATTGCAAAAAGAAGGGACATTTTGCTAGAATGTGCAGGTCCAAGAAAATGTATGAGGTCAATCTAGAAAGATTAGAGGATTTTTCTTCAGAGGATATTTCATTTTTGGGTTCATTGGCTTGTGAATCTTCAGATCCGTGGATGACAGAAATAGAAATGGACAAGTCTAACACTGTGTTTAAAATTGACACAGGCGCGGATGTGACAGCAGTTCCAGCTGGCATGTATGTAAAAGGACAATTCAAAGAACTAAAGCAGACCAGAAAAGTGCTGATGGGGCCAGGCAGGTCGCAGTTAAAGGTTAAAGGCAAGTTTTCGGCGACTCTCAAAAGAAGAGACAAAAGCATAATGGAGGACATTTATGTGGTTGAAGGGCTAAGTACAGCTTTACTGAGCAGACAAGCAGCCACTGCATTACAGCTAGTGGCTAGGCTTGATACAGCTACTTTGGACGATAAAGAGACAATCAAGCAGGAATTTCCGGAGCTATTCACAGGGCTTGGAATCATGAAAGGAGAATACCATATTGTACTTAAACCGGAAGCACAACCATTCTCCGTCTCAACTCCACGACGCATTTCTATCCCTTTACTGCCAAAGGTTAAAGAGGAACTTTCTCGTATGGAGCAACAAGGAGTCATCTCCAAGGTGGAGCAGCCTACAGAATGGTGTGCACCTATGGTGGTGGTTCCCAAGCCCGCACGTGAACGAGTGAGAATATGTTCAGACCTCACTCAACTAAATAAGTCTGTTTTGAGAGAAAGGCACCAGCTACCTTCAGTTGAAAACACGCTTGGACAGCTTTCAGGTGCCAAGGTCTTTTCAAAACTAGATGCCAATGCAGGTTTCTGGCAGATTCCTCTTTCAAAAGACTCATCACTGCTCACAACCTTTATCACTCCTTTTGGTCGCTATTGCTACAATCGACTGTGCTTTGGACTATCTTCAGCACCAGAACACTTTCAGAAACGCATGCAGCAAATCCTAGAAGGCCTGGAGGGAGTGGTGTGTCAGATGGATGACGTCCTCATCTGGGGAGTGGATCAGATAGAGCACGACAAAAGACTGAGGGAAGCTCTCACACGTCTACGGGACGCGGGCGTGACACTTAATGATAAGTGTGAATTTTCAAAGACTAAAATCAAGTTCCTGGGTCAGATCATTCAGGCAACTGGAGTTAGCCCCGACCCAGAGAAATTAAATGCAGTGAAAGCCATGAAGGAACCAACCAACATTTCCGAGGTGAGAAGATTTCTGGGAATGGCAAATCACTTGGGAAAGTTTTTGCCACACTTAGCAGAAAAGACACGTCCACTCAGAGATCTGTTAAGAAAAACAAACATGTGGTCATGGGGACCTCAGCAGATTCAGGCTTTTGAAAGCATAAAAATAGACTTGACAACACCTCCTGGGCTGGCATTGTATGATCCTTCAGCTGATACGCTAGTCTCAGCAGATTCATCTTCTTATGGACTGGGTGCTGTATTGTTGCAGAAAACAAGCAGTATGGACTGGAAACCAGTGGCGTATGCATCACGCGCATTGAGCACCACCGAGCAGCGCTACGCGCAAATTGAGAAGGAAGCGCTAGCCACAACGTGGGCATGTGAGAGGTTTGCTGAGTTTTTGATTGGAAAAGACTTTCACATTCAAACGGACCACAAACCTCTAGTCCCTCTACTGGGCGCGAGAAATCTGGACGAACTACCTCCACGTATACAACGCCTGAAAATGCGTCTCATGAGATTTTCATTCACCATATCCCATGTGGCGGGCAAAGAAATCGCAACGGCTGATGTTCTATCAAGAGCACCGGTGACGTCTTCGGAGGAAAGACTACGTGAGGAAGAGATCAACCTCTACGCCGACACCGTAGTGGCCAGCCTCCCTGCAACTGAGAAGAGACTTAAAGAGATTCAGTCTCATCAGGACAAAGATGACATTTTGCGACAGCTTAAGCAGTTCTGTGTAAGTGGTTGGCCAGACAAGTTTTCGATTGAAAAGACTTTTATGCCATATTTCCCTTTTGCAGGTGAACTGACTGTTCAGAATGGGTTGTTGTTATTAGGCTGTAGGGTGGTCATTCCAAAAACACTCAGAGATGACATGCTAAACAAACTTCACGAAGGCCACTTAGGAATTACTAAGTGCCGAGAACGTGCTAAACAATCTGTGTGGTGGCCAGGTCTTAGCAAAGATTTGAAGCAACTCATTGAGAAGTGTGACACATGTGCCCGTGAGCGAGTTAACAACAGAGAGACAATGTTAGGAACTGAGTTTCCTTCAAGACCATGGTGTACAGTCGGGGTAGATTTGTTTCAGTTCGGTAAAAACCAGTATCTTGCGGTTGTAGATTACTTTTCACGGTTTTGTGAGGTAGCCAAGCTTTCGTGTACAACTTCGGACGCTGTGATTACCCACTGTAAATCTATTTTTGCTCGACATGGTATCCCTGAGGTTGTACGCTCAGATAATGGTCCGCAATTTGCATCTGAAGAGTTCAGAGGGTTTGCACGGATGTGGGGGTTTTCACATGTCACATCCAGTCCACATTTCCCACAGAGTAATGGGGAGGTGGAGCGGGCAATAAGGACTGTCAAAAGTCTACTAAAAAAGTCCAGTGATCCCTACTTAGCTTTAATGGCTTACCGTGCCGCACCTTTAGCAAATGGTTGTAGTCCAACTGAACTGCTAATGGGGCGTAAAATACGTACTACTGTTCCGGTCATTCCCTCTCAGCTCGATCCAAAAGGAGCGGATTTGGAAGATGTGAAGAGGAAGGAGCAGAGCTACAGACAAAAACAAAAACGGAATTTTGACAAACGACACAGGGCTCACACATTGCCTGCCTTACAACCTGGAGACCATGTGTGGGTCAAGGACATGCAACAGAGAGGTACTGTGGTGTCCACAGCGAACACACCAAGATCCTACATCGTAGAAACATCTGGGGGAAATCTCCGGAGAAACAGGTATCATCTCTCACGCACACCTGTGGCTCCAGAACCACACATCACTGTCCCTGATATGGGGGAAAGCAACCCTACAGAGACTCTGAAAGGACCGGTCTCTCCTGTTGTACTCTCTGGTTCACCAGAATCTGAGAGAAGCTACCCTTCTCGCGTCAGGAAGACCCCAGAGTACCTTAAAGATTATGTTACTTGAGTTCACATGTTTAACTTCAGGGTCTGGGCTGTCAGATTTGGTAATACCAATTGTTTAGTAGTTAAGTTGTTGCCACTGGGTTCGTATATTGGGATGGTATTGAGTTGTAAAACATTTCACCTTTTTCTGCTAGTTGTTGAGGAAATAATCTGTTGTATTAATTTTCTGCACAAAGGTTATTTCCCATTGAGAAAGGGGGATGTAGTAATAGGCGGGGTAGGAACCGTTGTGAGGGTTGTATGTTGCTGGGGGGAAACACAATAAAGTATGTTCCGTCTTGACATGAACGAGCGTCTGTCCCGTCTCTGCCTTAAGGGTTTCTATGTACCTATTAAACAATAGAACACCAACCTAACCAGAATGACGGGAGCGGCACAATTCAGAAAAAGTGCTCAGCTCGCCGAGAAAATGCGATTTAAGCAATAAAATTAAAAATGCTTATAAAACATAAACCAAATGTTGCAGGTGGTAATTTCTTCATGCGCAGTGATAAACTCGGCACTCTAAAGCACCCGAGAGCGTTTTTTTCGATGCCAACCTAACCAGAGTGACGGGAGCGGCACAATTCAGAAAAAGTGCTCAGCTCGCCGAGAAAATGCGATTTAAGCAATAAAATTAAAAATGCTTATAAAACATAAACCAAACGTTGGAGGTGGTCATTTCTTCATGCGCAGTGATAAACTCGGCACTCTAAAGCACCCGAGAGCGTTTTTTTCGATGCCAACCTAACCAGAGTGACGGGAGCGGCACAATTCAGAAAAAGTGCTCAGCTCGCCGAGAAAATGCGATTTAAGCAATAAAATTAAAAATGCTTATAAAACATAAACCAAACGTTGGAGGTGGTCATTTCTTCATGCGCAGTGATAAACTCGGCACTCTAAAGCACCCGAGAGCGTTTTTTTCGATTCCAACCTAACCAGAGTGACGGGAGCGGCACAATTCAGAAAAAGTGCTCAGCTCGCCGAGAAAATGCGATTTAAGCAATAAAATTAAAAATGCTTATAAAACATAAACCAAACGTTGGAGGTGGTCATTTCTTCATGCGCAGTGATAAACTCGGCACTCTAAAGTACCCGAGAGCGTTTTTTTCGATGCCAACCTAACCAGAGTGACGGGAGCGGCACAATTCAGAAAAAGTGCTCAGCTCGCCGAGAAAATGCGATTTAAGCAATAAAATTAAAAATGCTTATAAAACATAAACCAAACGTTGGAGGTGGTCATTTCTTCATGCGCAGTGATAAACTCGGCACTCTAAAGCACCCGAGAGCGTTTTTTTCGATGCCAACCTAACCAGAGTGACGGGAGCGGCACAATTCAGAAAAAGTGCTCAGCTCGCCGAGAAAATTCGATTTAAGCAATAAAATTAAAAATGCTTATAAAACATAAACCAAACGTTGGAGGTGCTCATTTCTTCATGCGCAGTGATAAACTCGGCACTCTAAAGCACCCGAGAGCGTTTTTTTCGATGCCAACCTAACCAGAGTGACGGGAGCGGCACAATTCAGAAAAAGTGCTCAGCTCGCCGAGAAAATGCGATTTAAGCAATAAAATTAAAAATGCTTATAAAACATAAACCAAACGTTGGAGGTGGTCATTTCTTCATGCGCAGTGATAAACTCGGCACTCTAAAGCACCCGAGAGCGTTTTTTTCGATGCCAACCTAACCAGAGTGACGGGAGCGGCACAATTCAGAAAAAGTGCTCAGCTCGCCGAAAAAATGCGATTTAAGCAATAAAATTAATAATGCTTATAAAACATAAACCAAACGTTGGAGGTGGTCATTTCTTCATGCGCAGTGATAAACCCGGCACTCTAAAGCACCCGAGAGCGTTTTTTTCGATGCCAACCTAACCAGAGTGACGGGAGCGGCACAATTCAGAAAAAGTGCTCAGCTCGCCGAGAAAATGCGATTTAAGCAATAAAATTAAAAATGCTTATAAAACATAAACCAAACGTTGGAGGTGGTCATTTCTTCATGCGCAGTGATAAACTCGGCACTCTAAAGCACCCGAGAGCGTTTTTTTCGATGCCAACCTAACCAGAGTGACGGGAGCGGCACAATTCAGAAAAAGTGCTCAGCTCGCCGAGGAAATGCGATTTAAGCAATAAAATTAAAAATGCTTATAAAACATAAACCAAACGTTGGAGGTGGTCATTTCTTCATGCGCAGTGATAAACTCGGCACTCTAAAGCACCCGAGAGCGTTTTTTTCGATGCCAACCTAACCAGAGTGACGGGAGCGGCACAATTCAGAAAAAGTGCTCAGCTCGCCGAGAAAATGCAATTTAAGCAATAAAATTAAAAATGCTTATAAAACATAAACCAAACGTTGGAGGTGGTCATTTCTTCATGCGCAGTGATAAACTCGGCACTCTAAAGCACCCGAGAGCGTTTTTTTCGATGCCAACCTAACCAGAGTGACGGGAGCGGCACAATTCAGAAAAAGTGCTCAGCTCGCCGAGAAAATGCGATTTAAGAAATAAAATTAAAAATGCTTATAAAACATAAACCAAACGTTGGAGGAGGGCATTTCTTCATGCGCAGTGATAAACTCGGCACTCTAAAGCACCCGAGAGCGTTTTTTTCGATGCCAACCTAACCAGAGTGACGGGAGCGGCACAATTCAGAAAAAGTGCTCAGCTCGCCGAGAAAATGCGATTTAAGCAATAAAATTAAAAATGCTTATAAAACATAAACCAAACGTTGGAGGTGGTCATTTCTTCATGTGCAGTGATAAACTCGGCACTCTAAAGCACCCGAGAGCGTTTTTTTCGATGCCAACCTAACCAGAGTGACGGGAGTGGCACAATTCAGAAAAAGTGCTCAGCTCGCCGAGAAAATGCGATTTAAGCAATAAAATTAAAAATGCTTATAAAACATAAACCAAACGTTGGAGGTGGTCATTTCTTCATGCGCAGTGATAAACTCGGCACTCTAAAGCACCCGAGAGCGTTTTTTTCGATGCCAACCTAATCAGAGTGACGGGAGCGGCACAATTCAGAAAAAGTGCTCAGCTCGCCGAGAAAATGCGATTTAAGCAATAAAATTAAAAATGCTTATAAAACATAAACCAAACGTTGGAGGTGGTCATTTCTTCATGTGCAGTGATAAACTCGGCACTCTAAAGCACCCGAGAGCGTTTTTTTCGATGCCAACCTAACCAGAGTGACGGGAGCGGCACAATTCAGAAAAAGTGCTCAGCTCGCCGAGAAAATGCGATTTAAGCAATAAAATTAAAAATGCTTATAAAACATAAACCAAACGTTGGAGGTGGTCATTTCTTCATGCGCAGTGATAAACTCGGCACTCTAAAGCACCCGAGAGCGTTTTTTTCGATGCCAACCTAACCAGAGTGACAGGAGCGGCACAATTCAGAAAAAGTGCTCAGCTCGCCGAGAAAATGCGATTTAAGCAATAAAATTAAAAATGCTTATAAAACATAAACCAAACGTTGGAGGAGGTAATTTCTTCATGCGCAGTGATAAACTCGGCACTCTAAAGCACCCGAGAGCGTTTTTTTCGATGCCAACCTAACCAGAGTGACGGGAGCGGCACAATTCAGAAAAAGTGCTCAGCTCGCCGAGAAAATGCGATTTAAGCAATAAAATTAAAAATGCTTATAAAACATAAACCAAACGTTGGAGGTGGTCATTTCTTCATGCGCAGTGATAAACTCGGCACTCTAAAGCACCCGAGAGCGTTTTTTTCGATGCCAACCTAACCAGAGTGACGGGAGCGGCACAATTCAGAAAACGTGCTCAGCTCGCCGAGAAAATGCGATTTAAGCAATAAAATTAAAAATGCTTATAAAACATAAACCAAACGTTGGAGGTGGTCATTTCTGTAATGATATGTGATTGCAGACGATCACCCACAGAGGGCTGTATAGCCTCAAGGGAACTCTGTATGACGTAATGTATGCAGGAGTAGAAGAAGAATGTTAGCGGGAGACTACGGGAGTGATTAAAATAAACAACTAGCTGAAGCTAGTATAAAGTTCAACTGAAGCCTTATTTAAGGAGCATAAGAACTTTACATGGTACCAGGAGTGGGGTTAAAAAAAAGAAAAGAAGCAACACAATGGATGCAGTAAAACCGCCAGGTCAGTTAAAACTAACTGGAAACGTAGATGCAAGTTGGAGGACATTCAAGCAGCAGTTCCTGCTGTACATCGCCGCGGTCGGAGTGGATCGAAGAGCGGAGGGAAGAAAAATAGCGATGCTGCTCACCATCGCCGGCCCAGAGGCAATAGAAGTCTTCAACACCTTTGTGTTTGCTCAACCCGAAGACGGAGAGAACTTTGAAGAGGTCTTAAAGAAATTTGACGAGCATTGCATGTCAAAGAAGAATGAAACGTACGAGAGATACGTATTCCGCTCACGTGTTCAGCGCATGGGTGAGTCATTTGATAATTTTCTCACCGACCTGAAGATCAAAGCTCAGTCCTGTAATTTTGGAGAACTCAGAGACTCTATGATAAGAGATCAAATAGTTTTTGGAACAAATGAAAAGAAGCTCCGGGAGAAAATGTTGAGGGAGACAGACCTCACATTTAGCGGTGCCATAAAAATATGTCAAGCCAGTGAGCTTGCTCGACAACAAGTACTGACTTTCAGGGAGCCTGCTCACGGAGCTGCGCACCAAGATAACGAGGATGTGAACGCTGTGTTTGTGAAAGGAAAGCCACAGAGCAAATTTAAGAACAGTGACACCAGGAATAAAAACAAGGACAAGGAGATGTTCACTTGCAAGAGATGTGGTGAGCGACACAGACCAAGACAATGTCCTGCCTTTGGAAAAACATGTGTAAAGTGCAAAGGACAAAACCATTTTGCCAGAATGTGTCTCTCTAAGAAGGGACGGGGTGTGCACACAGTGCAGGAAGACTCAGATGACAGTGATGATCTGAGTGACACATTTTTCATAAAGATGGTGTCACACGATGAAGATGTTAAGACAGTGTCTTCCAGAATTAATGGTTCAGATCAGGCTGTAAATACAGTAACAGATGACAAATGGACTGCTCCACTGCTAGTTAATGGGACAATTGTAACATTTAAAATTGACACTGGGGCTAGAGCTAATTTGATCAGTGAGAAATATTTAAATGCACTGACTGAGAAGCCTAAAATATTCACAGAAAGAGTCACACCCCTGAAGGCTTATAATAATCAGCCTATACAGACAAAAGGTGGATGCAGACTTAAAATAATGGCAAAAGGCAAACAGCATTACCTGTTATTCACCATTGTGCCAAATGGACACGAGTCTCTTTTAGGAGACAAAGCCTCTGAGGATCTAGGTCTAGTAAAGAGGATCTATCAGATTAATACTGACAACATTAAAGTAGTCATGCAAGACAAAGGACAGGAACAAAAACAGTGTGAGGGAAGTGCAAACATAGTGGAGAAGTTTTCTTCTGTCTTCAAAGGACATGGGACTTTACCTTACACTTACAAAATACAACTCAAGGATGATGCCAAGCCTGTTGTCCACGCCCCAAGGAGAGTGCCAGCACCGCTCAGAGCTGGCTTGAAAAGAGAACTTGAAAGAATGACTCAAATGGCGGTCATTGAGCGAGTGGAAGAACCCACAGATTGGGTCAACTCAATCACGTGTGTCCAAAAGAAGAACACAGGTGCCTTAAGAGTTTGCCTTGATCCCAAAGATTTGAACGATAACATAAAGAGAGAGCATTATCAAATCCCAAAACGGGAAGAGATCATTAGTGAAATGACTGGTGCTAAGTTTTTTAGTAAACTAGATGCCTCTCACGGATTCTGGCAACTGAGGCTTGACCCGGAAAGCAGCAAGTACACCACCTTTAACACACCATTTGGACGTTACTGTTTCTTAAGACTCCCATTTGGCATTAAATCAGCGCCAGAGATCTTCCACAGAGCAATGGAGTCCATGATAGAGGGTCTGGACGGCACCAGAGTCTACATAGATGACTTGGTCGTCTGGGGAAAAACACAACAACAACATGATGAAAGACTGGAGAAACTCTTTCAGAGAGTCAAAAAACATGGACTAAAACTGAACAGAGACAAGTGTCTCTTTGGTGTCAAGGAGATGATTTTCTTGGGAGACAAAGTCACAAGTGAAGGTGTGGAACCTGACCAGTCAAAAGTGCAAGCCATATTGGATATGCCTGCCCCCACTGACAAAAAAGGTGTCCTGAGAGCCATGGGGATGATCAACTTCCTGGGAAAGTTCATCCCTAATCTTACCTCTAAGACGGCATGCCTCAGGGAGTTACTACAGCACAACACAGTATTTGAATGGACTTGTCGACATGAGAGGGAGTGGAAAAATTTAAAGGAAACTGTAACTACAGAGCCAGTCCTCACATTCTTTGACCCATCTAAACCCACAAAGATCTCCACTGATGCCTCGAAAGATGGTTTGGGAGCAGCACTGCTACAGATGAATGAGGACAAATGGCAACCTGTAGCATATGCGTCCAGGTCAATGACAGAGACCGAGCAGCGCTATGCTCAAATAGAAAAAGAGACTTTGGGGTTGGTGTTTGGATGTGGAAAGTTTCACAGTTATGTGTATGGACTGCCAACCTTTACAGCAGAGACCGACCACAAACCGCTCATCACAATCAGAAAGAAGAACCTTAACGACATGTCACCCAGAATTCAGCGCATGATGATGGCATTGCAGCGCTACGACTTTGAACTTATTTACACACCTGGAAAATATATTGTACTGGCAGATGCTTTATCTCGTGCACCAGCACCAAACAGTGACATGCTGGTCACCCCGGTGACTGATGAGTCTGAAACACACATAAACATGGTGACTGCTTCTCTCCCAGCATCAGATGGTATGCTACAGAAAATTGTCCAGGAGACGGCGAAAGATCCTCTGCTGCAGAAAGTTTCACACCATCTACAGAATGGATGGTCAAGAGGAGTCTGCTCAGGGTTTTACCCTGTGCGAGCGGACTTGTGTGTGGCGGATGGGCTGCTACTGCGACAAGACAGGATTGTCATCCCACAATCCATGCGCCAGGACATGCTTCGGCGTATTCATGAGGGACATCTGGGCGTGGAGAAATGCAAAAGGAGAGCAAGAGGAGCAGTTTATTGGCCGGGCATCAACAAAGACATTGAGGAGATGATACAGCAGTGTGAAACGTGTCTCAAACATCATTACAAACAAACAAAAGAGCCGATGCTAATCGTAGACCCACCCACTGCACCATGGCAAAAAGTGGGAACAGATTTGTTTCATCTGCATGGCAAGGACTATCTTCTAGTGATAGACTATTATTCTAACTATCCAGAAGTTGCACAATTATCCAGTACATCAGCACAGTCTGTCATCACACACATGAAAGGGTTTTTTGCCAGACATGGAATCCCGCGATGTGTTGTCAGTGACAATGGTCCACAATATGACTGTGGGGAATTCAGTGAGTTTGCGCAGGTATATGGATTTCAACATGTCACCTCTAGCCCGTTGTATCCGCAGGCTAATGGACAAGCTGAAAAAGGGGTGCAGATTGTAAAGAGACTGTTGAAAAAAGCAAAAGACTGTGAAGCTGACCCTTACCTGGCTTTGCTAAGCTACAGGTCTGCAGCTCTGGAGTGTGGTGCATCACCTGCTGAGCTACTCATGCATCGCAAGCTGCGCACCACACTTCCACACATTTCAAGACACAATGATAACAAAAACACAGAGGGACTGACTGACAAACGGATGAGACTCAAGTACAGACAGAAAATGAACTATGATAAAACCGCAACACAACTGGAACCTCTTCGGGAAAGGGATGTTGTGAGGATTGAGGGTCCTGAGTCCTGGGACAGAAAAGCCAGAGTCCTCAGTGAAGTAGGTCCCAGGTCTTTTGTGGTCGAGACAGAGAATGGACAGGTATTAAGGAGAAACAGGAGGAGTCTGTTAAAGACTCGGGACATTGAGAATCAAGCTGAGGAGGTTGGAGCTGAACAGCCAGAAGGTGCTACTCCAGATGTGCACCACAGTGATCCTCCTTCACCTCCCTCAATGACTGTGACACTCAGAAGGTCTACTAGACCTAGAAAGCCCCCTGGGAGGCTCATAGAACAAGAGTGAACTGTTCAACAAATATAAAGTGAAAGAAAGTTGTTGGCACTAGGCACTGTTACATTAAGAAAAAAAAACAAACAAAAAGGTTCATACTTATGCTGTATTTGGTATGTTAAATGTGTTATTGACTTTTACAGTTGTGTAAATGTGAAGAACAATTTGGTATAACTGTATTTGGTATGTTAAATGTGTTATTGACTTTTACAGTTGTGTAAATGTGAAGAACAATTCAGTGTTTGATATTCATTGGATTTGATCCAGAAAAGTTAATGGTATGTTGTCATCATATCGAGTATATGGGTTATACGACATTTTGTGTTACACGATATGTTCATGTTGTGTTTGCCTGTTTGGAAGGGGGATGTAATGATATGTGATTGCAGACGATCACCCACAGAGGGCTGTATAGCCTCAAGGGAACTCTGTATGACGTAATGTATGCAGGAGTAGAAGAAGAATGTTAGCGGGAGACTACGGGAGTGATTAAAATAAACAACTAGCTGAAGCTAGTATAAAGTTCAACTGAAGCCTTATTTAAGGAGCATAAGAACTTTACAATTTCTTCATGCGCAGTGATAAACTCGGCACTCTAAAGCACCCGAGAGCGTTTTTTTCGATGCCAACCTAACCAGAGTGACGGGAGCGGCACAATTCAGAAAAAGTGCTCAGCTCGCCGAGAAAATGCGATTTAAGCAATAAAATTAAAAATAATTATAAAACATAAACCAAACGTTGGAGGTGGTCATTTCTTCATGCGCAGTGATAAACTCGGCACTCTAAAGCACCCGAGAGCGTTTTTTTCGATTCCAACCTAACCAGAGTGACGGAAGCGGCACAATTCAGAAAAAGTGCTCAGCTCGCCGAGAAAATGCGATTTAAGCAATAAAATTAAAAATGCTTATAAAACATAAACCAAACGTTGGAGGTGGTCATTTCTTCATGCGCAGTGATAAACTCGGCACTCTAAAGTACCCGAGAGCGTTTTTTTCGATGCCAACCTAACCAAAGTGACGGGAGCGGCACAATTCAGAAAAAGTGCTCAGCTCGCCGAGAAAATGCGATTTAAGCAATAAAATTAAAAATGCTTATAAAACATAAACCAAACGTTGGAGGTGGTCATTTCTTCATGCGCAGTGATAAACTCGGCACTCTAAAGCACCCGAGAGCGTTTTTTTCGATGCCAACCTAACCAGAGTGACGGGAGCGGCACAATTCAGAAAAAGTGCTCAGCTCGCCGAGAAAATGCGATTTAAGCAATAAAATTAATAATGCTTATAAAACATAAACCAAACGTTGGAGGTGGTCATTTCTTCATGCGCAGTGATAAACCCGGCACTCTAAAGCACCCGAGAGCGTTTTTTTCGATGCCAACCTAACCAGAGTGACGGGAGCGGCACAATTCAGAAAAAGTGCTCAGCTCGCCGAGAAAATACGATTTAAGCAATAAAATTAAAAATGCTTATAAAACATAAACCAAACGTTGGAGGTGGTCATTTCTTCGTGCGCAGTGATAAACTCGGCACTCTAAAGCACCCGAGAGCGTTTTTTTCGATGCCAACCTAACCAGAGTGACGGGAGCGGCACAATTCAGAAAAAGTGCTCAGCTCGCCGAGAAAATGCGATTTAAGCAATAAAATTAAAAATGCTTATAAAACATAAAACAAACGTTGGAGGTGGTCATTTCTTCATGCGCAGTGATAAACTCGGCACTCTAAAGCACCCGAGAGCGTTTTTTTCGATGCCAACCTAACCAGAGTGACGGGAGCGGCACAATTCAGAAAAAGTGCTCAGCTCGCCGAGAAAATGCGATTTAAGCAATAAAATTAAAAATAATTATAAAACATAAACCAAACGTTGGAGGTGGTCATTTCTTCATGCGCAGTGATAAACTCGGCACTCTAAAGCACCCGAGAGCGTTTTTTTCGATTCCAACCTAACCAGAGTGACGGAAGCGGCACAATTCAGAAAAAGTGCTCAGCTCGCCGAGAAAATGCGATTTAAGCAATAAAATTAAAAATGCTTATAAAACATAAACCAAACGTTGGAGGTGGTCATTTCTTCATGCGCAGTGATAAACTCGGCACTCTAAAGTACCCGAGAGCGTTTTTTTCGATGCCAACCTAACCAAAGTGACGGGAGCGGCACAATTCAGAAAAAGTGCTCAGCTCGCCGAGAAAATGCGATTTAAGCAATAAAATTAAAAATGCTTATAAAACATAAACCAAACGTTGGAGGTGGTCATTTCTTCATGCGCAGTGATAAACTCGGCACTCTAAAGCACCCGAGAGCGTTTTTTTCGATGCCAACCTAACCAGAGTGACGGGAGCGGCACAATTCAGAAAAAGTGCTCAGCTCGCCGAGAAAATGCGATTTAAGCAATAAAATTAATAATGCTTATAAAACATAAACCAAACGTTGGAGGTGGTCATTTCTTCATGCGCAGTGATAAACCCGGCACTCTAAAGCACCCGAGAGCGTTTTTTTCGATGCCAACCTAACCAGAGTGACGGGAGCGGCACAATTCAGAAAAAGTGCTCAGCTCGCCGAGAAAATACGATTTAAGCAATAAAATTAAAAATGCTTATAAAACATAAACCAAACGTTGGAGGTGGTCATTTCTTCGTGCGCAGTGATAAACTCGGCACTCTAAAGCACCCGAGAGCGTTTTTTTCGATGCCAACCTAACCAGAGTGACGGGAGCGGCACAATTCAGAAAAAGTGCTCAGCTCGCCGAGAAAATGCGATTTAAGCAATAAAATTAAAAATGCTTATAAAACATAAAACAAACGTTGGAGGTGGTCATTTCTTCATGCGCAGTGATAAACTCGGCACTCTAAAGCACCCGAGAGCGTTTTTTTCGATGCCAACCTAACCTGAGTGACGGGAGCGGCACAATTCAGAAAAAGTGCTCAGCTCGCCGAGAAAATGCGATTTAAGCAATAAAATTAAAAATGCTTATAAAACATAAACCAAACGTTGGAGGTGGTCATTTCTTCATGCGCAGTGATAAACTCGGCACTCTAAAGCACCCGAGAGCGTTTTTTTCGATGCCAACCTAACCAGAGTGACGGGAGCGGCACAATTCAGAAAAAGTGCTCAGCTCGCCGAGAAAATGCGATTTAAGCAATAAAATTAAAAATGCTTATAAAACATAAACCAAACGTTGGAGGTGGTCATTTCTTCATGCGCAGTGATAAACTCGGCACTCTAAAGCACCCGAGAGCGTTTTTTTCGATGCCAACCTAACCAGAGTGACGGGAGCGGCACAATTCAGAAAAAGTGCTCAGCTCGCCGAGAAAATGCGATTTAAGCAATAAAATTAAAAATGCTTATAAAACATAAACCAAACGGTGGAGGTGGTCATTTCTTCATGCGCAGTGATAAACTCGGCACTCTAAAGCACCCGAGAGCGTTTTTTTCGATGCAAACCTAACCAGAGTGACGGGAGCGGCACTATTCAGAAAAAGTGCTCAGCTCGCCGAGAAAATGCGATTTAAGCAATAAAATTAAAAATGCTTATAAAACATAAACCAAACGTTGGAGGTGGTCATTTCTTCATGCGCAGTGATAAACTCGGCACTCTAAAGCACCCGAGAGCGTTTTTTTCGATGCTAACCTAACCAGAGTGACGGGAGCGGCACAATTCAGAAAAAGTGCTCAGCTGGCCGAGAAAATGCGATTTAAGCAATAAAATTAAAAATGCTTATAAAACATAAACCAAACGTTGGAGGTGGTCATTTCTTCATGCGCAGTGATAAACTCGGCACTCTAAAGCACCCGAGAGTGTTTTTTTCGATGCCAACCTAACCAGAGTGACGGGAGCGGCATAATTCAGAAAAAGTGCTCAGCTCGCCGAGAAAATGCGATTTAGGCAATAAAATTAAAAATGCTTATAAAACATAAACCAAACGTTGGAGGTGGTCATTTCTTCATGCGCAGTGATAAACTCGGCACTCTAAATCACCCGAGAGCGTTTTTTTCGATGCCAACCTAACCAGAGTGACGGGAGCGGCACAATTCAGAAAAAGTGCTCAGCTCGCCGAGAAAATGCGATTTAAGCAATAAAATTAAAAATGCTTATAAAACATAAACCAAACGTTGGAGGTGGTCATTTCTTCATGCGCAGTGATAAACACGGCACTCTAAAGCACCCGAGAGCGTTTTTTTCGATGCCAACCTAACCAGAGTGACGGGAGCGGCACAATTCAGAAAAAGTGCTCAGCTCGCCGAGAAAATGCGATTTAGGCAATAAAATTAAAAATGCTTATAAAACATAAACCAAACGTTGGAGGTGGTCATTTCTTCATGCGCAGTGATAAACTCGGCACTCTAAAGCACCCGAGAGCGTTTTTTTCGATGCCAACCTAACCAGAGTGACAGGAGCGGCACAATTCAGAAAAAGTGCTCAGCTCGCCGAGAAAATGCGATTTAAGCAATAAAATTAAAAATGCTTATAAAACATAAACCAAACGTTGGAGGAGGTAATTTCTTCATGCGCAGTGATAAACTCGGCACTCTAAAGCACCCGAGAGCGTTTTTTTCGATGCCAACCTAACCAGAGTGACGGGAGCGGCACAATTCAGAAAAAGTGCTCAGCTCGCCGAGAAAATGCGATTTAAGCAATAAAGTTAAAAATGCTTATAAAACATAAACCAAACGTTGGAGGTGGTCATTTCTTCATGCGCAGTGATAAACTCGGCACTCTAAAGCACCCGAGAGCGTTTTTTTCGATGCCAACCTAACCAGAGTGACGGGAGCGGCACAATTCAGAAAACGTGCTCAGCTCGCCGAGAAAATGCGATTTAAGCAATAAAATTAAAAATGCTTATAAAACATAAACCAAACGTTGGAGGTGGTCATTTCTTCATGCGCAGTGATAAACTCGGCACTCTAAAGCACCCGAGAGTGTTTTTTTCGATGCCAACCTAACCAGAGTGACGGGAGCGGCACAATTCAGAAAAAGTGCTCAGCTCGCCGAGAAAATGCGATTTAAGCAATAAAATTAAAAATGCTTATAAAACATAAACCAAACGTTGGAGGTGGTCATTTCTTCATGCGCAGTGATAAACTCGGCACTCTGAAGCACCCGAGAGCGTTTTTTTCGATGCCAACCTAACCAGAGTAACGGGAGCGGCACAATTCAGAAAAAGTGCTCAGCTCGCCGAGAAAATGCGATTTAAGCAATAAAATTAAAAATGCTTATAAAACATAAACCAAACGTTGGAGGTGGTCATTTCTTCATGCGCAGTGATAAACTCGGCACTCTAAAGCACCCGAGAGCGTTTTTTTCGATGCCAACCTAACCAGAGTGACGGGAGCGGCACAATTCAGAAAAAGTGCTCAGCTCGCCGAGAAAATGCGATTTAAGCAATAAAATTAAAAATGCTTATAAAACATAAACCAAACGTTGGAGGTGGTCATTTCTTCATGCGCAGTGATAAACTCGGCACTCTAAAGCACCCGAGAGCGTTTTTTTCGATGCCAACCTAACCAGAGTGACGGGAGCGGCACAATTCAGAAAAAGTGCTCAGCTCGCCGAGAAAATGCGATTTAAGCAATCAAATTAAAAATAATTATAAAACATAAACCAAACGTTGGAGGTGGTCATTTCTTCATGCGCAGTGATAAACTCGGCACTCTAAAGCACCCGAGAGCGTTTTTTTCGATTCCAACCTAACCAGAGTGACGGGAGCGGCACAATTCAGAAAAAGTGCTCAGCTCGCCGAGAAAATGCGATTTAAGCAATAAAATTAAAAATGCTTATAAAACATAAACCAAACGTTGGAGGTGGTCATTTCTTCATGCGCAGTGATAAACTCGGCACTCTAAAGTACCCGAGAGCGTTTTTTTCGATGCCAACCTAACCAAAGTGACGGGAGCGGCACAATTCAGAAAAAGTGCTCAGCTCGCCGAGAAAATGCGATTTAAGCAATAAAATTAAAAATGCTTATAAAACATAAACCAAACGTTGGAGGTGGTCATTTCTTCATGCGCAGTGATAAACTCGGCACTCTAAAGCACCCGAGAGCGTTTTTTTCGATGCCAACCTAACCAGAGTGACGGGAGCGGCACGATTCAGAAAAAGTGCTCAGCTCGCCGAGAAAATGCGATTTAAGCAATAAAATTAATAATGCTTATAAAACATAAACCAAACGTTGGAGGTGGTCATTTCTTCATGCGCAGTGATAAACCCGGCACTCTAAAGCACCCGAGAGCGTTTTTTTCGATGCCAACCTAACCAGAGTGACGGGAGCGGCACAATTCAGAAAAAGTGCTCAGCTCGCCGAGAAAATGCGATTTAAGCAATAAAATTAAAAATGCTTATAAAACATAAACCAAACGTTGGAGGTGGTCATTTCTTCGTGCGCAGTGATAAACTCGGCACTCTAAAGCACCCGAGAGCGTTTTTTTCGATGCCAACCTAACCAGAGTGACGGGAGCGGCACAATTCAGAAAAAGTGCTCAGCTCGCCGAGAAAATGCGATTTAAGCAATAAAATTAAAAATGCTTATAAAACATAAACCAAACGTTGGAGGTGGTCATTTCTTCATGCGCAGTGATAAACTCGGCACTCTAAAGCACCCGAGAGCGTTTTTTTTGATGCCAACCTAACCTGAGTGACGGGAGCGGCACAATTCAGAAAAAGTGCTCAGCTCGCCGAGAAAATGCGATTTAAGCAATAAAATTAAAAATGCTTATAAAACATAAACCAAACGTTGGAGGTGGTCATTTCTTCATGCGCAGTGATAAACTCGGCACTCTAAATCACCCGAGAGCGTTTTTTTCGATGCCAACCTAACCAGAGTGACGGGAGCGGCACAATTCAGAAAAAGTGCTCAGCTCGCCGAGAAAATGCGATTTAAGCAATAAAATTAAAAATGCTTATAAAACATAAACCAAACGTTGGAGGTGGTCATTTCTTCATGCGCAGTGATAAACACGGCACTCTAAAGCACCCGAGAGCGTTTTTTTCGATGCCAACCTAACCAGAGTGACGGGAGCGGCACAATTCAGAAAAAGTGCTCAGCTCGCCGAGAAAATGTGATTTAAGCAATAAAATTAAAAATGCTTATAAAACATAAACCAAACGTTGGAGGTGGTCATTTCTTCATGCGCAGTGATAAACTCGGCACTCTAAAGCACCCGAGAGCGTTTTTTTCGATGCCAACCTAACCAGAGTGACGGGAGCGGCACAATTCAGAAAAAGTGCTCAGCTCGCCGAGAAAATGCGATTTAAGCAATAAAATTAAAAATGCTTATAAAACATAAACCAAACGTTGGAGGTGGTCATTTCTTCATGCGCAGTGATAAACTCGGCACTCTAAAGCACCCGAGAGCGTTTTTTTCGATGCCAACCTAACCAGAGTGACGGGAGCGGCACAATTCAGAAAAAGTGCTCAGCTCGCCGAGAAAATGCGATTTAAGCAATAAAATTAAAAATGCTTATAAAACATAAACAAAACGTTGGAGGTGGTCATTTCTTCATGCGCAGTGATAAACTCGGCACTCTAAAGCACCCGAGAGCGTTTTTTTCGATGCCAACCTAACCAGAGTGACGGGAGCGGCACAATTCAGAAAAAGTGCTCAGCTCGCCGAGAAAATGCGATTTAAGCAATAAAATTAAAAATGCTTATAAAACATAAACCAAACGTTGGAGGTGGTCATTTCTTCATGCGCAGTGATAAACTCGGCACTCTAAAGCACCCGAGAGCGTTTTTTTCGATGCCAACCTAACCAGAGTGACGGG